>NC_092499.1:38805961-39114230 GCF_047511675.1 Marmota flaviventris | reverse complement strand
TTTTTGTTTTCATTTGAAACAACTCTAAAGAACACAGTGTGCCATGTACATCACCCTTGGGGCTTATATTTAATATAAGAACAGGATGGTCTCCCTGCGTGCCTGATGCCTGACTAGAGCTGGGGAGAGGCCTGTGGCAGTAACGGCATCATCCAGCTATTGTGGCCAAATGAGAAGTGACAAGAAGGAAAAGGATATCTAATAGAAACTGCCCACAAATCTGTCCAGTGGTTGAAGCTGGTCACTACGTTCCCCAAGTCCCAGGCAGGTAATACTGAGAAACAGCTACAGGAGCTTTGGGGGACTTTTATCTATATGAGAAATAAACTTCCTCTCCTGCTCCACCCTCCTTCTGGCCTATCCTCTTCCATTCTGTTTGGCTCATTAATAACACCTACAAAGGACTCAGCCTAAATGGGCAATGTTATTTTATCTGATATATGAGCCCCCTTGGAAAACATGTTCCAGTACCTCTTACCAGCATGCATGGCCATACAAACATGTACTGTGCATGGCCTCACCATGTCACACTAAACAAGAGAGTGGCTGCACCAGCAAAAAGCAACTCCAGCAATGCACAGTGGTGATTCTCTGGGCTGCTTGGTGCTGGCATAGCACTGATCTGGGCAGACCTCTCCTCCCTCAGGCATCTGTATTTCCAACTAGACTGAAAGCTCCTTAAGGGTTTGGAGCTTAGCAAATGATACCCCAAAGTGTGACGCCCTGACATGCTGAGCTGCAGAAACAGCCTCAGATCTAAGGGCTCTCTGACCTACTTCTCCCACCCCTAACTCTTGGTTATCTTTAATCCTCTTTCTCTCACAAAGCAGTCCCCTTAGCTGACTAGAAAAAGGAATGAGATTGTCTTAAACCCCCTCCCTTGGAATCTCATCAAATAACCAGGAAAGTTAACCACCAGAGAAGAGAAGAGACTAAAATCATCCCCAGGCCCAGAAAGACTTTTTAGTTATTTTTCTGAAGGCAGCTCCAAAATTAACGGGAGACTTTATTTGAATGATAAACCATCCTTGTTGGCAGGAAGCTCTGCCCCTGTGCATCCCAGAACCAAGAGGAAGTTTCTCCAGGCCTGTATTTTGTGCCTATTCACTTCTCATGAGACACATTTACTACCTCTGTAAATCATACACATGCCCATTTCCCTCTCCCCCGTGAAGAGGGGTACATACATAGCTTCTGGATTTCATGAAGTTATTGAATACTCAATCCTTGATATCCTTGGGCATGTTAATAAATTTGTTTTCTTTTTCTCCTGTTAATCTGCCTATTTTCAGTTCATTTTCATGAATCCTCAGAGGGCAAAGGGGAAAATTTCTTCCTGTCCCTATGAGAGGTATGAAAATTTACCTTCATGCCTGACATCTCATGGGTGTTTCATAGATATTTCTGAATGAAACTATCAAACAAATATAAATGTTCTTCTTACTACTGAATGTAAAATGTGAGAAGGTTTAGTGAAGTTAGCCAATCCCCCCAAAAAAAACAAATAACGAATGTTTTCTTTGTTACAAGGAGGTTGATTCGTAGTGGGATAGGGAGCGGGAGCATGGGAGGAATAGACAAACTCTAGATAAGGCAGAGGGGATGGAGGGGAAGGGAGGGGGCATGGGGAAATTAATGATGGTGGAATGTGATGCTCATTACTATCCAAAGTACATGTATGAAGACACGAATTGGTGTGAACATACTATGTATACAACCAGAGATATGAAAAACTGTGCTCTATATATGTAATAAGAATTGTAATGCATTCTGCTGTCATAAGTTTAAAAATTACATAAAAATGTAAGATTTATAAAGAAATAAATGACATTTCTTATTTAAAATCTCTTTTGAAGTGGAATTCAGGGTCAAAACTTCATCATATCTATTCAATTCCAAATAACATTTCCCCTCTGCTCTTGGAGTCTGGTAAGGCACTCTACTCTCAGATCACCTCACTATGATGACACTTCTTCCTGAATTACAGGTCTCAGCAGAAACTTCTCATCTACCAAGAGCTTTGTCCTCTGTTTTTGAAGGGTGCATGGGGAGATGTTATTTATTTATATTTACTTATGTGTTGGTTTATCTTTTACACAGAAATGCTGACTTGCTGAATTAAAAGTCTTAACAAGTTAATAGGGAAACATAATTTCAAAAAAGGTTCTATTTTTCTGAGAAAAAATGATTTCTCATCATTTATTGAAGTTTGCTCAAAGAATAACCTCAATGGGATCATTGGTGTGCTCATGTAAAACACAGATCCTGTCTTTGCTCGGGATTTGGAAACCCTAGTGGTAGGCTCTCGGAATCTGAATTTTGCATGAACATCTCAGGTGGTTATCATCCATACTAATGTGGACAGGGCTCAGGAAACATAGTGACATGCCTGTTCTGGGTGACATTTCACTATTATAGTTTCTAGACAAGATGGCTAAGTTCTGTATCACATCTCAAAAGCAACCTTTCGATGGGTGTCACACCATTTTCTTCTCACAGTGTAAATATGGGATTGGAAGGTCTTCCAATGTCACAGAATGTTTTAAGGGGATGAAGAAAAGGCATGGCACAACACATGGGAGAATGTGACTGCACTCTTGGGGTGGGTCCAAATGCCCAGCTGGAGTGAGTTAAGATCTGCAGATGCACAATAGCACACCCAATGAGTATAGCACACAGAGCATCAACCATTCAGAAAACAGTGCCTAGAGAACTTTGGATCTCTTTTCTTCTGCCATTCCTACAGTGTTTATTTAACCTTAGGGTACACAATTGTAATACCCTCCCCTTTTATGTGACATTATTCTTAGCAATGATAATTTAATAACCAGAGGTAACATGAATCTCTTGATTTATCCTTTATTTTAAATGATAAACAATTAAGAACAAATTTGAATTTGAAAAGTTACTCAAATTTCATAAATTATTTCATGTATGATCTAAACTTGGGACTTCCTGGTAATGTGCACTTCACATTGCTACATTATTGCCAATTTTAAGCACGTGTGTGTATTATCTTCAAGTAGTCACCTAGAATGGCAGGACTGAATAATTCATGTTTCTTCTTTTTCACAATCATCAACCATGTGCAATCATTGTCTGTGTAGTATTCAAACTCAGGAATATCTAGAGTCAAAGTATTTAGAGATGCAAACTTGAAGAATATCAAACTATTACCACCATGATCCAAGCTTGTAAGGCCAAATCCACGTGTGTCCGGGGCTTCAGTATAAAATAATTCTCAAAATTATTTGGCACACAGTATATAGCATTGGTTTTAAAAAACAGTAATAAAATGTGCCAATTCAAAAGCACATTATATATTCTTAAAATTCAACAGTAACCTCAGTAATTGCTCAGAATTTAGAACAATAAATTTTTTTGCAAAGGGGAATTTCATTAATGATATTGTTTAGAATCATTGGCACATTGTGATAATGAATAAAGCAGGTTTTTACTTACTTGTTATTTTATTTTTACTGTTTTATTACTATTTTTGAATTCTCTGCAAACACTCTACCTTATTATTACCTGTATCTAGGGTTGTAGATTATATCACATAGCTGTGATTGGGTAGTGGGGAAAGTTTAGTTTCTTTGACTTATCCTGTCCATCTTGCCTTATTGTTAGGGGACTCTCTTTCCATTCTTAATGGCTGACCTCCACTGGATGGTAGATTAGGCTGGGCAACTGAGGCTTTGTAGCAGAGAACGAATTTGATGTTTTTCTTTATTGGACATAATTATCTGCTTTTATAACATCCCTATATTTCATTTAGACTTTAGTTCATGCATGTGTTTCAGCCAGTCTAGGATCTTTACCACCCAAAGAACATGAGTTCGCAGAGCAATTTCATATTTGGGATTTTGTTTAATCCCCATTCCTTTGGGATAAACTGAAGGAATTTTTTCCCTATTTCGTGGATAAGGAAAGCAAGTTCAATACTCTAGTAAGTGGCAAGTTTACTATTAGAGCTTAGGACTTTTTGTATAGCTTTCATCTTTGCTCAGATTATCTCCTTCTTAGAAATATCACTCTTACTTCCTGGACTATGTAAATCCTTCTATTTCTCCCCTTCTTTCTCTCTCCCTCTCTTTCATTTTTTAACATATATTTCTGTTTTATTTGCTTTCCACAATACATCTTCAAAGAATTCCAAACTCTAGTGAAAATGATAACATATAATGCATATCTAATATTTAACAGATCAAGTCTTCTATATTTTCTTCTTTTGCCTTTTTAAATTAGTTCTTCCTTGAGAGGCAGAACTTTTGACACACAGTTTGTACATTGGTAGAGCTGCTTCTGGGTTTCTGACTCCAGTTCTACACTCTTTTTACAGTACATCACGTTTTTCAGTTCCTAAATCCCTTTTTGAATCTTATGTTTTGGCATTGCATTCCATGCCATTGAAATATTGTCCCATTTTTTATATGTATTATGCTATTCCCTTTTTCCCACCTGCATCCCCTGAATTCTAAATTAACTGAACAAAGAGGTGATGTTTTATGATTCTTGTTCTGTCCTGCTCTTCCTTAGAGCACTTAGCACATTTTTAAGCACATAAATAATATTCAAGAAACTATTTTAGTTAATTGCTTAGACAATTGATTAGATGATGAATCAATTGAAAATATCTCTTTGCCATCATCAATCCTTTGACTCTGGCGTGATTTAATTTGAGTTCCTTCTGCATATTACAGGTACTGCCATTAGCATATTTGTATTGCTCTCCAAGGCCTCTTTGAATTTGATACAATGTTTTGGCCTTCCATTTAAATGGGCATTTGAGTCCTGCATCTTTCCAGATTTGGCAGCACCTTATTGGTTAGTCTTCTACCTGTGTGGTTAGTCTTTCTCATGGCTTGTACCCTCTAATGTGTCATGATGACTTTAATTTTCCAGCTCTGGACATCTGACTGCCTCACATGATCTCAATAACACTTCTAACACTTCATCCAGGTGAAGTGTTAGAAAAACTAACAAGAGTTCCTTTATATAAAGGAAGAGTGAGCTGTTCAGAAAATCCTGGTTTTTAATTTTTGCTGGAAATTTCCACTAGTGTCCGAGTAACCAATAAAAGATACATCTTTTGATTAGATGAATGCCCTTGAAATCACCTCTGCATAAAAAAAAATAGCTTACATAATTCTGGTTATCAGCAAGAGAGTAGACTAATAAAATTAAAAGACCAATGAACTAAGAGTTCAAAGACTATGAACTCACTAGACTGCAAGGTCTTTAAGAGCACAGACTGTTCAATTATTAATATTCATGTTCCTGGTGCACAGATGTTTCTGTTTTATATAGGTCTTCAAAAGTCTACCAGATAAGTGAGTGAGTGAATGAATGGCTGAAAGAATGAATAAAAAAGAATTAATGACATAAAGCACAATTTCATGTCTAGTTTTGACACCTACTAACTGGATAACCCCAAAGTCATTAACTTCCACTGCATTAACTTGCCTGAATGGAAATCTAGGATTTGAAGTGAACTGCTATGTTCAATTTGTGATTGTTGTAAAAATAAAATATTGCATTTCTGTTTATCCTAGCTAGGTAATAGGCTTACTAAATGGTAATGCTATACATTTCGTATCAGAAGTAAATTTGGCTGCAAGAAACAAAATTTTACTAACCATATATTAAGCAAAATGGCATTTATTTTCCACATATAATGTAGGTGTTGGTCAGTGGCTCAATGACATCAAGGTCTGTCTCTTCAACTCTCTTTCTCTCGTGGTCATGAATGAGTACAGCAGCTCTGGCTGCCTCAAGTGTTGTAATTTCTCCCAATACCTACACAACAAGTTTCCCTCAGGTTTCACTGTACAGAACTTCATTGCATTGACTACTCTTAGCCCTTTCAAAATGACAGAAAGGATTCTCACCATTGACTTTGGTCAACCAAGTTTCATTGGCTAGAGACAGTCATACTCTACCAGAACCAAAATTAGGACACTGTTAGTGAGGAAAAATGATACCTAAGCAAGTCTTTCACATAAACATCTGGAGCTGTTTTGAGGAACCAGAATTTAGAAGGAAAGAAAAGCCAATACAAAAATACTCCCATTCATAAGTATGTATGTATGTAGCAAGTGTGAATGGTAGTGGAGTTTAACCTTTTTCTTTATTACTAACTACTTATCTTGGAATAGAACTGGCAAAAAAATATCTGATCTGTGATGTCCTTAAAGTGATGGATACTTTTAGAATCAGCATTTCTGATGCTGCCCACTAGAAATCCTGCTTCTCCAGTTTTGCCAAGATGGAGCACCATCTTTGCAGGAACTTTAGCCAAGTCCCCAATCTGCCACATGCTTTACTCTTTAACTTTAGATACTGAAAGGATAAGGTGTTCCATATCATTGGTACAAAGTGTATAATGGAGTAAGAATCAGAAGAGTAGTAATTATAGTGAATGGCACAGTAATACATTTGGTCTGAGATGCTCCTGACTTCAGTCTTTTCCCTTCATTATAGGATCAACCCAATATGCCATTCCTGTGTCTCTGGTGACCCACTGCTTCATTTACATGAGTATGTCTGGCATACTTAAATAGAATATTCATTCAATCATCTGCTTGGCTATGATTCTAATTCCTCTTCCTCCCCATTTCACACCCACTATTAAATTGCTCTGCTTACTTTCCATTATAGAAATGACTAGAATGTTGCACTCCAACTCTCTGCTTATTTATGAAGTCAATGTTTACTCTGTTGAACCCATTGGTGTTTAAAAAGGACAACAAGGGGACATCTGTGACCCACCTGATGACAAGAAGTTACAATTTACAACTGCCAAATTACCAAGTAATTTTATTAATAACAGCCTCTGAAATAAGGAAGAGGCGCTTTTAAAGCTTTTTGGTCACATGGTTAGAAGGCAATCCTAGATGAAAAACCAGCTAAGTTTTATCTATTTTGTTTTTCTCTTTTTCCCTGCACATGGGAGAACCTGGTTTGTTTATAGTTCATAGAGATACTTCAGGGTTACACTGTGTCACCCAACAGTTTTTTTTTTTTAAGATTGCAATTGATATTCATATTTTACCGCTATAAATTTCTCGTTTCTAACTATAGCCACAGAAAAGCCAAAGGTCATTGGAATTAGCTAGAGGACTCTTGGTAATGATTTATATCTACAACAATAATTACAGACCTATATTTTTATTAAATACTCCCTCAAGATATTTCATTTTCAATATAGATAGAAGTTCTCACTTTATTAGTCCTCTACAGATGGGTTTCAGATTCATAGAAGCTGTCTGTTGGTGGTGTTTGGTTTTATTTTGACCTTGACAAAGTAAAACCATTCTCTTCTTGGCTGCTCTTTTAAATTTGATTCTTTACCTTGTAGACCATTTGGGATTAACATGAATTGAACTATTCGTTCCACATGAATTAGTAGACGTTTTTTATTGTCTGTTACTTGCTCAAATGCTGTAGTTTACCTGAATCCAGGGAGAGTTGAATGCAGAACTTATACTAAGAGGCCTCTGCTGTTGATTTGAAGGCAAAAGCAGGAGAACATTTCTTCCTTACTCATCTATATTAATGGCAAGTAAGGGATTGGAGACATAATACTTCAGAATGATGGCTGACAGACTGCTTAGGCTGCTATAACAAAATGCATCAACTTAGTGCCTTAAACAACAGAACTTTATTTTCTTACAGTTTTGTAGGCTATGAGTCTGAGATCTGGTGCCAGACTTCCCAGTTCAGGAAAGAGCTCACCACCTACTTTGTAGAAACCCCATCTTCTTGGTGTCCTCACATGGCAGGGAGAGATAGGGCAAGTTCTGTGATGGCTAATCTGACACAGCTACTCATTCTATCTGAGGAACCCACAATTTGGGCCTTATTAAAACCCAATTAACTCTCAAAGGTCCCAACTCCAAATACCCTCACTTGGGAATTAGGGTTACAACATAAGAATTTGGGATATCAAATTCAGGCTACAATGCTAACCAAATAAATAAACATCGTCGAGAAGCAAAGACTTGGAATTTCTGATTTGAATAGACAAAAGCTACATAAACGTCAGTTGAATTGATAAGAAAATAAAAGAAAATCATCAGATGCTAAAAACAAAGAAATTTAAACAGAGAGGCAAACTGTCATTGAAGTTGACTAGAGTGGGTTATTGTCCAGCTAACAGAGCAGATGGGATGTTAGATCTCCAGTACATAAAGAACATGAGGCTTTGGACCCTAGATAAGGCAGAATGTGAAATGTGAATAAGGAAGAATGTAAAATGCACGTGAAAGTCTAGGAACTTGAAAGTAAAGGGGAAAATCTACCCATCATCACAGAGAGAGGAGAAAAAAAAAAACTTGTTGTATTGCCTAGTGCCTGAATGGAAACCGAAACACTGAGTATGGGCTGTGCTCAAGTTTGAGGTTGAAACCAACTTTGTCTGCATGGTCTGCCCCATTCTCCACCCAAGAGATAAAAATAACAATTTATTCTCTTGTGGTGGAATCTCTGGGAATTAAATAAATCCATGAAAAACTGGATTCTCCTTCAAACCATGTTTCAAAGGATCCTCACAGGTGGGAAAATGAGTTTGTGAAAATGAACTGATAACACCATGATTAAAGTCCACAGGTACAAAACCAAGAATATTAGGGTCCAAGGACTTGAGACAGGACATTACCAATTACAATGAGAAAATGAAGGGGGCTAAAGATGATTAAAGACATTGAAAAAGAAAGTCCAGAATATAAGATACCATGAAATGGACCAATTTCAAATTGATAAAAATAAAACATGTAGAAATTGTTGCTGAAGTTAAAAAATTCAATGATAGCTTTGACAAATAGTAGATTGAACAAAGATGAGAAGAAATTTATAATCTGAAAGAGACATCTGAGGAAATTACCAGAAAGAAGCAATAGAAATAAAAATAGAAAACATGTGCAAGGGAGATTAAGAAACAGAAAAAGATCACCCAGCATTTGCTAATAGGATTCCCAAAAGGAAAAATGATCAGCCATGTAAAAAAATACTTGATGACAAAATGTCTAAAAATTTATAGAAATCATGGATGACCATAATCTTCAGATTTAAGAAACATACTTAGCTCTTTGTTTCTATCTCACCTAAAATTCATGCATAACAATTCTAATCATCATGCAGTATAGGAATATCTGTCATCTGTGAAAATATTTTATCATAAATTTTCAAGGATATTTATAACCTTTAAAGAAACCCTAAAGGCTCCCACATATATACAAAAGCTATAAATTTTAAAGGCATATTAAAACCTCTATACCACATAATATTAACATCCATTAAATTTTAATTCCAAAAATTTTCACATTATTGTAAAAACATTTTCTTAACTTTGAAGAAATTTCACACATATAGAATAAGCTGCAAAGTTTAAAGTCAATAAATAACAAATTAGTTTACAGCCAAATACTTTTAAAAGCAGAACTATATAAAGAAATTTGTCAAGACTATATGGAAAATTTCTTTTTGAAATTGGTTCTTCTTAGTTATATGTGACAATAGAAGAAACCATTTTGGCAAATTTCTTTTTAAACTGGGATTTGAGTGTTTTTGCTGTGATGTTTGCTACGTAAAATGCTTGGTATCATGTAGAATATATAGACTGTAGAAATAGAGGGCACAGGGTCTATGATAGTTCTCCAATGACCCTTGTTACTAATTCGGTACAGTGATCCTGTTATTAGTGCATGGGCCTCCTCGCCAAGAATACTCATTGTGTGAAGCAGAGTATGGGTGGGTGATGCCTTTGACTCTGCCCCTGTTCTTTCTCCTCTGCCTATTACAAGTATAATGTTTATTGAGTTATCACATGTCAGACACTGTGCCCAGAGTTCCAAATGCCTTAACTCCTTTAATCCTCATGATAGCCCCAGGAAAATAGGCTCAATTATCTTTAGTTTATAGATATGGAAATTATGGCTTAGAGAGTTATGTAGCTTGCCAAAAAATCACACCAATAGAAAGTGTTGAACAGAGTAAGGAAATGAGCCTTTCTGACTTCAATGCCTTGCTCTTGCCCATTACATTATGTTGCTCTCATAGTCTGAACAGAGAGTAAGAATATTGTTGTCAGGCCTAATACTTGCCAAATGAATTTGGTTCACTTTCGTTGTAACTTCTAAAGGACTGAACAGGAAAAGCTCATATAATGATGGCTTGAAATTTCCAGAGATGCCCGCAAGGCAGGGTCTTTAGAGGCTCTAGTACTGAAATATCATGGTGATTATGGAGATTTTTTTTGTTCCCCTCAACCCTCTAATTCAAAATATAAACACTTCGATACTAAAAATAAGGATCAGATACCCAGAGTCCTGGTTTAGACTATGAAGTTTGCTTTTTTTTAGAACTTTCATGTAACAAATTATTTAAAAAATTCTTTTTTGATTTACCTTACTTTTCTGGTGTCATAAATAGAAATTTGATCTGTGTGATGGTTAATTTTACATGTCAATGTGGAGAGTGTTTGGGGATGAACATCCCAACTAATGAGCTTTGAGTTAAGCAGATTGCCCTCCCAGGTGTGAGTGGGCTTCTTCCATACAGCTGAAGCCTTGATAGAACAGGAAGAGCAGCCTCCCAGAGCCTCACTCTTATGGACTGCCTTCCCATCACACCTATTCTACAACCTGACCTGGGTCTTCAGCCCGAGGCCCCAGAGTGCAGATTTTACACTTGCCAGCTTATTAATCATGCAAGCCAAATCCTCATAGTAAATATCTTTTTCTCTATATGTTCATCAGGTTTCATCAGGTTCTTTTGGAGAACCCTGACTTTTACAGTCTCTTTGCTAAGAGATCTGCATTTCCAAAATAGCTGCCCTGAGTCATGTCCCCATTCTATGCCTTTTATTTCTTGATATTAATGTTGGAATTCTCAGTCTACTATGGTCTTGCTTAATTTGCAGAAAATGCAACTAAATATTTAGAGTTGTGCATTATTAGGTGATTTTTGTCATTATGTGAACATCATAGTTTCACAAACTAAGTTTCACAAACTAAGATAGTTTCACAAACTAAGATACTACAATGTCACTAGGTGACACAATCTTGCATGACCATTGCCTTTTATGTAGTCTTTCATTGATTCATATGCTGTTTGGTGGGTAACTGTATTTAGAAACTTGCTGTTTCTCCCTCTTCTATGTTGTTGACAATACAATTATGCAAGTATTCTCCTTTCTCAGCTCTCCTATTAAAATTTAACTTTGGTTTAGGAAGGAAGATAATGAAATCATGAACATGAGTTTTGAATTTTGAAATCAGAACTTTTTTTTTTTTTCAGTTTTGGAGCTGTATGGCCTTGGTCAAGTTATTTTGAATTATCCTCACTGGTAAATTATGAAAATAAAAAAGACACATTGCATCTAGGCATGGTGGTACACACTTGTAATCTCAGCAATTCAGGAGGCTGAGGAAGGAGGATTCCAAATTTGAGGCCAGGTTCAGCAACTTATTGAAACCCTCAGAAAAATTAGTGAGGCCGTGTCTCAGAATTTAAAAAGTAATTAAAAAAAAAAAAGAAGTAGGATATAGCTTAATGGTAAAATGTCCCTGGGTTCAATCTCCAGTACCCCCCCCCCAAAAAAATAGATTGTGTGTAAGCACACTGGGAAATTTCACAGAGCTACACAAATGCATATGTTCAAAAATGTTATTATGATAATTATAGGTTTTGTACTATTAAGGATGTAAGCATGTATTTAATTCCTTACTTTTAAGCTATAGTCCTTGGTCATTGGTAAAGGTGAATTTATAAATGATTAACTAATGGCACCATAGAAAATTCCTTATGAGCCCATAATGGCAGAGATTTGAAAGTCTGCATATTAATTGAGAGATTCTGACTATGAACTGGGTTGATATACTGCATTTATTTACCTGCTATCCTATATATAATGGCAGGCTTCTACGAACTTGAAACTCTACAGCAATGTACGACTTCATGTCCTCCAGCCACATCTTTCTTAGCTTCACTGCTGAACAGTCAGGGAAACTCTTTTCCTGTCTGCTGTTCTGCTGTTGAAGACTGTAGGTGGTTGTGCTTGATGCCATTGTTCCCTGTTCATCTTCCTTGATGGACTGGTCACTGCCTACCCTACTCAAAAGGTATCCCTCTGAGAATTGAGGAATCAACTTTTCCTTCTGACTGGGCTTTCATATAATCTTCAAGCTCATCAAAAGTAAATTAACTGTTGTTTGTTTGTTTAATTTACCAGATAGTCAACTGGTTCTCACTGATTCCATGAGATCCTTATATTCACCAGGAAAACAGAATATGTAACCTGATGCTTTCTGTAGAATTCCTTTTCTGTGTCCATGTTTTTGTTTGATACAAAAAAAAAAACTGCATTTTAAATCAAACTAGTCTGAGGATGGAGTTCAGTGATAGAGCTCTTGCTTAACAGGTGTGAGAGTCTGGGAAAAAAATTTTAAAAAAATGCAAACTCCATGTTTTATCACAAGTCATATTTCTCCATCCTCTAGAACATGGAAATCAAATGAACTTCAGTTTTAAGCTCTTCAAGGCTTCCGTGCTATCTGAATGAAGCCCTGAGATCCAGGATTTATATTGTATTTGCTGCAGTATTTGGTTCTCAGACATCAGGGTCACAGAGAATTCCTAAAGGCTGGTTTTCCCGAGGGCTACTTTTTATGTAGAAACCCTCATCCCATAAACCATTGAATTAATTCACATTAACTATCATCAATGGAAAAGTACACAAAACATAAAGAAATCACCTAAAATAATGTTTTTGAACCAGCTGCTAAATTAAGTAATGTATTTGTTTTATTGCACATTTGCATAATAGGGCAAACTAGAAACTCTCCATAACAGATGTGCTGGTGGCAGGGAGATTTGATTACTGGCTTCTGTTATTAATCACTGCACATATCTTAAATGATTTGTTTCTACAGTTTGATCAATTCACATCTCAAAACTTACATTTATGCACACAAAGTAGAGATAAAGCATCTGCTCACACCTTTTGTGAAGGCATCAATATATTTATGGGGACAGAAGTTTTGTTAACCAAGGCACAGGAGACTTTGGCGAAAGACTTGCCAGCATTTGGAAAGACCCTATTATCCCTTATCAAACTAGCTAATAAAAAAAAAATTGCCATTCTTACAACACTCATATTCTAATGTCTATTGTTTTGTCCCTTCTATGAAAATAAGCAAAACATATATATTTGAAGCTTATATGTTTGAACCAAGGATGGTTCTATTTCCTACAAATCATTTCAGAATTTTAAAGAATTACAGGGTGTCGTGGCATCACTGACAATTGCCATATATACTTTTTTAAAATTGTTCTTTCCCTTTTAGTATTACATTTGACATTTCATAATCCCATATCTATGATCCCATCAGCATTCTAAATAGGTGTAATACATTTAAAGATGGCATGGCTAAGTAAAAAAGTGAAAAATACATGCTATATAAATATTGTTTCATTAATTTTCAATTAAGCATGATAAATGCTTTGGCTCTACACATAAATGTTTCCTCAATATGTCAAAACACTAGATAATGTGTTTTTTCCCTATTGTGAATATAGCAGTTATTTTGTAAGCAAACAAATAGTCAAGATATCCATAAAGCGAAGTTAACAATTCAGCCTGTCGATTCCAAGTGTTATTTACATCATAAAGATTATTTATTATCATTATTTGCCATAATGACTTACAATGTGGATCCTAATATATCTCTAAATGTTTTCAACATTTTCATGTGTATCCACCCTATTTGATTGTTTTGATCTCTTCTGGAATCCCTGTATCTAATTGATATAGAAGACAAAGCATTGGCAACTTTGTTTCTCATACTGTATTCTGTTGCCAATTTGGCCTCCTATTTCTTCATGGTGGAGGGTGTAAAGAAGAAAGAAAGAGAACTCAGTTTTGAAATTAAATGCATCAGTTTAAAAAAAAACTAGATGAAACTTCAGAGGAAGTCTTTGTTTTTAATGCCTAGGAAAAAAATTTTAAAAAAATATATTTTTCTCAGTCAGAGGCAAGACTGTTATGGTTGCAACCCTGCCTTTTTAGAGTTCATCCTGGGAGCTAATGAAGCATTGTATATTGGTTTCAAATTCAAAGCATATGTAGTCACTGAGGCATTTTTATTTTATATAGCATGATTTCAAAAGAAGCCTCAAATGTGGTCATCTTAGAAAATGTAATTTGGTCGAGTACTAAAGAACTTTGTCCCAGACGACAAAAACCTTCTCCTTCGAGTTGCCTGTGAGAACACGAACTGGCTGTGAAGTGCATTCACAACTCTGTGAAAAATGTACAGAAGCTGATGAAAATATATTAAAGGACTGGCATGTCAAGGCCATGAAGGGCTTTGGACAAATTTGGATAAATGTGTGCCGGTTTCACAGAATCAGAATCAGAAGTGAGTTAGAGGACAATGTACAGAGATGCTGAAGAGGATAATGCAATACCAACAGCAAACTTCACTGCATTACACATCAAGAGCCATCTCCGAAGTCATTAACGCTGTTGCCGGGGGTGTCTGCCAAAGAGCCAGATGTCACTCTGCCACAACTTGGCATCTGATGGTTGTCATTTATAAGAGGGAATAGAGTGAGGACTGTAATTAGGTGTGTGCTGAATGGAACCCTTCCCTCTGACTCCATCAGGGGCTTTTTCTCATCCTAACCACCTAGAGAACAAAGCAGGGAAACTGATTTGCCTTCTGGACTCCCAGAAACTCATATGTTTTTATTCCCTGGGGGAAATGCATAGCTTATAGATTTTGTTTGTTTGTTTTCCACACATAAAGCATGTACTGGACTCCTTGGAGATGCTCCTAGGACATGTGCTCCTAGGACATGCTCCTAGACCCCCAAAAGAATATACTCCAGTGGAATATGCCCATGTGTGAACAGAGAAGTTATAAACAGAGCCACCTAAGTGTTATGTTAGGGTTATGGGGATAAAAATGGTGGTGGGGGTGTGCAAAAAAAATGAGGCAGGTCCCCTGTGGAAATCCATGGAAAGAGCACACACAGGAGATATTAAAGGATGAATAAGAATTTGGCAGGTGGGTGAAGAAGTGAAGGATTGGGCATTCTAACATGTAGACATGTATCCATGATATTATAGATGAAAAGTCCTGCCAGCTGGGTATGGTGGCGCATACCTGTAATCCCAGCAGCCCAGGAGGCTGAGGCAGGAGATTCATGAGTTCAAAGCCAACCTCAGCAAAAAGTGAGGCACTAAACAACTCAGTGAGACCCTGTCTCTAAATAAAAAACAAAATAGGCCTGGGGATGTGGCTCAGTGGTCAAGTGCCCCTGAGTTCAATTTATAGTACCCCACCCCCCAAAAAAAGAAAAGGTCTGCTGCCCTCTGGGAAGGGTGTGGATTTACACCTGTGGGAGTCTGAGGCCTCTAGACATTGTAGATGTGGGCAGATCAATTTGGAGAAAAGATGAAAAAGATACCTATTGAATCCTTCATTCCTATATCTTTGAAGACTTGTTGGACTTAATAAAGTAGTACCCCTAAGACCTTAACCATGATAGCAATATTTGAAGTGCTTCTCAAACACAGAGCTATCTTCTAATCCTTATCACAACTCTGTGAGACAGATTCTATTATTATTTTCACTTTATAAATAAAGAAAAGGAGAATTGGAAATGATAAGCAGAAGGCCCAAGTTCACCCAGTGGTCAGCCACTAAAGCAAAGTGAATCCAGAAAGCAGGTAGAAAGCCTTGTTCCCAAACACTCTGCTGTGTGTGTACCAAAGCTGTGTGTAACACGTACAGACTGTCATCCCATTGGCTGGGAAATTTCAACTTCCTAAGTGGAGAGAATATTCCTAGCAAGTTGCTTTCAGAATCATTGATCCATTTTTGTGGAATAAATCTAGAAATGGTACCAAGAAATAGATTTTTTAAAAATTAATTAAGAAAGAAAATTACCTGTCCCATCCCGTCCCCAGTGTCCTCATTAGACACTGGACTCCCTGGAGGCAATTCCTAGACTGAAAGGGCTTTTTTGAGCTTATAAAATATATTCAATAATATAGCACAAATACTCATATTACAAGTTCAAATAATAGGATATAAAACTGCATGTACAGTATGATTATGAAATTTTTAACAGGGCAAACCTGAATCAGAAACACATGTAAACTCTATCAAAATAATGATAAAGATTGGCTGAAATCTAAGATTATAATTGGTTTTTGAAAATCTTCACATTTATCTTTCATTAATAGGTAGAACTCACACAATCAGAAAATACAAAACACTAACAAATGGAGAATGCCTTTGAGAAAAGGCACTTCAAGGTCAGAAGGTGCACCCTTTGAAAGCATCCTGGGCAGCAGTTCCAAACTCAGCTGGGAAGGATCAGGCCTCCGAGATATTGTTGACATGGATGTCAACAAGAGCAGCACACAGGTGGCCAGATCCTTCTGCATTTTACAACTTCAAGACTATCCAGTTAGTCTTCAGAAGCCCAAATCCCTTCCAAATACCCTGGGAATCTTTCCAAACTTGCCTCCACCTCGGAGCAGAAGCTGTGGTGGCTATTCCTAGCATCAAGTTCAGGCTCCGTGTCCACAGCCAGAGTGAGCCCAGTCCTTTCTTATGACATTAAGAATGAGAAAACCATGTCTGGAGGACCTGAGCAGTGCACCTTATAATTAAAAGGCCAGTTTTTGAATTGCTTAAATTGGGGTTTTTAATATCCATTTTCAATTCATTCTTCATTTTAATGTGAGCCATGTTCTATACTTCCTGTGAGCCCAATTTTGAAGCACCTGGATTAAGAGAAATTTGCCCAGCATGTTAGATATAAACAAAAGAGAGACCACAATACTAGTCTCTCAACCCATTGTGGCTATAATAATTGTAGGAAAAGCTTTGTATGCAGTTTTCTCTGTGTATTATACCAGGTACCGGAGGTGAAAAGGACAGAGTAAAGACACTTCTGCCACAGGATTTAATTGGAGCAATGGACTTCTTACTGTTAAAACATCTGCACACATTTTGTTAAATTAAATGTGGGTTTAACATAAGGTTTCCATCCTGGTAGCATTCACTAGGGGAAGTAAGAGGCAACTCCTCTGCCTCCTGGCCTCAGAAGACTCTGGTAAACTAAACCAGTGACATAGTCTGCATGTCGTTTACTCTTCAAGCATTATAAGTAGCAGTAGATGAGGAGAAAAGTAGGTCCAGCCCTGATATTTAGGGTTCCAAGGCAAACAGTGAGTACTGTCTGAGGTTGGGCTTTAAACAAATGGAAGTATGACATGAATGTGAATGGATACCTTTATCAGTGGGCCAGGTAATTCCTGGTTGCAGAGGTAGCTCCATCCCAAAGTGCATTAATCTGTTTTGCCTTACTATAATGAAGCACCTGAGTCTGGAGCTTCAGAGCCTACATCCAGTGGTAGTCTTCTTTCTGGGTGAGTCAAGGCAGCACAGGGCATCACAAAGCAAAGAGAAAAGAAATATGTGTCTGTTTCTTCTGGTTTCTGTCAAATTCCAACCTGTAAGTTCCTCAGAAAGATTTTTCATGATCACACAACATAAACCTGGTTTCTGATTTACTTCCTAAGTAACTTGTAATTCTTTTTTTTAAATATATATTTGTCTGTTTTTTATAATGAAAATATAAGTTCCTGAGTGGAGGAACCATGTCTGCCTTATTCTTTTTTGTGTGTCTTTTATTTCTGGCATGATGAGAATGAATCACCAGAGAATATTTATTAACTGAGTATATATGCAAATAAATCAGGAGAAAAATTGGAGATAAAATACCTCCTCTGAAATTCATCTTCTGACTGTGCCACCTGAAGTTATAGTAGACTTTTCTCCCTGCTGTTTTCTCTTCTTGACATCATCATCATTGTTAATATCAGCTCCCACTCGGCCAGTGCATGCTGTCAGTGTCAACTCCAGGGATCAGGCATACTTAGAGATATAAGGCATGTTTTCTTTCCTGATAATAGCACCAACATGTAAATGATACATGAGATAAAAAAAAAAAGTGGCCACAGAAGATGAAAGCTTCCAGGAGACCTTCCTGAGGGCTGCTTTGGGGACTTGGGATCAACATTGAAGGGGGAATTAGAAAACATAAAGGAGAGGAAAGAACAATCAAGACAAGAAAATGGAAGATTGAAGAGTAGCCAGAACTTGGGGGAAAGAATAACATTTATAATGGAGTGGATTTGACAGTAAATGTCTGGGTGATTCTGGTCTAATATATGTTTGGTGTCATTTATATATTCATTAATAACACCCTCATTGTAAAATATCTTTGTTGAATCTTGAATGATAATTGTGCTATTCATCTGTATCGCAAATCTGTTTTTCTTTCCAATAAGATCGCAAATATAAGAGGTGCTTTGTCCTATTCATCTTTGTACCTGTAGAATTTTAGATTATCCAAGTCAGAAACCACTCCAGTCCCCTTTAGCTATGGCTTCTGCCTGAGAATGATGCCTCTCTATGGTATACCTATTAAAGGATCATTGAGCCTCTTAATACACTTTTCAGAAGGATTCTCATGAGGTAGCTTCTTTCAATATCAAATAGATTTTTTATGGTAGCAAATTCTTAAATTTCTTTCCTTGTAAACTTTTCATCACTAATCCTAGTTAAGTCCTTTGGAATTATACAGAACAAAAAATTAATCCTTTCCTGCAAAATAGTCCATTGCATATTTGAAGGTAGAATTATTTTTGCTTTTGTCTGTTATTCTTTGGCTAAATATTACTATTTTCACTAGCTATTTCTCTGTTATTAGCCTCATGTTCAAATACATCCATTTTCTCAAACAATTGAATAATTATTTAAGCTCCATGACAGCATGGGCCCTTTTTTATTCATACTGCATTTATCTCTCTTATAACTATAACTAATATGTAATAGGCAATAAAAATATTTGTTAAAGGAATAAATGAAGGATTTGGAGTATAAGCTTAAACCAGTGCAATAAAGCAGGAAAAAGATGTAGCAGTCACCCAGTAGAAAAGCAAGTGAAACTCTACACTAACAATCAGCATCCTCACCCCTGTAGAAAGTGAATAGAATATCTACACAGTATTAGAAATAACAAGTGAGCTTAGCAATGTTGTAGACTACAAGATCAGCTACACAAAACCCAATTGTATTTCTGTATTCTATCAGGCAACAATAGAAACTTAAAGTTTAAAAGATCATTCCTAATAACACCCAACAGTGTAAAAACTTTAGAGATAAATCTGACAAAAGCTAGTTAAAACCTGCAAACTAAAAATAATGAGATATTATTTACAGAAGTTAAAGAAAACCTAAATGTTTATAGGTTAGAAGGCTTAATATTACTCAAATGTCCATTTTGTTTAAATTAATGTATAGATTCAAGGTTATCACAATCAAAATTCTTATTGCTTAATTATTTATTTAATTCTAAAAGTCTTGTGGAAATGCAGAAGAGCTACAACAGCCCAAGCAACTCTGAAGAATAAAATAGCAATGACTGAATTCAAGATGTATAAAAAAAAAAAAACAGAATAAATCTGGTTATCAAGACAACATGGAAGTGGCTTAAATATAAATAAGAAGAGCAAAAGAACAGAAGAGAAAGAACTGTGTAGACCCATACAGATATGGAGAACAACAAAGATAAATTCAATGGGTGGGGATAGTTGTATTTTTTTAACCAATTTTACAGTTCATACTTTGAATCATAAACAAAGACTGTTCTAAATGGATTATATACTTAAATGTAAAAGTTTAAAGAATTAAAACAAATGGGGAAAGAAATCATTGTGACCTCAGGTTAATATGCTTTCAGAGGTTAAAAGCCAAAAAATCATTCTCCCTCCCCAAAATAAAAACCTTGATAAATTGGATTTCATCAAAATTTGCAAAATTCCTACTCTTTGGAAGATAATGTAAAGAAAATGAAACAGTAAGACACAGGTTGGTAGAAAGCATTTGTGAATCACATGTCCAACAAAGAGATTGTCTTCACAGTACACAATATACAAGGATAAGAAAACAAATAACCCAATGAAAATGCACAAAAATTTTGAAATAACATTTCACCAAAGAAACACTAATAGCAGGTGAGCATATAAGAGATTTTCAATGTCATCAGTCATTAGAAAAGCATAAATAAAATCCATAATGAGATATTTCAACAAATCCATTCAAATAGATAAAATTAATAGACAGATCATAGCAAGTATTGGTGGGAATTAGGAGGAACTGGAATCCTCAACTTTGTTATATGAACATAAAATGTTAGAACCACTTTGAAACACAGCTTTTCAGTTTCTTAACCATGCACCTGCTATATTATCCAACAGAAATTATAGCACAGATTTTTACAAAGATTATGCTTTGTGAAGGAATATTTATAAGGACATAATTTGTAATGGCCCCCAACTAGAAATAATTCAAATATCTACTAATTGGTAAATAAGTAAAATAAATTGTAATATATCCATACACTGGAACACCATTATGAAATAAGAATGAATTATTAGCACACAAAACAACACCAGTGAATCTCAAAATAATTACACTTAGTGAAAAAACTGAGAGGAAAAAAACAGAGTATATTTTATGAATGTTTGTTTTTATAGAATTCTGGAAAATAGAAATCCATAATAAAGACAGAAAACAGATGACTAGTTGGAATACGAATGATGGTAACCCTGAAGGGCAAAAGGGAAGGTCCAAGGAAACTTACTTAGGAGATAAAGAATCAATGTTGGGTAAAGAATAGAGTTTCTATGCTGATGAAGTTATGCAGGCTCCATGCTCTGCATTTATAGGCACTTATATGCAAAGGGATTCAGGAGGGACTGGGAGGAAACACAATTTCTGTTCTCTGTTAAGCTTCTGCCATATTCACCTATGTCTGACTGATGGGCAGGGCAGAAAAGGGACCAAGATTTCTGGAAAGATAATGAGAAATCATTGAAGTAGAATTTTTTAAAAGGGAAAGAGGAGTCTCTTTGCCAAATACCATAAAGGAAGGGATAACAGAGCTTGTGCTTAATCCAGCCATCCTGAAGATAGGCAGACTCTCTGAAGACAGAATGGACTGTCTCGCCACATTCTGTACACTTTCATGGACCAGCAACTTTACTGCAGCCTATGCCCTACTGAATACAACAGAGGAATCAGTTTGCTTCTCTATTCACAAAGAACCACTACAGTAATCAGGTATCCAGGGTTGGGCACCAGAGTCCTGTTTCATGGTATCAGATGTGGTGGATTTCCATCTCTACTGATAGAGCCAGTAGTGATTTACAGATAATGCCAGCATCCTTGGAGATTCTTCAGAATAATTAAGGTGTGAATTTGCCTCAGGCAAGTACGTGGTGTTCTGCAATAAAAAGAGCTAGGTATTAATTTTAACAAAACTACATTTGTACTTATTGGAGGTAAAACTGAGAAACTCAAGTTGCAAATAAGGAAAGGAAACTGAAGATATATTTCTATACTATCTCATTAGAGTAGTACCATATTTCCCAACCTAATGGAAACTTTATTTTTCTTAGCCAAGTAGCACTAAACACAGTTTATCGTTTATCATCATAACCTTGAAACATTTCTCTACTGACTCCTATGATACTCCATGATCCGTTTTTCCCACCTTTCCATTTACTCGTCTCCATCCATATTCTTCAAAACAATTTTTTTCCAACCCAACATTCTACCCTGAACTCTATATTTTTGTATCCAGATTTCTGCCTCATATTTCTGCTTAGAAATTTCCTGATACTTCACATTTTATTTATTATTTTCCTTCCTAGCCTCTTTTTCCTTCAGTCTTTACCACTCTGCTAGTAAGTACCCCAACTAGGAATGAGCTGGAGATCTTGGGAATAATCCTTGATTTCTCTAGTCCATCAATCTAGAAACTCTATGAAATAAGCAAGTGAGTTCATTGCACTTGAATTATTCTCAGTGAATCCATTACAGTTCTTACAGCTCCCTATTAAAAACTCCTTCTTAAAAACTTAAAACCACCAATTTAAGAATCAATTCTAGGAAAATTACTGAGAATTGTTGTAAAGTGTTCTGATATATACAAGTAGTTAGCCTCTCATTTCTTTTTCCCCCTCATTTCCCTATCTACCCCCACTGAAGCATTAAAGTTTTTATTTAGTTACATCATTTCTCACAAATATGAATGTGTAACATCACTTATATTGGATTTTGAGCCATTTGTGAGCTCCTGGTGTATTTTCTTTTATCTTCTTCCCCACATTTGTAGCCTTAATAAACCTGGCTACCCAGGCCTATATGTATGTTCCCAGAGGAAGCACTACCTTTAGTCAACGTGGCCCCTGGGGAGTGAACCAGGGTAGATGGGATTAAATTGAAGCAATAGGAGGTTGAGGTTCAACACTAAGAGTAACTTGTCAAGAGTAGATCGCTTAGACATAGAAGAGTTTCCCTTGAGACTATGGAAATATCTTCTTTGTAATTTTTTAACATGCTAAAGCCAAGTTCAACAAGGGTCTCCATCTCAGAGTGGACAATCCAATACCCTCCCCTCCATTATAAATAAGAGGAATTTCATTTTACTTGGGCAGGAGATTTAATACCCTATAGGGGAAGAAAACATTTCATGGTCCTCTCTCTATAAAATCTCCCCTTCTGTTCTTCTTCAGTATCAGCCTGTGACTCTGGAGAAGAAGGCTGAGAACCAGTTATCACTAATGAGGAAACCCATATCTCTCTTGAATTTTGGATTAGGTATTTGTTTTGAAAGGGTGAGTTTGGAGTTATTAGTGCATGACTATTTTATAAAGCCTAGTGGAGTCATCTGTACACACTTAGCACTTAGTTTTTGTTGATACTGCTGTTAAATGGAATTATCTCTCTAATAAGTAAATGGAGTTATTTCTCTAATAAGTGAAATGATGAAATCAAATCTTTTTTCCCCCAAAGGCTGAGGCATCATACATTCCTCTAGCAGAATGGTAATTTCTATCAACCCAGGGATTTGTAATTAGAGAAGATATCCCTATGTGCAAGGAGACAGAGCTCCATAGCATTTGTAGGAGGCCAAGTGGGCAATAAAAACTTATTTTATCAATTATACCCAACAAGTCCCATCTTCATTGGTTGGAGGTCATGTGGAAATTAGATCAATCAACTGCATTCTTTACTGTTGAGGTTTTATCTTTTTTAAAACTCAATTATTAATTTTGTATCCATTCTATTGACACGTCACCATTTTTGGAGGATAATCACATTAGTTTTAGAATAATGAATATATGGGTCTAACATAAACAAAAACCATGTTTAATAAATCTCAAACAATAGTGCAATTCCCTAGCTTTCCCTGATTCTACCTTTGGATTTGAAGTGAAATTCACTGGGGAAGGTAATGGGGAAGAAACAGAGCCCCTTTTCATAAATATTATAGAAGGAGAATGGCTGTGAAGTAAAGTTACACATTGGTTGCCTGTGTGAAGATGTATTTTCTTTGGTCCACATAATGCTGTCAAGACATTTTATGGAGAAGTTTTGTTCTATAGGTAATAGCTCCAGAGATTGAATTCTCCTTTGAAAGTTTTTGATAATCTAACAATAGAGGCTTGATTGTCCAAGTGGATTTTTACAAAGACAGAATTATAAAATAATACTACAGATATTGAGCTTGTTGCAACACAACCTTGGGTTCTCTATCACCATCTGTAGTTTTTCCATTTTGTGTTTTACAGTATCTTTCTATCACTGCATTTTCTAATTGCTTGGTTTTGTACACCCTAAATCTTAGTTATGTTCCCTCAAACAAGCTGATGACGGACCCTTCTTCTTGACTAAAAAAAAACAATGGCATCTTCATGAGTTTACTCAACATTCCTCTTTACTGCTGTGTCACTTCTGTTTAAGATTCTCTATCCATGCTTAGAATCCTTCTATCAGCTTTGTTTTCTTTATGATTATTATTTGCCTTGTCACATATTATTCATTGATTAATATATTAAGAGTTTCAAAAGAAAGCATGGAATGCCTCTCTGTTGGTGTGAGTTTCATCAGTTGCCAGGTTTTATATCTTTACGGCTAAGAAAGACAACCTCAGTGTCTTACAATGGAGAAGATTTTAAAAACCACTAATTTATACTATAATTAGGAAGTACTTATAAAGAAGAATTATCAAGTACTTATGAGAATACAGAAGGACAGTTGGGGGGTTAATTTTGCACAGTGTGTGGAATGTACAGAGCCAGATCTGGGGATGAGAGACAAAGGGGAGCCTTAAACATGAGGTAACTTGAGTAATTTACTGATAAAATTTAATTTTAGGGCCTGGAACTTGCATGTGTCTCTTCTAATTGGTTCCTATGGTCATATGTTTTTGTACTATTTACTATTTGCCTTTCAAAAGCATTACTATTTAAGATGTTTTTCTCTTTCTACTCCAACATCCCCTCCAAAATGCTTTTCCCTGGTTCAGGGGACCATGAAGAGGTTGCAGGATTTGGGGGGATACAATTAGGAAATAGCTGACTTGGAGATATGTGGATGAGTGATGGTCATTTCTGTGTTCTGCAGTCACATCCATGTGAGGTTAGGCTACAGCCGGTCATCAAAAGACAGGCATAAGTTCCAGGAACACTCCTGTCCTCTCCTATACTGCATTAGCTTGCCCAGGGTTGGGACACAAAGGTACAGGCCTAGAAGTCAGATCCTGCTATGAATGTTTCCTTCAACACCTTATACTATGAGAATGTGGACACAGGGAGAGAGAAACAAGATTTTAAATATTCAAAGGAGATGTTAATCTATGAAATGTTATCCTAGTTACTTGATGTATAAAGTTATAAACAAATGAATATTTGATCTCATTAATGAGAGCTCAAGATGAAAGTTCTCTCTTCCCAAGAACATATTCAAAAATGCTTTACATTTTAGAACTTACATATACATACATAAGTTCTCTCTATTAATATGTTTTATGTGTGGGTGTGTGTTCTAAAGTAAGTTTTAGTAATAAGTTTTCCCAAATTTGACAATATGTATAAAACTGGACATAGTTTATAAATAATAAAAGACAAAATTTAAATGAACTTTTTCTAAACTATCAAATGAAATATTATTTATCCATGCTATAGGAAAAATAAACTTGTATTTTCTCTACTGAAAATGAGAAGATAATACTGTTTTCAAATGAAGAAATAAAGAATATGTGGAAAAAAAAAACTTTGGAAAATCATATGATAGCCCTGTGTCAGAAGGTTAATTAATAAAAACATGCATTTTTTTCTGATTTCATAAACTGTGATATTTATTAACTTTTAAAATATATATCATTTTGTAGCATTTAAAGTTGAGTGCACATATCTTTGAGGGCCCCACTCAAATTGAGCAAACGAGTTAGAGTTCAGTAAAGGGACAATTTTTAGTGTAGGAAGCATGTAGGAGAATTTCATAAGGGATAGAACATCATTTTTTATTACTTACCTTCCACTAGCCCTGAGCTTGAAGGAGTGAGGAGAGACAGTAGTTACTGGGACCTGGAGAGCCTGGAGAGTCGTTTTGTACCTTGAGAAATGCCTACAGACCAAGGTAGGTGAGCATGGTTGGGGTTGGGGGGATTCATAGGCAAACCCTCAGTTGTTCTCTCTCATGTTCCTGCCTTAGTCTCTCGTCCTCACCACAGGACAGCATTCACATACCACAAGAGGTGGTCCACTTACATCAGAACACAATAGACAGAGTACAAGGTAGGACAGTATAAAATGGGTCTAGACATGCAGACAAAAAATGTCTGTTTCTATCATAAATATGGGCATATGTATATATACATGCAAAAATGGTGTAACATTACACAGGTGGATACATATGTCTATGATATATGCATGGTATGTATTAATGAAATTGTACTTTGCTCACTGTTTTCTAATCTGTTTAATTTATTCTATAATAGATAATAAACTATAAATTTTTCTCTGTCTTGTGACTTTATTTTAATGCAATGGATTTTAATAGCATTATATAGTTCTACGGTCTGTGGTGGATATATTGGCACTTGTTTAGTTTACCTCAAACATGTAAAAAACCTGTAAAAAATCTTTATACATAATTTTTAAAATTATTAAAATAAATATTCCTTTAAAAAATTTGAAGAAAATGTGATTGCAGACCAAAAGGGAATACCTATTTCACATTCTTTTCACCAATGTGCCCTCCTGAAAGCCTGAGCCTGGTTACATTGCTTCCATCCAAGTGAGTGCACATTTCATTTCCCCCACATTCTTACCAAATTACCTTACAAAATATCTTGAAAGACCAGACTATGAGTCTGCTTTCCTACCATTTCTCACCCCTGAATGTTAGTAATCTGAAACTCCTTTCTTGGCAGTGAGCAATGACTTCCCAATTTTGAATCCCAATGGCTATTTATCATTCTTATCATTGACCTTACAGTATTTGATATTATTGACCTCAAGGTCCTATTTGAAAAATCTCCTTTCCCTTTGGTCCTGTGATACACTCAATGCTAATTTGAATGCTCTCTTTCTGCTCTGTCTTCCTTTTTTGGTTTGTCCTCCTGCTGCTTAGTGTTACACATGGCTATCCACTCAGACCTCTGTCCACTATGCATTCTGGCAGAGTCCAACATGCTGGCCATGCCTCTGACCTTTGTCTCTTCCTCTTCCCATGCTCCCACTCACTCTCATTTATTAACCATTATTATTTTTACTGGACCATTAATAGCCTCATAATGGATCCCCCTCCATGTAGTTCTAGCTGTATCTTCCTAAAGCATTATCTAGCTTAGGACAGTCTCCTGATCCACATCTTCCAGCATCCTCTATTCCCATTCCTTACCAAATGAACTACAAGCTGGCATTTGGTATCCCTCTTCCACCATGTCTGAACATACAGCCTACATTTTCTATTCTTTTTTACCCATATGTAATTCTTTTCCTTATTTCTGTTCTTCAAAATTCTACCTTTCATTAAGTCCTGACTCAAAGTACCTCCTATAGGAATCTCTCTAATCACTTCCATTAAAAATGACCTCTGTCTTCCAGAGTCTATAATTCAGGCTTTTTTCTATTTGATACTGTAACCAGCGTGGGAGGCTTTAACCTCTACTAGATTATAAAATGATTAAAAGCAGAATCAGATATTGTTCATCTTCCTCCCAGCACCCAGCATAGAATTTTATTGCCAGTAGGTGATTAATAAATATTAATTAAGTAGCTGAGCCAGCCTGAGAACAATTCTACTGAACCTTTGAGTTTAAGAACAGTCAGGGAAAATGCAGTAATGGTCCACTGGCCATTGCAACTAGCTCAACTCTACTCTCAGGTTTTATGAAGTATCCAATTTTAAATGTACAAAAATAATTTTATGTCTTTGATAAAGCCCTGAATATGTCCAATATGTATTTATTGGCCAGCCCTAAATTCCAAAAACTGCAACAATATTTTTGCTTCACTTCCTAAGGTCTAACAGCTTACTCACATTCAGACAAGTGAACAATTCAAAACTTGTCTTTGATGGAGCAGAGCAATGCATGCCTCTTGCAAAGTCAGGATAGAGTATCTCCGGTTTTGCCCAGAGGAGACAAACTCTATTCTCCGTTTTCTTACAATAATGTTTCATTGGGCCAAGTTAAAAAAAAAAAATCATGAAAGCATTTATTAGTCCTGGGATCAAAAGCAGGAGAAACAAGGAAAGCCTCTGCCCATCAGGAACAACAAAGCCATTCCCCTAAGTTCACAGAGGAAGAAGAGGAGCAGTGGCACAATGTGGAAGGCAAGCTTGGGGCTTCTGTTGCGCTTCTGAACTCTGTGCTCACTGCTCCTTTAGCTCTGTGTGTGCCTTTATTTTCCTGTGTGAATCATTTCACTGATATGAGCATGTCATGTGGAGTACTCCACCTCCCACCCTCTACTCCTACTCCACAAGCTAGAGCAGACCACTAGTTAATGCTCTGAGATCTTCCCAGTCTGGGCCATACTCCCATGCAATGAGCTGTATCCTTGGTGTGATTTGTACAGCACCTCTCCCAAGCATGGAGAGGTTGCACAACCCTGCAGTGAACAATAAGGCAGCAGGAGGCAGCACCAACAGGCCACATCTAACATGTTCGGGAAAAACAAAATTAAGCAGCAAAGCTCTTTAGAACCAGAGAGGTTTTCAAGAGTCCTCCCAGGTAATGTAAGCAGCTGCTTTCTCACAGCTCTCACAAGGGCGTGCCACTGGGGCCAAAGGAGAAAACCCTCCAGCCCTGGGAGAAGGAGCTGAACTGCAATGGGGGCCAAATCCATTTATTTTCATGTCTCAATGAAAATACCAGGTAGTTTGTAAATCATGCACGCTCTGATCATGTTCTTTTTAAGAATACACAGCAGATTTTCTCACTCTGGGAACAGCCAATTTATTCACATAGGGGAGACATTTGATCAGCCTTCCTGAACAGGGATTCTTAGATGAATGTGACTGCTCGGCTTCTTACTAAATTAGGAATTGCAGAAAAAGTGTGACCAGAGACAGGGTGTTGCAAAGGTACGGGAATCATCCAGTGGAAAAAGTGGCCTGTGTCCTACAAGGACTATGCAGGTGAGAAATGACATTCATGTCTGGCCAGTTTTAATTTCTGAACATCGTTTACAATCTTCGGTTCAACCCTATTCAGTCACATGTCGACCCCCAATTAAACCTTGGCTTGTAAGGCCCCCATAGTGCGAACACAGGGAAATCGCATTCTCCACAGTGCTGTCTGGAGCAGCACGGAATGGTAATTTTGTATTTCATCTTGTTTGTTTGCCTGCATTTTAATGTATTTTCTAATGACCACCTGATCCAGGAGCAAACCCACATTGTTCTTCCTGATAAGCCCAGGGGAAAAAAAAATTCCTCTTAGGCATTTTTTTTTTTTTTTTACAAAGGGACTTATCTCTTTAAGTTTGCTGAGTTTCTGAGTGGGTGGAATAGGTTATGCTTTGCATTTCAAGAAACAGAAAGAAATGCCACCAACAACACAGAATTTAAATAGTGGCATAGCTGGAGCTCACAGTGTGCTCTTCAAAGACAATGTAAGATTTGACCCTCACCTAAGATGTGTGTCCTTATGACTGTTAATTGGGTCCTAAAGCCATTCTTTTAAAATAGCCATCAACAATGCATACTTACTTAGGAGCTAAGATGGGCTTGAGCTGGTAAAGGACGGGTTAGGCTGTGTTACCTTGTGTACCTGAGAACATAAAGGACTTTTAAAATTGTTCAAAGGTTTCTTAGGTACTGAGAAAGTTTATGTAGTGTAGAAATTAAGAGTCTAGGCTATTAGAAGACAGATGTGGTTCAAATCCAGGCTCCATCTCTTGGGCAGGTTACGGAACCTCTCCATGTCTCAATTTCTACCTGTTTGAATTGGCGTAATAGGAACCTTATAGAATTGGCATGAGAAGCAAATGAGAGAAGTCATTTTAAGTGCTTCTCACTGGTACTCCGCATTAAAAGTGCACATAAATGTATATTTTTCTTACAATTAGATTTCAGATAAACATCATTGTGTGCCTAAAATCTACCATCAATGTGCTGACCCTTGTCTTCAAAAACCTCACACCTAGGATTAGCACGCTGTCTTCTGATCTTATGGCCAAAGATTTTATGGTGGGAGTTCCTTCAGCCTTCTCAGTTCCTTTACAGACTACCCTTCCTTTATTTTTTCTTGGGCAGCTTCCTCTCACCTAAGATCCTCTGTAGGATCTCTGACTATTATTTCCTCAGCCCCTATACTTGTACCCTTGAGTGACTGCTTACCTTTAATCTGAGCCCTTCTTTGCCAACAAGAGAATAAGCTCTTCAAGAGCAGATAACATATCTGCACACAGTCCCCTAAAGTTTATTGGATGAATTTTCTTAGGTTAGAGGTGGATAGGAACCTGGGAAAATTAGTGTGTTACTTCAAATAACTTCCTGAGCTTACAGAAACATTTTAAAGCCTACACACCTTCCACACTCACAGCCCTGTTCCAGCTTTGGAAGGACTCAGACACCTACAGAGATTAGTAGATTAGAAAGACATTCAGCTCTTCACAATTGCACTTTAAGCCTCTTCACAAAAGGTCTCTTTTGTGCATGAAAAAAAGAATTAGCTAAAAAATATTAATTTAAAAATTTCAGGCAAAGACACAATGAACTGACACATAAAATTCCTTTTAGCCCTAGCATGTGTGAGGTCCTACATTCAATCTCTAATACCACACACACACACACACATCATTGTACCTATCAATCATTCAATCATCTTTCTGTCAGGAGTCTCCTTTTGGAATTCATGCAAGAATACAGCAAATCTAAGAGCACCCTTTTCTTTTACACCATTCTGATCGACTTAATGAGAAAGCCAGTTGGCCATAAATATAACTAGGGCTCCGATTAATACAGCGTGGGTTGTTGCTCTGAGCAGTTGACATGAAGCTTTCTGCACCTACACATGACTGCAGGATCTCGCTTTCATTACTGTGCTGCTTGCACAATCGTTGGGAAACAACCGCAGCCTAGTGGGTGACCGACTGAATGCCAGGGGTGAGGAGTGCATTTCCAGTGTATTCACCACTGTTTTCTTTAATGATTTTTCAAGTGAATATGGTCTCTGTCCTTCCATTCTTTAGATGTATATGTTGGGCTCCACTGGCTTCAAAGCTAATGGTAAAATATGCACTATGCAGCAGTGCTCTGTCGAGATTTGAATCATTATTTGTCCTCTTCCGCTGGACAGACTGTAGGGTTAAATGGCTGGGTTTTTTTTGAAACAAAAGATTTATACTCCATTTTCTTTGTACTATCCATCCACGCCTCCTGTAATAGGAGCCGGTTGGAAAGCTCTGCGTCTGGGTTGTCATTTCTCTTGCGCAGTATATATTAGAGTCCAAACGACCTCTACACCATCAAGGTTCCACAAACCTTAAATTTAAGCTACCTGCTCCACCAAAGTATCTAAAACAATAACTTTTTTATGTTGCAACAAACATTACATTTAATGAGTACAGTGCACATGTAATGATACAGTGAATCAGTGTGAAGCCTCAAATAATGATTTCTGTTGGCACTATAAAAGGAATGTAATTTTTCTTGTTGAAATACCATTTTTCAGTTACTGCATGAGTGATGTGGTAATTATCCCCTACACCTGGGATTTAAATCCAATCCTACAAGCCCATTTTCTGTTTGCAAGCTGTCAGGCTGATGCATAGGCTTTGTTCTTATCTGGCAGTAGGCAAGGAATCGGTAATTCAGAAACAACAAAGCCACTGATGGGTCATCATGTAATCTGCACTGAAAATTGCAATCTGTAATGAGATTGGAAACGCAGATGAGGTGACTAAAATTGATTACCTACCATATCTGAAAATTTCAATTTTATTGCACAAATATGATCAAACTAGTCCATAAGTTTGGGGATTAGTTGAGAAAGAATAAAGATTACTTTTAAATTAGGTGAATGCAGATAAGTTATTTAAATGTAAATTATTTGCTTTATAGCAATATGCATGGTCTGCAGGGTGATTCATATGGCCACATATTTTAAGTTCCCTGATGGCATCATTTCTGCGTGGGAGTTCCAATTAGAGATGACATATACACTTTCAACTCTTAAAGGTAGTACTGCAAATCAGACCATGGATGAAACTCATACCAATCCCTAGGCCATAAAATTTCACCTTTCATATGCTTATTATGGAAAAAAAAATTCACCTAGAAGTCTTGGGAGCCTCAAAAGCAAGCAGCAAACTGTGCTTAGAATATTTCAAAACACCTCCCTCCCTTCCCCAATCCCACACACTATCTCCCAAAGGGTCAGCATTTGTGGGTTGAGCTCAGGAGTCAAGATGACAGGCTTACAATCCTCTGCTTCCAGTGGGAACCATAGACTGGACCTCATATACTCTTAAAGCTATAAGAGATATTGGTGATATGGTGGTTCAGCTTCTCAGCCACTATAAACCTTTTTCCATTTCTTGTCGTAGCACACAATAATAACTCTGAGCACTGAAAATGTAGTAGAGGCTAGTGATATTGCAACAAAAGGTATGCGCAATAAGGAATCACCAATATAACCTTTCCAAAACTAAATGGCAATATGCTCGTATAATATAATGCTACCAAAATATTTTACTTCATAGACTAGCTCCCAGAAAGTATCAGTTAGGGTGGTCAGAAAGGGCCTGTGAGATTTATTTCTACTTGTGGGAACATCTTCCAGGAAAAATACACACCTTCAAGGCTCAATGTTACTTGTCTCTGGGTACCCAAAGCGAAAAAATGTTTTCACCCTGTGCAAAAGTGGAAGAAAAATGTTTGAAAGTTGTATTAGTAGGTTATGAAAGGAAATTTCCCCTCTAATCTTCAAATTATCAGAGGATGCTCATATTAAGCATAGTTGAAGAGCTGGAGAACATATTAGTGAAGCACTTGGTCCCATGATCTAAGTTACCCTTCAGCGTGCATTTCACATGCCGAAGTGCCTTTAGAGTGTCATGGGTTTCTTGCCATACAGTATTCTTGGGCCTATTTTCATAAATTGGCCCTGTTCAACAGGAGATTCTTAGGGAAACTCTCTTTCTCTTGATCCTCTTCTTTCTCTATCATCGTCATTATCATCGTTCTGTTTTGGTCTTATTACATTCTGATTTTCCAAATCAGTCCTTCTGAGATCCAGAGAGAGCCTAGTGGCAGGTGATGCAAGAAATAGTCATTGGCACTGATTTATAAGTTCCAGGATAATGACCAAAACTTCATCGGCCCAAATTAACATTTGCTAGGCTTTATGTACCTACCAATTTTTTTTTTTAAATAAAATCTTTATTTTAACCATCATGCACATCCTTCTTCCAAAAGAGAAAAGAAAAGTGAGGAAGGAGTTGTTTGTCCATTTATTAGACTGTAAAAAGGTTTATATTCAAAGCACTATCTACATTCACAGAACTGCTTTCTATTGTAAATCATTCCTTATGCGGTGAGCTCTCTCTTTTATATCCAGTCTCCTTTCCCAAAGATCTCAATATTCCTTTCAGTGAAGAAGAGCTATAATGCTCCTCTTTCCTAGCCTTCATCTCATACATAAGCACTGAAGCAAAGAGGATGTATGCTGCTCCCTGCTGTCACATTTCCCAGCTTTATTTCCACCGAAGCAAATCTGACACCCAGTCCCCTTCCCACTGAAACTTCTTTCTTAATGAACCCAGATCCACGCCACACCAGTCTCTAACCTAAAGGGTTGCAGGGTCTCTCTGCTTCCCATCATGCATCTCCAAAATTTATTTTCCATAAAGCTGTCGATTACCCTTTTGAAACACAGACCTGATAATATCACTCTTGTGTTTAAACCCTTCCAATGCCTTCATGTCACACTGAAAATAAAATCCAAACACCTTAACTAGCCTACAATTTTACAGACTCCTCCAACCTCACATCATATAATTCTCAGCCTTGCTCCCCGCACTCTAGCTAGGCTTGACATCTATTTGTAAATGTAAGATTTGACCTTCTGGTCAGTCAGATCACAGCCAATTATCTCTTACGCAGGGAGGCCTTTCTTTCCCCCACCCCTTAACCCAATCTACAATATGTACTCAGTCGCTTTCTATGTGAACATTCTCTTCAAATTTCTTAAAAGCAACTATCACTTCTGGTACTTTTTTGTTTGTTAGCATTTTACTATTATTATATTATTTCTTATCTCCTTTGACTCTGTAATTTACTGGGACCTAGCTTGTCTTTGTTTTGGCACCAGGGATTGAACCCATCAGTGCTTTTCCACTAAGCCATGTCCCCAGCCCTTTTCATTTTTTGTTTTGCGACAAGGTCTCACTAAGTTCCTTAGACATTGCTAAATTTCTGAGGCTAGCTTAACCCCCTTAGTCACTGTGATTATTGGCATGTACCACTGCGTCTAGCTGACCTCTGAAATCTAAGCTTTGGAAATAAATCCCTTACTACCTGGTACCCACTTAATAAAGATGTTTGAATAAATATCACCACTTATTTTGTTCAGTCACTTTTTCATTTCATTTTTTTCAATAATTTTTCCATATGCATACTGATACTGTTCATATCTCTCTTTTGGACATTCTCTTAGCCTTTAAATTATGGCGGTACATAATATGTATTTTTGTTCTACTTCTCCATTTCCCATTCCAGTCTTTTAATTACAAGGTTACATTAATTGTCCTTCTTTTCTTTCTTCTCTGCCTTTCTTAGATATTTTAAATAACCCAATGGCTCCAAGGGTTATGTCAAAGAAAAATTGCACTCAATAAGTTAAATAGGTACGAAAGATTTTATTTAACTGTTGTTATAAGGTAGAAAGGTTTAACTAAACTCCACTGAAATCAAAGAAAGGAGAGTTTTAGCTAGCCAAAAAGGACTAAAAGATGGAACTTGTTGGGGCGGGGTGGGGGGAGGGGCTGTTCAATGTGATTAGGCAATTTGAGTTAGTTAATTGACTCTTACAGTAGTTAGGCTCCTCCCCTCCCACACAGATTTGGTGGTAAAGGTTTCATGTTTCTTGGTGATTACATTTTAAAGAGCTGCCTATGGAATACCGGAGAAAGACATTTTGAGTGGTAAAACTGGTAAAAGACTGGGAGAAGATTTGCATCTCAGAGACAGAAGAGAATTGGCAACTGCTACTTTTGTAAGGTAAATGCTCTAAGAAAAGGTCAGAGTTTTGAGACCAGAAGAAACCTGTCTAAAGCTGAGAGGAACACTGGGCCATCCTCCATGTATTCATCAGTTGCCTTCCAAGTTAGTATCATCAGACCTAATGTCTTTGACATTTTGTATTGCCCACTGAACACCTTTGGTTGAATAACTCGTGCAACTTACCCTGTTTTAGACCAAAAGTTAACTCTTCTTTTTTTTTTTTAATGATTCTTATATTCATTATGTCAATTTTATTTCTACTATCACTGATTTATTACCTGCATGGCATTTCAACCACTTTCCCCATCTTCATTCTTTCCTACTCAAAATAGTCCTTCATTAATTTACCCAAAACGCGACTTTGAGCACATCACCTCCCTACAAGAGCTTCAATAATTTTACACTCTCTGTATGGTCATAATAGTATGTTAACACTCCAGAACAGGAAATATACCTTAACATACCTGCTAATAAGACTTTATAATTTTCTAAAAGACTAGTTTTAACCACTTACTGTGTCTGGAGAATTTTTAATGTTGAAATGATTTTTTTAAAAAGTAGTAATAGGAAGAGAATGAACAAAACCAAAGAGAATTTAAGAGCAGATGAGAGTATCTCCATTCTTGGTTTTGAGAAGGTTCTATGAGGTCAGACTGTGCTATTTAATCTTTTGTTTTCCCTAGTCCACATGGGCCTAATTATCTTCTTGTGTTTCCCCACTCTGTAGATTAGCTAAAAGAAAAAAAAAAAAAACAACCTACCATCAGTTTCCTCGCTTCAATTTTATATTTTTGGCAACACTGACAGTCTATCTTGCAAAATGATGCCTAAAAACTTAAAGAAAGGAGAAGGTGACAAAGCCAATAACTTAACTAGTATAACTAATGTCCTTTCCAGCATCAACTAGTGCTACAGACAGTCCTGACAGAACACATGCCACTGAAGAGAAATACATTCCTATTCTTTTGATGAGTTAGTTATCCTTTCAGAGATTTTTGTATCGTAATGAGAGCATTTGCTTTTCTACAAATACTTTTAGGGTAAAAAAGCAGAATGAGCATATTATTTCAGGCACTTAAGACATAGCTGCCAAGCCTCTGTATGTGTTCACTTATATGAGCTGAACTTTTACACTAGACCTTATAAGGTCTGTCCTGGTAGTCAACATAGGAAAGGGGATTCGTCGTAAGTGTTCAATGGACCCATATGTAACTAGCTAGTTAGTTCCATTTATGGAAGAGAAGCCTCTTAGAGTTAGAAACATAATTTTTCTCACTATAGGGAAATTATCTATTTAGAAATAATGATATTTTATCTGGCTTTTCTATATATGTAGTCAAATGGCATATGTAAGACATATAAATATAATATTAAACTTGTTTAAAATATTAAGCAAGTTTAAACATACTATATAGTTTTTCCAGTCTCTATACTTATTATTCCACAGTTTCATAAATGTAAGACTCTTCCTATATAAAATATATTCTTCATTACTCTATATCAGTTACTTGTAAGAGGTGATTATATGGGAAAACATCATTCATTGTAAAGTCTAGTGATGATAATACTCATTTCTAGGATTACAGTATCTCAAACATAATATGCTATTTTTAAATACTAAAATATCAGTAATATGTCACCTAAAATATCAGGAAGTTTTGTCATTTAATATTTTATTAGTTTAAGTAATATGAGGTGTTCCAACAATGAAAATCAGTCTTAGTGGCTGAACCCAACAGAAGCTTCTTTTTCTTTTGGTGCTGGGATTGAACCACAGGACGCTTAACCACTGAGCCATATCCCCAGTCTTTCTATGTAATATAGTTTTTAGTTGTAGATGGACACAATACCTTTATTTCACTTATTTAGTTTTATGTGGTGCTAAGGATCGAACCCAGTACCTCACATGTGCTAGGCAAGCACTCTACCAATGAGCTGCAAACCCAGGCACCCCAGCCCATTTTTATGTTTTATTGTTTTAGAGATAGGGACCTGCTAAGTTACTGAGGCTGGCTGTGAACTCATGAACTTCCTGCCTCTGCCTCCCAAGCTGCTGGGATTACAGGCATGTGCTACTATGCCAAGTTCCAGAAATTTATTTCTTAATGAAGAAACACCCACTTGAGAGGCAGTGTTCTCTGAGGCCAATCTGGGCACTGACACATGGTCAACTGATTGGAGGAGAGAGTGGAGAAGTACACCTGCTTCTTCAGTGTTCTGAACTAGCACAAAGTATTGAAGACTAGTCACATGGCTCCATGTAGTTTCAAGGGGCCTGGGAATCTGGTCCCTGTTAGGCAGCTGCTTCCCAGCAATAATTATCTGCCATGAATCTGTATTACAGAGCTTCATATCCAAATAGTCATTTCTCCAAAAAAAAAAAAAAAAAAAAAAAAAAAACTCTTATTTATGGATTCAGATAATATCTGCAAATTGGTTTACATCCTAAAATCAATTACTCATTACAATTATGTAAGAGGACACACTTTTACCTAGATAACAAGTTTAATAGTTTGGTTCCTGTATAGTTGTATTACAAAACAACTCCTATTGGAAGAACAATTCTTTCTTGAACTTAAAGGCTTTCAGAACAGGTGTGGAAATCAACATAAGTAATTCTGCAATAGCACTTCCATCTACACAAGATAAAACTAAAGAAAATTGGAATTGGAATTTTTCTTCTGTGAGTATAAAAGATTTTTCAAAAAATAATCTGATTTGAGTTGTAAAATGAAAGGGGGATATTTAAAGATGAAACCATAAGAAAATATTTGGAACTAGAAAACAAAACTAGTCCGCAGACTACATTGTAAATAAATTTTATTGAAAGAGAGCCATGCCCAATTACTTACATGTTGTCTATGGCTGTCTTTACATATCGCCATTTGCATTATAATGCAAGAATTAAATAGTGTGCCCTGCAAAATTGAGAATATGTGCTTTCTGGCCTTTTACAGAAAAAAAATATATTGCCCAAACATGGAACTTCAGAAATTAGTGTCTTCTCATGATTTTACGATTATTAAAAAATTATGAAGAGATCTCTCCACGTCTAGAAAAATTTTCACAAAAATTCTCACATTATTGAATAATGACATTTAATGCATTTTGTTTTTAACACCACATTAAAAAAAAACAAATACTACTTTATTTTAAATTTTAATGACTAATTAAATTCCCTTAATTTTATATAGTCCTTAGCTTAAAATCTGGGAAATATGCTATTTTTTATCTGCAAATGTTTTATACTAAAAGACAATCTAATACATATTAGAAATATATATTATTCATTTCAACTTTCACAATCCATTTTGTATTCAAACTTTATTAAATATTTGGTTCAATAAAATATTTATAAAATCCAGCCAGAATATGTATTATTTTTATTGAGCTTTATTATTTTTATCACTTGAAAATTTCCCCTATGGAGTATGCTAGTTTGTAAAATAATTTTGCATTTTGATGGAGTTGTGCTAAACATACTACTAACTGATAGTTCAGCTAGGATACTCTATCACTACAAGTATTTGCTATTTGTGTATTTCAAAGAGGTAAAGAGGGCCACTAAATGCAATGGCTACTTGAAATTTGGAAATGTGTGTGCATGTATTTCACATGGTAAATCATGTTTAGGCCATAGAGGATAAGTGAACATCAATCTCAAGGTGAACCCTGCTCAGTTACATAGATACCAGAACAGCAGGAAAGGGCAACTAAGCAATCCTAAGCATTATTTGTACATTTTTTGCCAGGTAAAACAAAGAAGAGCATATTTTAGCATTTGAAATCCCTCTGGTGACTAAATTGTTTATCTATAGTCATTTTTCAAAAGCCACAAAATCACTTGAAGTATTAAAAACAAAATGTTCCATTTGGTAGTCTAGAATATTTGTAGGAACCTAGAAGCTAAAATAAACTGTTGTCTTTATGTGAGGTTGTTGCCAATGCCTCAGATACTCCTCATTTTTATTCTAGTGGGTGAAGATAGGTGATCCATCCACATCATCTCACCAGTTGTCCCTTAATATGATAGCCTTTATTTATAAGGTGAGTGTTTGTGGGGAGAACTGCAGCCATTGGCCAGAGAACAGGATAAAGCTAACAGAACCTTACAATGATAAAAGGAAACTTGGCTACATTAAAAGATTAAATTCTTCCAGTATGGGACTTGTATTTCTGGCTATGCTAGATTGGTTTGTAGAGACCAGACTTTCCTCCTATAAGAATTAGAGAGGCTGGATAAAACAGAGAGAAATCCATTGGAATACACTGGGGAAAAAGTACAAAGTCAGCAAGGACCAGAGAGGTGTGCTCTGGGAAAATTCTCAAAAAGAAGGGAATATCAGAAAGGCAAGCCTGATGTTCTGTTCTGCTTTCCATTGCAGCAGTTTACTCATTTGTAAATGGTGAATGCTTAGTTGAAAAGGTAAGCAGAACTTTTTTTAGTCTCCTAAAGCTGGAGAGATAAAATTTAAAGTTAGGACCTGTCCAAGTGGGCTGCTCTGGACTGTTTAGTTGGGGTTTCTAAGTATACCTCTTATAAGAGGAAGAGAGACAGAGCAAAGCAAATAATGTATAAGACATCATAACCCAAACCCTCTCTTTAATCAGCTCTTTAATCACAGACCGGGTTGATCTGTTTACTTCCTAGCCTAAACATTTGATGAAAATAAAAGCAAAACTCACAAAATTTTCAATAAAGAACAAAATTCTTCAGACTTTCAAAATATCTCTACAGTATTTCACAATGATGATCACTTAGTCAAAAATTTTTATACAATCCAAGAGACATAACCAAATGACAAATATATAGAAATACAAGGAATGGTAAAAAGAGATTCACAGGAAATCCAGATTTTATGGATACTAAAATGCAGACTTAAAATAAGCATGATACATACATACATTTAAGAATATATGACAAGATGGGGAATCTATCAAAAAGAACCAAAGGAAATTATAGAATTGAACATTACAATTACTCCAATAAAAAAATTCACACTGTGAATGCAATCTATATGTAAAGATCCAACAAATCTATCCACAAATCTTTGTCTATTCTATCTTCTACTACTAGAATATAAATTAAGTCAGAACTGGGATTTTATTTATTTTTGCTATATCTGCAACTTCTAAAGTAATACCTGATAAGTAATTCTGAATAAATATTTATTTAAAAAATGAATAAATGGTAGCTTGCCAAGGGGCAAGTGAAGTGGCATTCTTTTTAAAGGCTAAAGTCACAAGCAAGAAACAGGAAACGTAAAACAAAACACAGGGCGGAAACATCTGTTGGCAGAATGGAACAAAAAAATGAAGACAGAAAGGACCTATGGAATCAGCCCATGTGATCACTGTGTGTTTTCTAATATGCACCCTCTGCTTCTCTCAGCTCCCCACAGTCAATGAGACTTGTAGTTGGATACAAGCAAAAATGCTTGAGGATCACCTGTGGTTATGCATCTTCCTAGACAATTAGGGGCTGCTCAGCAGAAAGATCCAATTACTAAGTTGTTTCAAACCTCAGTAAGGGACTGGTAGATCCAGTAGGTTCCCTAATAGTGAAACATTCTTCATTCATTCAGATAGCTCTTCTCTGAACTTGCCCTTTTGGGAAGGGGTTGCAAGAAAATTCTATCTTGGAATCCTCTGCAGCTTTGCAAAGGCTGTAGAAGGAAGACTTGCATGGAACACTACTTCCCAAGAAGAAAAAGAATCTCAACTTAGGTGTCAGATTCTGCAATGTTGTAATACTTGTGCTTTCAGATTAGGTTATATTATAAGGAACTATAATGATTAGAAAAGAAGGAAGACAAAAATGGTAAGAAACCTAGCGAGGACCTAAGTAGCCTAGGCAGTTTTCAGGCAAACTGGTTATAATTTCAGGATCTTCTATTGCAGCTCCTTTAAATACTTTCAAATTAACAGTAAAAACCAAAGAGAAGGGCCAGTTTTAGCTACAAAATAGTTAGGCCATAGGAAATGCCAAAAGCTAAAAAACAAAAGGCCGATGTCAAATAACTATGAAAAGCTTTTCTGTGTCTATGTGTCACACATGCATTTTCTTTGAGAACTTTCTTCATTGAAATGCAGTGATCATTCTTAGTTTGGGTCACCAATATAACCTCCTGCTGGGCTTCTTTACTTTGATTATCTCATCTGTGTTTGGGTTGTCTCTGTAAGGCCAGTATAAGACATTTGTTCTGCATCTTCCTTAGGTCAAAACAGAGGAATCCAAAAGGGCATAATTGAATAACAAATCCAGGTCAGTGGAGGGACAGAAGTTGGGGGACTCAGCCAGAAAGCCATTCCTAGAAGAGATAACAGAATCCCAGGAATCAAATATATAAGGCTTACTCCCCTGGGTTGTCTGGGTTGAAGGCTAACTAGAGCAAAAACCAGCCAGGAGCAAGAGTTCAGGCCATACAAGGGCAGCCTAGAGCATTCTCCTCAATTTATCAACACTAGCACTGTTTGTGAAGGCTTTTATTAATCCTATCAACTCTGCTGAAAGAGGCAACCAAGTCTTTCACTACATATTTTATAGAATGAAAATCATGGGGTGTTTGGTTGTCTCTCAGTCCCAATTCCCAAAAGCTATAGAAAGCAATTAAGAGAATACTTGGAAAATATTAATGCCTTCCAGAGTTTGAGTAATTATTTTTGCTAAGATTATCTATGATTTTACATAATTCTAGTTATAAGTGGTATGGTCTTAATTATAGAAAAGGAGGTTCTATTCATTGAGAAATGGCAGATGAGCAGGTGGAGACTAATGACAGTGGCATGAAGGATTATAGATAACTCATTGTCAAAAATTATGCAAAGGAACATATACATACAACCTACCCATATAAATACATATGTATACAGTAAGATAGAATTGACTTTCTGAAAGCCCATTTGCTATTTATTTTATTCCTTTAAAACAGTGCCTTGCAATTCAATAACACGCTATGAAACTAGGTAAGGGGGATGTTTTTTGTCACTCAATGTGTCATGGTATAATTTTGCCTATCATTATTTCAGCTAAAGGTGGCATTTAGGAGTTCATTAGTGATTAATAGAGCCCTCCATTGCTCAGAGATGATCTCAGATATTTAAGGAAAGCATTTAGTTTAGATTGACAGTTTTTCTATCTTCACAATGTCTGTAAAACAAATAAACTAAAAAGTTATGGTGAATTCTATTAAGAAGTGTATATTTCATGTAAATTTGCCACCAAACTATAAGCAGCAATGACAATAAAACATAGCTCTCTCTCTCTCTCCCAGCAAGCTTCATTTCCCTATCAAAAGAGAGCAGTGTTTGCAAGGTCTGAGTAGAAGACTCTCACCATTTTTCAGAACGTCACTCTCTTTTTATGTTCTGTTCATAATGACAACTGTCTGGCTTGATGCATCGGTTCCGATGCTTTCACCTGCTTGTTGTCATTCAGGTGCTAAACGAGGAGAATGAATATGTATAATTCTTTCAAGAGTGCATTAGAATGACCTATCCTGGCATATTTTATGACACATCCCACCAGACCCTGATTATTTTGTGAAGTTGGCATTCAAGTTATACTGGTTGGATTTTGATAGCTTTTGCCAACTTCCTCTGAGCATATGATTAATCAGTACAATAAAATGGGACACTCTAAAATGCAAGCTTGATGCATGAGTAAGGATTTTAAAACTTTCATTCCTTTATCAGTCATTTGAGACAGTTTTAGTGGCTTATTACTGGAAAGTATTTTAGGAAACCTTCCCCCATTTGATCACTGGGTAGGGATCATGCAGCCTCTCTGGGGAGAAATGGATCTTTTGATTTTGATAAAGTTTTTCTCTTTCAGAATGAGGATGTAGCATTTTCTTCTTTGGAATATTGTCAAGTACCTTTTGATAGGTATTACAGAGAAACCAATGGCAGATGGGAAATCTTAGGCCAAATTAGTTTAAAGGCCTCTTGAGAATGAAGTCTGGGATAGAAATTGGACAAGATTCTTCTATATACCCCTACAGAGGGCTAGTTGGGAAAACACATTGAAAAGCTGGAAGTCTGCAATTGTTTTTATTCATTCACTCATTTAACAAATGTTTGGTGAGCCCTATGTACCAGGGACTATGATATAAAAGCCAATAAAATAATCTCTGTCCTTAAAGCATTAAAAGTTTAGTTGAGGAGAAAGAGAAATGAATGTATGGGAAATGTGTATGTAGGACATTCAAGTTAAATACAATCTTCTGAATTTAATGAGTAGGAAAAAAGGGCTCATAGAAATCTTATTATTCAGACCTTAAAACTATTTTCAGTAAATGCCTTAGCAAACAGCATGACTTATTTGTGATTCTAAACTAAGAAGTAGAAAAGGCAGGCCAGCTTGTATTGGTAGAAATATATATATATATATAGGTAAAAAAAGATTCAGGTTGGACCATTATTTTCTTGGTCACATTGGTTAAAGGTTATCATCATTCCCTTACTGTGAAGAAACTGGAGTTGTAAGAATACACTATGTAGTTTCAAATTTGATTCTATTAGCATTTCTATTGGTGTCTATATACTTTTTTTAACAGATTGATAGCTCAAATATGTTTCAAAATTATTTTTATCATCGATCCTATGCCTCTTCTGGGATCACTCTGTGTTCATCTTTATTGTTTCTTTAGGCAACACAAAGCAGTGACTCTCTGGGGATACTGATAGAAATCATACAGAGCTAAGACTTTCCCAACTTAACCACCTCTTAGTGAATGTATCATCTAAGTAAAAACATATTTGTATGCAACATTTCAACATAATTTCTCAATGCACCCCCTTTCCTCAACCATTTTTCTTATGTAGAAGTCTTAGAGGCAAACCTGAGATACAGACACACAGACAAACACACACACACACACACACACAAACACACACACACACATTCCAAGCAAAGTAAAGAGGACTGGACAGCATAAAACAAGGGAAGTGGAACGCACAGCTTCTCCACCTCCCAGTCTTGGAGGTATGGTTTGTATCCGCAGATGGATTTCACAGTATGGAATGGGCATAGAAAACAGGCTGTAAAGACAGAAATCATTAATGAATAGCATAGGTGCACAATAATAGCATTCACTGTTTAACACTCACTTTGCTGCGTGTTTTAGAATATCACACTACTAATCTGTAACTCATTGGATTCACATTTGTACCCTCAGTAAAGAGAGGAGCCAAAATTTGAGTCTATGAGGTCTGACTCCTGAGCGTATTCACACACACCCAGAGTAAGGTCATTTTCACTTTCCAGAAACACAAAAATAGCTATGGATTATAAGGTGTTATTGGCAGCTTCATCTTTAGGGGAAAAGGCATTTTGGGGTCTCTTTCTCTCCAGCCTCTGAATTTTATCATTTGAGTTGTCAGAGGAAGGGTGAAAATACTGCTGAGTTCTGCTGAACCCAGATCCCAGTGGGGATAGAATAGGTACTATTTCCTAAAGCTCTCTAGAATGGACTCGAAAGTAAGACTATTTAATTACAAATTCTGTAGACCAAGAACTTAAAAAGGAGGCCAATTCTGAACACTGAAAACTCTAATAATATTATAGTAATGAAATAAATAAGAATATATGATACTTCCATTTTGCCCTCCAAGTGTCATAGATTTAAATGGGGAGCCCCTCATCGACAGAGACAAGTTTCTGCCCTTCCATGCCTAATTATCAACAGGAAATTCATAGTTTTCTGCACCTAGTCATTTTACAGGAAGTCTGAGAATAAGCAGATATTCTATGCACAGAGTTATTTTGATTTTCAAAGGTAAGATGCCACTGAATGTTTGATTTCTTATTTTTCTTTTTCACAAAAAAAGAATAAATGGAGGTGCCTAGAATTAATACACAGTGTTCAAAACAGAAGCTTGGAGAAACTGCTGATAAGCAAAGGCTGACTTTCTAAAAGCAAATACACAAATCCCAAGCAAAATTCAGAAACAAAAGCTTGGGCTGTTTTGCCCAGTTAAACAGTTACATTTTGAAAGAAGCAACCACAACAGGCAAAGCTGGTTTTCTTTTCTTTTTTTCCTCTTAAATCTATAGGGAAGAGACATCTGATACCAACTATCCTCAGCTCTCTAGTTTTATTTTGAGTTAATTTTCCAAACCTATACAATAAGATAGCTGAGAATATAGTAGAATAAATGTGTCCAGGGAAGAAATAAATGCATTGGGGAATTGAATGGAAATGATAAAATCACTCATACTTCTTTATTGAAATAATTAAATATGAAGTAGAGTGGAGAGTAGCAGATGAATTCTAATAGTAATTGAATTGGCACTTAGGAGTTACCTTATCTGCCTTGCCACAATTCAAAACTCCCCACAGTGTTTTCTCTCAGTCCACATCATATTAATTATGTCTCTCATCCACCATCTTGTTTGTGAGCAGAGTAGTTAGTATGCATGGAAAGGCATCCAGATATCCTAATGAGGTTCAGTAAGTAGCTGTTCCATCCCCTATGAAAATGGCATCCATTTCTCTAGCACACAAGAAGCAGCTAACACACATACACAAGCCTCCATGGGGATTTCTCCTTCCTCTTTCATGGAAAGAACAAAGGTTTCTGATTTATATAACTCAGGTGGATAGTCCTGCTTTTCTCTACTTGGGAGAAAATCTTGGAGCTTGATTTTTGTCAACTCTATTACCAAAACTCTCTGGCTTTCCAAAAGTAAATTTTCTTTTTATATGTACTATCTCCACAGATCCCAAATATCTCATGCCATGTGGAATACCAGCTTATGTCCTAAATGAAAGTGGGCTTTTGTTATAAAAGATCTCCTACTATAATATTTCAGCACAATTCAGTATTTCATTTCATTGGTAATAGAACATATTGATCTTGGTTTTCTAGCCAACCAAATTATTGTGTCTCTAATTGTCATGGTCTCTCTTTGGATGACAAAATATCAGGATAAATGATTCCTACTGTGTACAGGTTTCTAGCCTATCAACCTTGAATTAGTGTTTTGTTTTGTTTTAATATTAGTCAGTAGGAAGAGTAGATTTGAAGCACAAAGATTGTGCTGGCTGGGATTCTATTTTTCTTGTTCTGATTGAAAAGTTCAAGGGAAAAAAAGCAGGGAGACACAGAGGGTCTTAAGTAAGTTTAATGTAAGGTCACTTAGTAAATTAATCATTAGAGAAATAAAAGGGCAAAAAAGATGATAATAGGAATTGACCTGTAACCTCTCTCACCCCTTAGTTTCTGTGTGAGTAATTTAATTGTCAAGTGAAATTATTCTTGTTCATTGTCGAAGTTACTTCACTGGCCAGCAAAAAATGATGAGGGCTTGGGACTTTGGATAAGTTACCAAGGATTCTAGCCATATGATACTTTTCCTTTGAGGGAGAAGAACATGATATAGTTTTCGATCATTAGAACTTTAACTCTGAATATTAATTAAATTGTCACTTCAACCACCTGTTAGGTGGCCAAGTAACATTAGAACATGGGAGGTTTGGGGGGACATACATTTTGGGAGGCATTGCTTAGATTGTATTATAAGAAAAGCTCATATTAGCTTCTAGGAAAAAGTTAGATAGCAACATACTAGTTGGTTTTATTCAAGATTGAATTTGCAACCATATAACTATAACCCCTTTGCTGTCCAGATATCACCCCCTAATACTGTTATTCCACTCATGAGCCATCCTATTTTACCTGTGGTCCTTAGTTTCACCCAATCTAAGTTAAATTTCAATCCAGGATAGATACTCAGATCAAACTAAGACCCTGGATTTTGATTTCAAAATTTGTATGCACAAAATAAGTGTAGACTTAACTATGATGCTAGGACTACTCTGTTATTCATAGAAGGAGAGGTAAAGAGGGAGGTTAGGGAGAGGGAGAAGGAAATGGAGAGAGAGGAAAAGAGGGGGGGCATCAGAAAGAGATTGGGGAGCTAAAAAACAAACAAAATTCTTTAGAACAAAAAGCAATAATTTCAAGATGCAATCTTGTTTTCATGTCCTTAAGATGTTTCTGAGTATTTTAAGATGGCTCCAGATATAATGTATTACTTTTGGCACTCTTCTGATGAAACGCATAATATGCCATAAAGTAAAAATACGATCCTGAACTACCTGATTTTATCATCTCATCTGTATTTATCAAATTAGTAAGCTGTTTAAAAAATCTATATACTTAGTTTTGATAGACATGGCAGCAATATTTTAGGCTTCAGTGAGAACAAAATGGTAAATATTGTGCAGAATAAAAGATTTAACACTAAACAGTGTGATTAACCAATGGAACGCATTGCAAATGGCAGCGCAATAGGAAAATCCTTGCATTACTTAAAAAAAAAAATAAGATGGATAAAATGTATTAAGTCCTACAAATGAGAAAGAAAAAAGTTGTAAGAAAAAACTTAAATTCTGGTGCAGGAAAATCAGCTTAGTGAAAATTGAAAATGCATGTAATAAAACTAATTCAGGCAGGATATTAATCTTGTGTAAAAAAGATAAAAGCATGTTAAAGCCTGATTGTAAAATATTAATGTGCTAAACCATCATAAAACTTCACATATGCCCTTTAGCGATAGTATTGTTAATGATGATAAAAACTTATTTGCAAATTCTTATTTTATGAAGTCTAGAAACAGAAAATCTGAAAAATGAAGACTAATGTAGACATCTACTGTATGTAACAGATAGGAAATGGTGAAGTTAATGACCGGTCTCTTGACATTTAATTGTGTGACCATATCAAGGGCTCGGAGCGGTCTGTAAGGTTATTCAGGGTGATTCAGGCTTGTGCTCTGATAATATTGGAGTATTTTTAACTCTTCCAAATGTGCTTTCTGATGTGCTGAGTGCTCTTGTAATTACACCTGGCCTGGCCCCCCCAAAACTGATCTTCCTAGACTTTCTTCTTTCTTGAAGTCCCATTTAACAAAAGCAAAGAGGGAATGTATCTCAAGCCTTATTCTGCTTTTGCATCATTTTGTCACCAGTTGCAATTTTTAGGGGGCAAAATCACTGAAATTTGGTGATAACTCCTGAAACTTTTTGTATAATAGGTGGAGGCAGCATCTTATAGCAGGAATAACTGAGCTTAGGATGAGAGTCAGCTTGACCCATACAGAACCTCATTGGGTCACTTAACTATCAGATGTTGATTAGTTTATTTAACCTCTCTAGGTCATACACACTTAGTTGGAAAAACACATACCTATAAAAAATATTAATTCCAATTTTCATGACTTTTGTAAGGGTTTACAATGATGTCTATAAAGCCTCTGTTATGGCATAGTTGTGTCAATTTAATAATAATAATTATTAAAATATGTACTGTTGGTGTGCTTTCCCTCTTCACCTTCAAGAAAATCCTGCTCATATGTTAAGACCCAAGTTATATCCCACTTTCTAAAAGCAGGTAATCTGCTTCATGACATAATGATCAACCGCAACACCTTCTGTTCCTTCTTTGGTACCCAGACATGGTTACCATCCTTCCATTTCTGACAGAATAATGTTTTATTTTCCCCTTGTAAGCAGAAACAATGACTTGTACCTCTCTCTCATATCTCACAGACTCCCAAACTACTCAGCATGTTAATCAACACAGGAAATTCTTTTTTTTTGGTTACATATTTGAACAAGTGTAGCTATAAACTCTTTCATTGATTGATGAACCATGTGTAGGACCTTGAAAGAATTCTAAGATCATACTGCTCGTATTAAGAAACCACTCTAGGATAGTCCCATCATGTTAAATGGTACTATTTAAAATATAGGCCCACTTAGAAGTAAGCCAGTGATGAAATTCTTTGTCATTGACTTCATAAACCCACCATTGACCTGAAGGTGGATGTATATGGAATGTCCTTTCCTCAGATGTCCTGCTACCTATAGTTCAATTCTATTCTCTTCAACTCTATTTACCTCTACCACTGTTATCTTCTATTCCTGCCCAGGTCCCCTCTTTCTATCTCTTGTAAAGTAATTAGCCCAAGTGAAACGATGAAGAGCCAAGGGAAGGAAACTGTTCTCGGCCATCTCACACATTTCTGCTTCTCTGCCTCAGTAGTTTGTGCTCTTGATGATGCAGAAAGATATTTAAAAAGCAGAAGACAGCTCAGGGAACGGGGAGAGCAGAAATAAATAATCTAAATGAGGATAGAGATGGCTGTTTATAAAAGTTTCTATGAACAAAAGAAGTATCTGGCTGCAAAACTGGATTTGTCTTATACAGCATAGGCCACACATCCTCAGATAATTTCCAGGGGGTCTAGAGCTGGCTCTATTATGCTTGAGAGAGAGACAGAAATCCACATGGCAGCATTTTGTTGATTTAATTAAGCCTTTAGGACAAAAGGTAGAGGGAGCTCAAAACAAATACCATGTGTTGCTGATTTTTTTTACTATCTTGTGTTTTGTTTTCTTATTTGTATTACTGCTGCTTGGGACTGATTTGTCTACTTATTCACATTTCAAAATCTAGAGCATGGGCACATCAAATCACCTTCTACCATGGTCTATAATCTCTTATTTAATTAAGAAATAAGCCTTAAAAAAACATGGTTAGCATAAATAAGCCTTAGTTATGATCCTGTGGTCATGTCATTGTGAATACTGTTTGGATTAAAACATCAGTAAATGTAAGCTTTCTTAATATGATGAAAGGTTTCTAGATTGGAGGAAGAAGTACTTTGGACATGATAGATTAATTTTAAAAAGAAGACAACTGATTTATTTTTTATTTTATTTTATTTTTTTTATTTTTAAGACTTTCCAAACACTTTGGCTTTGGGAACACACACATATATAAGACCTGATTAAATTCTCCATTTAACATTATAGGCCCATATTTTGCTTACTTTTTGCATAGGACTTGAGTTCAGGTAATCTGATTATGTTGCTTGAAACTCTCCTTTTGCTTTGTTTTTCAGAACTGTTTGTTCCTGAAAGGCATGGGAGGGGGTGGAATTTACACAGCACCAACTAAGGAAGAGACCTGACAAGACTGTGGCAACTATCAAGTAAGATTTTTGCAAAGGAAAGCATACTTAACGCTCGATCGTGCACTATCTTGTCATACCTTCTAATGTTTCATTTGGCTAGACTTCCCAACCCAGTTACAGACATCTCCAGAGGAAGGCTTATTTTCTTCACTGTTTCTAAATACTTCCAAGTCGATCACTCACTAAAACCACTGAAGTTGCACAAAGTACACAATAACACTGAACTTTGATTTCCTTTTCTGTCAAAAGACAATAATTATTCCTGCCTTGACTAATGCACAGTATCATTTCAAAGGCTTATATGAGATATCAGATGTCTAAGTTCTTCATAAGTTGTTAAGCCCTATAAAGATATTAAATATTATTATTGTGATAACTGACACCCCAAAGTAGCTTTTCCTTTCTATAGTATTAATATAATGAGGTCAGAAGCCAAACATTTGGTTCTCTGAAGCAATATTTTATTGTGGTATGAAAAAAAAAATAAGCTGTTTCTAAAGTACTTTGTGTAATTCTCATTGTAGCTTTTGGACCATGAGAATTGAAAATTTAATTTTATGTATTTCTTCATATTGATGAAATGAAACCTATTTTATCCTCTGAAGGAAAATACATTTCTTTTCTATTAAGCAGCATATTTCCTATACTTCTATATCCAGGCTCATGGAAAATTTTATGAAAGTAAGACCTAGTGTCCTAATATTTTCTAAAATTTCTTGTAACACATATTTGTAAAAACACAAAAAAAATATGACTAAAACATTACAATTTTCATTGCTACGATTTTCATTCTCTATTTTCTGATGGTCATAATGTATCTGTGACCCTTGGGATGGAAATCCATTAAAGAATTTTTTTGTTGTTGCCTAAAGGTTTGTGGAGGCAAATTCCAATGACGGGATTTCCTGGGTGTAGTGTAGCAGGAAAGAAAAAAAAAAGTATAAGTTTTGATTGTTTTTTAATCCTTAAAAGTCAGCCCAAGGGTCAATGTGGACACTTTTCTGTTCCTGTTCACTGGGTACCCCGTGTGAAATCCCAGAGCTAGAACTATGCCAAAGCAACATATCAGTCACACGGCCATTTGTTAAAAAGTTTTCATTTGCCAGTACAAGCCAACCCATTCCTGTAGCAATAATCCAAGAAATAAAAGATAGCATATACTGGAAACAGAGGAAAAAGAAAGTGTAAAAACTTTTTTTTTCTAGTTCAAGTCCTGTATCCTCTCCTTCCCAGCCAAAAGGATTACTTATATATAGATGGTATGTAATGAGACATTTGTCATTTTGCAGAAAGCTGGTCTCACTCACCACACCACTGAAAAGTCATCTATGACTTTTTGTTAAATAAGACGAACAGAAACTTCACAGGGCTTTAACTTATTGGAAATCTCCTCCTCCTTTTGGAAATACTTTCTTATCTTGATCTTAGTGACACTTTATTCCCCACCTCCCTGGTTCTTCTTTTTACAAGCATTCTTTTTCTTCCTGAAGATCAAATGTTTATTTTACTAAGACTCCTTGTCCTCCTCTTGAGCTATATGATTCTCCTGTGGGAAATCTGATTCAACATTTATATGCTGATGACTCCTAATCCAGCAAAAACTTCTTCCTGAGCTTCAGATTCAAAAAGCCTGACTGCCTCCAGGACATGTGTATTTTCCTGCCCTATTTCAAACTTAATATGTTCAAAGCGAATTTAAAATTTCTGTGTCAGCTCCAAAATCATTCCTTCCTCCTGTGCTCTCCATTTCGACAAATGATGCCATCCTCCATCCAACTGCCCAAATCAGAAACCTGATGGATGCTCAGACATCACTTTATCCCTCCCTGCCCCATTTTCAGGTTTATATTTATAAATTCTATTAAGCTGAAAAGAAATCTTCAATGACATTATTTTCTCAATAGCACCTTATGTATGTGTGTATATATGTGTGTGCTTATATTTTCGAGTATAACATATATGCATATAATTATCATTGCTATTATTAAGAATATCCCCATAGTAACCACATAATAACTAAATGCAGAGAGGACAATAATGACATCATCTAATTTTCACCAGAAGTCTTCATTACATCCCACTTCTTTTTAATCCAACGAAAGGCATATTTGTGATGGAACTTCAATTTACTTCGGGTGCAGTCAACTTTAAAACCTTTTTGGTTTTCCATTTTATGTTTCCCCTACTTGGCACAGCCTAGACTGACATAAAAGCAGAGCTAGCAATACACTGGAGAAACACAGCACACTATTTTTCTAGTCCATCTATAGATTTTAACACTATCTAAATGGTGGACTTCCTGATCTCTATCAATTGTATTTTAGACTTTCTTAAACTTACCACCTGACCAAATGTTAACTAAGAAGCTATAATTAGAAGATTCATAAACTGAGCCAACTGATTTCATTATTCTGGAACTGAAAAGACAGCATATTTCCTGGCATTGCTTCTAAGGGTTACTAGGGATTTGCAGTTTCACTGACATGGATATTGTCCAAAATTCAGCTATGATGAAATAGAAGTGCAATGGGTAAATGATCACTGCCAATAAACTTTTGGTATCCAAACCTATATGAATACAAAGATGAGAAATAAAAAAAAATAACAGTCATGGTCTTACCCCTCACAGAAAGCAGACAATATGAGGATGCTTATGTAACACATCCAGACAGACCTGCAACACAAAGCAGAACCTATGAATAAGAGCTGTTCTTCATTGTGTTTAATTCATGCTAGAAGTTGACCAGAAGCATTTTGTGGATGACCACTAATCCTCATAAAAACCATGCAATGGCTTTCTAGGCAAGGAAATGGATACTTAAGAGAAATTAAATACTCTACTCAAATTTGACCAGGTCAAGATTTATGCCTAATTCCATCTATCTGTCTGTCTACAAAACCTCTGCTATTTTCATAAGTGCCAGGAATAAATATAGTGTTGTGTGTGTTCAAAATAAGTTCCAGATATCTCTATTTGGAGCCAGGATAGAAGGCTTATAAATGAAGACTTTGATGGCATTTATTTTAAAGGAGTTAGCAGAGTATGGTATGGGAGAAGACAAATATTCCAGGCATAAAGAATTGCAAGAAAGACATCAAAGTAGGAAAAGAGGGTTGTGTGTAGACATTTTTTTTGCAGGTTAAATAGAAACAATGGAAAGTCAGTTGTGATTAATTTACAAAGGGACTAAGGAGGAATTTGGACTTAATTCAATAGATTGTAGTTTTCTGAGAAGCATCATTATTGTAGATTCAAGTTTTCTGAGAAGCATCATTATTGACATAATTCTATTCTAGCAAGATTTATACAGCACCAGATTATAAATGGATAGGTGTGTGGGCAGGGAGATTAGAAGGGAGATGATAATTGTAAAAGGTTATTAAAAGTAAGAGGATAATGGCCTGAGGTAGAACAATGAGAGTGAGAAGGGGAAGGAAGGACTGCATATTGTAGCTGCCTTCCAAATCCATAATATCACTATGACCCTCAAAGAACAGATTGTGGTTAGAAGTATGGTTAGAAGTATGGCAGGTCTAGACCTTTTAATGTGTGACCTACCATAGATCCTATAAGAAAGAATTGGAAGAAATATTCTAAGGTAGCAAGAGTGGCAACTCACCACTCAAAAACACTTGGCTCTCACTGTGTAGAAGAAAAGGACTATTCAGTGGTGCAATCAAACCTCTAGGCTTTCATATATGTCCTCGCTTTATGGGTAAGGTGACTTAGATTCCTAGGTTCCTTGATTTGATCTAGGGTTTTTAGATTTCTGCAAGTTTCTTGTTTAGAAACCACGTAGAATAATAATTATCCTCCTTACTTCTCTTGGTTGTTATAGAAAATCAAATAAGATAATTGATCTAGCAGTCCTCTGGACAATACAAAATTCTCTTTGCTTTTAAGGGTAGGGACTATTTCATCAATGTCTCTTTGTAGTCTCCATAGTCCACAGCAGGAGTTAGAAATATTTTTTGAACATGCAGATGTGCATACTGGAGTTGGAGCATAAGACTGACTCTTGTACCAGTGTACTGTTGCTATGTTCTATTTAGTCAATATGGGCACATATTTTCACCCCAATTTATAAAAAAGAAGAGGATTATCAAAAGAAGAGGATATTATCAAAAGAAGAGGATAGAAAACATAGTGGTGACCAGCTTACTCTATAGAAATATGAAAGAAAGTGCAGTCACTACTAATTCATTTTGTGCTGCAGACTCTTTAAGGCCCACTACAGTATAAACATGTAAAAACTGCAAAGAAAAAAAAAAACTCGTTAGTGAAACAAGTATGTAGGCTATAGACAGAATCTCAGAATCGGGCAAGGATTGGATCGTTGACTATCCCTGGGGAAGGTGGGCCAGGAAAAGGAGCCTCTAGTGATTGTATGAACTGCGACGAAGTAAACAACCCTGTTTCCTTTGACATGACTTCAGGGTTCTGAGCATTATAAAGGGGAACCAAAGAATGATGTTCAAGGGGAAAAGGAAAGCCATTTCCTTCATCCAACAAATACTTATTGAGCATATAAATAGGCACCAAGGGAAATGCACACTGCATGTCAGGTAAAGATGCTATTCTCTGAAGATACTGCCTGAAATTCATGGACTTTGAAAGAAAGATGACAAGGGATTAATTTACACATAAGCACATAATAAATTATGTTTCTTACCAATACTGAACACAAATAGCATGCAGCTTTTAAGCAAAAGTAGGAATAGTTAATTCTGAAGATGTTTTTACTAGATTGAAACACATTTACTCTATAACAGATGGAGCACAAAGAAAATAAAAATTACACAAAGTGGGATGTAATCAGCAATCTTGCTTTTCTTTTAGTTGAATGATTCTACACTGAGAAGATTTTCCTCTGATTTTTCAGGATGTTGGTCACTTGAGTTTTGATTCTAAAAGAAAGGTAGCTATCTAAACGTTTCGATAGTGAGTCTTTGTTTTTCAAGGTCGTGGTGAATACTGTGTTAAAAAAGAATTGAATTTTACACAAAGGTTATGAATGTGTGAAACAATCTACAGAGATATATGCAAAATAAAAACAAAATCCGAAGAATTCAGCTGGATCCACATTTGGACACAGAGCAAATAAAAAGGATTGGCAATATAGTTCCTAGTGGAAAGCATTCACAAAGAAGGAAGCAGGGAATGGAAATTTCTGGGGAGATTCTGGCAGGAGTCAAGGTCATCTGTTTTTCATGGTCTAACAGATAAGATATAATTTTGCTTGTCCTTCTCATTTTCAAAATGCTTCCTTACTTTTAGTCAGACATTCATTGCTAATGTATGGGGCTTACTTATAAACATATAGTCAATCACATGGAGGAAGATGAAACAAGGAAGGCTGACATAAAAACAGAAAAAGACTGGATGAGACAGAAATAGGAGACAAGACACATTAAAAGAGGATTACTATGGGGTTTGTTTTTCACTTTGTTGTTGTTGACTAAAAAAAAAAAAAAACAACATTTTCTGTCTTGAATGTAAGTCCTTGTCTATCTGGGATCACACCTACATCTCTTTTTAGTTTGACATATTTATTTTTATTTTTTATTTTATTTTGGATTGATGTAAAATCTTTAACAATCCTATCTGCAGAAAATTATAACATCAAACATACAAAGTTCTCTTGTCTCCTGTTGATACAAACTTATCTAATGCATTATTTAGTGGCATTTAAAAAATGCAGTTATGACTTTTAAAATTTGTAAACATGCTATTCTAAAAATGGATGCTTCTTCTTTCCTCCAATTTGGAAACATTCAAGATATTTACCTGAAACACCTTTGAGGGATCTGTCTTACTCTTCAGTTTGATAATGTACTCAGAATCATACTGTGCATCTGCACATCATCCAACAAAGGAGAACATGAGAGAACTTTCCTTTCAGGATGCTTCTGACTATTGCCCTTCAGAGACATTCTGGAGACAGAATAATGGTGTCTAATAATTTTAGCTAACCTAGGTATTTAGCACAACTTGAAACAGGCAGTAATACACTTATATTTTTTTTTTTTCTAGAATGTAACACTGGACTGAATTAAACATTATGATACATACCTGTACTGGTATAAACTATTTTTTCAAATTTTCCTAGTCAAGATTTCTTTCTCAGAGAAGAAAATTAGACAGGTGCAGCACACCAAATGAGATGAACTTTGTCCTCAAAGAAAATTGGTTTTTCCTTTTCAATTTCATTTCAAAGAGATCTGACAAGTGTGGCTTTGAACAAACTTTAACAGCACAATATCCTTTGTGTAAGTTTTCCCTTGTCAGCTTTTCCATTCCAGCAGGAACTTAGAACAAAGTGGATGCTGCCCTTTGAGTTGAGAACTTCATCAGCTGAATGAACACTGGTATAGTACAGTGAAATTGAGGGCATACTCTCTCCTCGAATCTCAACAGTGCAGTGTCTCAACAAATATAATTTCTCTATCTGGTGCAAGGAGAGACACTAGCTATACATTTAGTTTCATACATTCTCCTTCTCCCTTCTTCATAGTAAAAGCCAAGCTATTTGTCAACATACCCACTTGAAACTTTTACAGATTATGCTAAGAAGTCTTCCATTGTTCATGGAGCAAAAACACATTATTTTGAGATGTTCTTTGGTCCTACACTATTTTATGCCAATATCCCAGGGAGCCTGATTGTTAGAGATGTGAAATCATACTTTCAGAGGTATGCTGGGTTTTTGTTTTGCTATTTTTTTATAAGAAAGCGAAAAATGTATTTTTTTCTATTAGTTTTGCTTTGTTTCATTTCTTAACCTGTTTTGTAGCTTTGTGACCATTTGAAAGTGAAATTCAAAAGCAGAGGGGAAAAACACAAGAAGCTGCTTCACAGAGATTCTAATCTTTATTGCACAAAAGCTTGTTATGGCTACTCATTCCTTAGAGCTTTAGATTGTGTATAAATTGTGCTACTTTATGCTGGTAACTAGCTGCTTTGACAAGTTTATTTTTCTTTGCATATTCTTCTAACTTTCCTAAGGTTTTTATTACAATTGCCCCTTGCTATCTTTCACTTTCTCTTGGCTCCAGCTATTCCTTTCATCTTTTTCCCCCTACACATTAATATTTAAAGACTGTACTAGTGTCAAACATTCATGTAGAGACAACTTAAATGCAAAGTGGATAAGGTTACAGAATAAGTCCATGCCCAATTTAATTACAGCATTTTGATTAACACAGATTGTAAGTAGTTTGAACTAAGAATTTTAAGTTGTTCAGCTTGAATATTACAAAGGCTAACCAGGGATGAAGTGTAACTTTGACTCAGAAACTGCCAGAAAACACTCTGATTAACCAATTTAGATGTACTATCTAATTAAGGACCTAAATATCTTTGGATCACAGAAATTCATGTTTATTGATAAGATAAAATATTTATTACCCAGAGAGCTGAATTAGCAAAAAGAACATCTCTAATCAGGTGCTAACTCCCAGGAAAAAAAGAATGTTGGTTGAAATAAAGAATATGATATCTATGAGCAAATCTGGCTTGTTTATGCAGAAGCCATGTTTTTACCAGCAAACTCACTATCCTTGAAAAGCTGGAGCTGATGAAGTCTGTTGCCAAATTTCTAAATGGGTTCAATAGATAATGAGTGCCCATAGCAATCACTAATTGAGAATAATGACTAGGCAGGGAAGAAAGGGCATAGAGCAGAGACAGAGGAAAACGTCCCTGAAGTAGAGACCTGAAAACACCCCCAAGGACCAGGGCAAAGAAGCCCAAGTCTTTTACATTTGCTGAACTGTGAGTAGGTGACCAAATTTTTTTTTTCTTTTTGGATGATTGTAATGTTGTTTCTCTAAAACTGCAAATGCAAGGAAGGCAAGGATATATTATATGTTTCTGTAATACATTCCCTAGTACCTGGCAACAAGCCTACACAGGGAAAATAATCTATACATTTACAACTTGTCTGTCTTAAGAAGCATGAAAATGGAGGCTACTCAGATTTCTCTTCATAAGATTCAATTTTGTGTTAACTTGTCTTTGCAGTTATTTGAGGCAGCTTGAATGGAGATAAAATCAGGTTTAAGTTCTGCAAGGACTGAGAGCAATGATGAGGTGGTTTTTTTTTTCTTTACATTTTTCTTTATTTTAAACGTTTAAAAACATTGTGAGGGCTGGGGATGTGGCTCACGCGGTAGCGGGCTCGCCTGACATGTGCGGGGCGCTGGGTTCAATCCTCAGCACCACATAAAAATAAAATAAAGATGTTGTGTCTACCGAAAACTAAAAATAAATATTAAAAAATTTCTCTCTTTCTATCTCTCTTAAAAAAAACATTGTGAAATGGTGTTTTTAATAGGTCAAATATAAATTTTGATGGAGTAAAGCTGCATGAAGGAGCATTCATATACATTTAATCTATCAAAGGCAAATTAAGTTTCAATACCTTTTGAAAGAAGTACCTTTGCAAAATGGGATTATGATCCAGGTAGAACTAATTGCCTGTTGGCAATTTTATTCAAATTATAATTAAAACACATAAACTAACTCTCTCTCTCTCTCTCTCTCTCTCTCTCTCACACACACACACACACACACACACAGCCCCATTTATCCGGACTTTGCAGACTAATGACATAAAAGGAATAAAGTCTGCGACTTTTGCTAGGCAAGTACTCTACCACTGAGATATGTCCCCAGCCCCAAATCTAAAACATTTATATAAAAGTAAAACAGATACTTTTTGTGTGACCTTTGTCTGGCAAGACATACTACAAAGAGTTTAGAGTTAAGGTACTAGAACACTTTGTGCATCTAATGACTGTAGTTCTTAGGTCCCCATTACAAATTCACTCTGAAAAAGAAGTCTCCTAAGCACACAAAAGATATTGTGCATGTTAGGTCCTGTAGTGGGTCCAATTGTGGTTATTTTCTGTTCCTCAAAGACTAGTAAATATGGGAATATAAAAGTCAGAAATTAAAAGTAGACAGCCATTAAAAATAAACATTTGAAGATGTAATAATCCAATCACCTATTATCCATTTTCACATAATTTTACAATTGCACATATTTTTAGTGAGACTTCTTTTTAGTTTCCTCTTTCCTTGTTTGGCACAATACAATAGTTGATGCTGGGATGCATAATGTATTTGTACCCTAGGAACTGGAGTTCAATGTATTATCCTATTAAAGTAATATATTAAAACATTACCAGCATCATTATTACAAAAGTGGATTCAGAATAATAAGCCCAATTTGACCAGGGGACTGTGCGTCCATAAATCTACCAGAATCACACTAGGAGCAGTTTTGCTGACAAGAAATTCCTATGCACAAGCCTCTTGAGACATGTTAGTTAGATTCATATGCACAGGACATAAGAATATCAAGCACTCCTGTCTGAATGCCAAAGAGAGCATGTTAAACAGATAATGTCCTTCAGGAGGAAAAAGAGAAGAATCCCTGTATGAAATGTGTGTTTCTACATTTGGAGGAACATCAAATAGACATTAAAGTAAGAATCCTAAAATAACTACACATTAAAGTGACAAGCTTCACAATTAAATATAGTGTCCAAAATGATGCCAAATTACAACGTATAGCCTTTAATTGAGATCTGGTTCTAGGCAAAATTATATAAACAAAATTTATCTGTTTCCTTCATGCCTAGCATTTCTATTCCCTTTCTCCACAACTTCTCCATCTCTTCCTTTACACGCTTAGCATTCTAGGATGTTCACTTCTTTAATAATAAAACAAACAATGGCAACAACAAAGCCAGACTATTGAGCCTGGAATGGGCCTAATTATAACTTAGTCTTCACACTACTATTTACCAGTATGGAAAGAGATCCTGATATTTTAACTGAGACAACTGAAATCACTAAGATTCTTCACGGCAGGTTCTCAAACAGAACACCTCCTTCCTCAAAATTTAAGATGTGCTCTATTTTCCTCCTATGACTGTTTTTACTAATTGCAAGTAAGTCATTAGGCTGGAATTCAATATTACTGAATGTGAAAATGTAGACAGCAGCAGATTCAGAAGTTCTTTGTTTGGGGTTGGGGTTCTTACCATTTGTTACATTTTGAAAAACATTCACCAGTGGCATCTATCCATGGGGCAGGGTACAACAAACTTCTGGAACCATCAACACCTCAAAGTATAGAGAGAGCTCTTGTTGATGCTTGTGTTATTTGGAGCAAAAGGGTAATTGATTGAGGTTATGGATTTTTTTTTTTTTTTTACGTTTCTATTAGTTGTTTACAAATAATTTGAAGACTCTTCAGACTTAAAATTAATTTCTTCCTTGTTAATTTTATATACAAATAGTGAATGAAATCCATCCATATTTGATTGCATATAAATTTTCAGGGTGGTCTAAAGAAGAGCTTCACAGATAACAGTGTGCATAGAAAGCACCCGGCCCAGAGATATGTGGCTCTAAGATCTCCTGTTCCTCTAGGGATCAAGTATAGAATAGCTCTGCTCTAAATTGGAAAAAGAATGCCTGACTTCAATCATAACATTTGTATATAAGCATATGCCATAGATGTGTATTTTTAAGTATGTACAAATGTCTTGATGGGGTTCTGTCACTAGCCACCTGAACAGCCCTATAAAAATGTCCTCATCTATAAAGGAGAATTATCCTCCTCTTGCTGCTCCTAGAATTGTTGAAAGATCAAATGATATAATTCATTGAAATACTTCATAAATTATGAAGTATTATATGATTAATGTTAGTTATTAATGAATTATTTCAAAGCCTTCTTCTGATTCAGTGTAACAGTAGTCTATGAGAAACACAAATTCACTGGCAGAATACAACACCAGGCTGTGCCCACCACTTATGCAAATCAAAAAGCAAATTCTAGGAAAAATATGGGCAAGAAGTGCTGGAAAAAGAATCTACAATTATTAAAAATGCAAAATTAAGTAACAAAATAAAAAGCCTGTCATATTAGCAAAGTTTTTTTTCTCTCTCTCTCATTCTCTCTCTCTCTCTCTTTTTCTCTTTTTCTCACTATAGAAAACATACAGTGAGACATGTACCATGATACACTGCTGGGGAGGGTGTAAATTAGTACTTAGTTTCTTTAAAGCATTTTAGCAGTATGTGCTAGGAGCCTTAAAAAGTGTTTGTTGTCAAACTCAGTAACTTCACTTCTAGGAATCTATTTTAAAAAAATGAAAAGAGATGTAGTAAAAAATAGTTCATGCAACAGAATGTCCGTTACAGAACTAGTATCATAATAAACTTTGCAATATCCTAAATGGCCAAGAATAAATGTGCTGATAAATAAAATATGGTGCATCAATTTAATGAATATGGAGGCAACAACTTTATTCAGAAACATCAATCCAACAGATAAAACCAAAGCAGCTATCCTCCAGAGCAAATTTTGTGAAATGAAGATCCTGAATTACATGTAATGGAATCTCAAACGTTTTAAATATATATTTATAGTTTTGATCTTAGTAGTATAATTTCTTGAAATCTTAGTCATAGATTTGGAAAGAAGCTTTATTTATAAATATTTTAACGAAATATTTTACTATTAAAATTATAGAAAGTACCTAAGGTAGAAGGTTAAAAAAAAGGCAACTCAGATTTACAGGTTCTAGCATAAAATATGATGCCAGTTTTTGATATAATATTTCATATGTTTAACAATATTGTTAATATGTCAATATTTAGAAAGATGAGACACAAATCTTCAGAGACAATTTGAATGTAGAATTCTAATGAAATGAAATGCCCCCAACTATTAAAAATAACCTTTTAGTTATGAGCTGCTGAATTATTTTAAATACTTCCATGTTCTAATTTTCTTGTATTTGGCATGTACTATTTTTATTATAGTAAACTTTTTAAAATGAGTTCATATGCATATGTGCATTCAGGGAGCAGGCATGGAAGGTCTGGTGGTAGACGATTCATGAAGCTGGCTGTTCACCATATGTGAGCACAGTAATAGTTTGACTGGATATGTTGCATTTTTACTCTTTTTACCTATTGTACTGATGTCAAAGAAACAATCTCAAAATTCCTAAAGACATAATACCTACAAAAATAACCTGCAGGGGAAATGAAAACCAAGGTTTAGGCAATTTCCTTTAAGACTTACAATTTTACTTCCAATAAAGTATAGACATGTGAACCTGTTCCCAACCACAGTAGGTGACTTTATAAAAGCATGCCTTGTTCTGAGGTTCTTTTAAGTCTACAGCAACCTGTGGGGAAATGTCATTGAACTACAACCCTTGAGGTGGCATTTCTAAGGGAATTTGTACTGCCACCACTCCACTCTTTAATATTTTGATTTAGTAGAGACCTGTATTCAAATGTCATTTCACTGATACCTATTGTATAAAGAATCATTAGGCTAGAAATGATAGGAATTAAAAAGCAACAAAAGTAAATAAATAAAATGAAACTATGCCACATGAAGGAATATTGGATCCTTCTGTTCGGATCAAAACATTAGGCAGATTGGGAAAATAATGTCAGAAAGTTCTGCTGAGATCAGATTAGTGAGTGCTCTCAGTTTTCAGACCAAGGTATTTATTCTTCATCCTATAGGAAAAAGAGTCATGGAAAGTCCTTGAGTAGCCAATTGAACAACTCAAGCAATACTTTAAGAAGATCATTCTGATGTTAACATGCTGAAAAGTTTTAAGGGAAATGAAATTTATCAGAAGTATAGAGGAGAAAAAGAGAACAGAATTCCAAACCTATCTCACCCTCACTACCTATCCTGAAAAAGTTCTTCCTCACCTTTTTGAGGTTGAGTCAACCATCAACATAAACATACTTTCATATGAAACATAAATGGAACCCCTTGGGAGGGTGGAACACATGAGCACACTACACTGCTTGGGAAGCAGATGACACAGTTGTGCAAAGAAACTACTTCCTCCAGGTGTCAGTAGGTTTTGCAACCGGTTGTGGGTGTGGAACAGGATTACTATAACCCTGGCTTGGATTTAGTCTTTATTCTCCATTTAGTCAGGTAGATTTATGCAGTACATGCATTGTACACTACAAATGGAATTGGGTTTCGCTTATCTGTGAATTGAGAATATCAAATCCTACCTTCAAAGGCTATGGTCAGGACATAGACTTAGAGAATGTGAAAGGACCTATCAGACTCCAGTGAATGAAGAAAACTGTGGTTTGAGGATGAGGGTGAGCAGCTGCAGTGGTAAATTCAGTAATGTCTACTCCTAATATCTTGACTTGGATTATTAAGAGCTTACACTTAATATTCAGGAGAATTAAAGTGAACTGGCAAAGTTTTAAAAATTTTCAAAATAAAGATGAGTTGTGTTTGATGATGGGTTAAATTTATAAAGGGATGAAAAATAAGACAAAGCTAACTTTCAGTATGGTGAACGAAAAAGGATGAGCATGTTCCAGACAGAAATGGTTAGGCCAAGAAGAGATATTACGGGAAGATGGTAAAATCTGTCTTCCATGTGATTAGATGAAGACAACAGTGAGGTGTTGAGACAGAAATATTTATCAAGTGATTGAAAATATGGAATTAGAGCTCAATGTGATATAGCTAGATCCAATACATGAGAAATTCAAGTGCATAATAAAGCTATAAAAATGGACATGGATCACTGAGGGAAGATATGTAAAAAGAGAGAAGAAAATATGGACAGAAATAATAGAATTCCTCTGCATGGTTTGGGAGTTAGCTACTGTCCATTTCAGGGGATGCTATTCACAGCACTGTTAACAGGATAAAGTCCTATGAAGCAGGGCAGTGCTTCTCTGTACCCCTGCACAGTTATACATGAGAGCATGCTTGGGGATTTTCTAAGTTCAAGAACCTGCATGCAGTCCAGGTTCTGCAAAAGATGGAGGTATATTACACACTAGTCTGTCTCACTCACTGCATGCAACCATAAAATCAGAAGGCATAAAGTTGTTCTTTGGGAACTCAGAAAATAGTAGCAGACAAACTGGGTAGAAAGCTTAGAATTCAGTGTACTGCCAAAAGAAGGTGAACTGACGTTTTTCCTCCTCCAGTATCTCCTGGCCTGGGTGCAATTCACACTGAAATCTAGAAATGGCCACCAGCAAGAGTGGAGAGCTGCAGAAGAGCTTGCTAGTTCTGGTTCAGGGAATCGGAACAGAAACTCCCAATGGTCACAGGCAGCATAGAGTTCCTTCTTTTACTTTTCTTCTATTACTTATTGCATCCCACCAGGTAATTATATAATGGCAGTGTAAAGGGCACAATGCCAGGGAACACCACAAAACCCAAAAGAAAGAGGGAACATTTCCCTCTTGATGGAGATGTGATTCTGAAAGAGTGATTAGGATCTCTCTTGCTTTTTTCTCTTGTTATTCTGTTACAACTTTTAACTCCTACTACAGAAATAGGAATACGCACACACACACACACACACACACACACACAGGAAATCTATTGAAGAATGATACAGCAATGGTGAAAATCAGAGATAAATATGATTTATCACTAATATGATTTCAGGTTTCTTATCTGATGTGCAAGGAAAGTAACCCACACTAGAGTAATTTCTGGATTCTCAGAATATGCAATTCCTTATCACTTCACTAAGATAGTGACTGAGGTTAAAGAGAATGTGGAAAGAGAAGAATATCATGGAAAGAATATCATGGGCCTTAGGAAGTGAACAATTTTAAAATTACTAAAGAATATAATGAAAAGCCAGGGAAGATTTTGGAAAGTACGATTTGAAAGATAAACAAGAAGAGAATTTTTAAAACATAGCAGGTTTGCTGAAGAGAGGAGAGGTGCTATTCATACACCCAGAAGGCTGCCACTAGAGTCAGCCATGAACAAGGAGGGGTCTGGGCCAAAGGGAAGTTGGAAGAATTTTGGATTTACCCCTTCCTAATAGGAGCAGTCCTGACAGCCTGCTACAGGGTTAACGGATATAGCCACAGGACCACTGCTATTCTGTGAGACTCCCTCAAAACCAGGACTACTGACCTCTGAGTTTCATCTCTTCTAAGTGTCTTAAAGAAGAAAGGCCAGGCGTGTAGCTGGTCCATAGCTCTGCACAGGGAGCAGTCCTTTGGTGCTGTTTTTAGTAGAGAGAAAAGATGATTTCAACGATTGAAGAGCGAGAGACTAGCAAAAAAAAGATGAGTCTTCTCTCACCTCATATTGACTTATGGCAAGAGAAAGAGCAAGAGGTGCCTGAGGAGGACATTGACAATTTGAGGATGGACCACTATAAGTAACTCTCATCTCTAGCAAAAAAATCTGTTTGGCATGTGAAAAGATAATGTGTCTTCAGTGTTACCGAAGTTGAAAACTTCTAAAGCTCCCTTTCCAAGAGCTATGGCTTGAAAAAGATTTTCTATTTTTTTAAATTCTTTTTATTTTTAACTACAATTTTTCTTAGCCCAGTAATTTTCCATGTGTCCCATCAGGTCAATATATGTTTTGACAATTTTAGAAAACATGTTTTATTTATTTTCTCATTCAAACCAAAAAGCCCCTTAGGAGCCATTGTAGTCTATTGGTTAAATATGTTTTCAATCATATGCTTCCTTAAAAGGTCTATTATTTTCAAATAGACAGTAATGGCTTCATCTGATTTAATCCAGCTCATCATGTCATTATATATTTAGGGCATGTCCTGCATTTAGAAAAATCCCTTTGAGAATTCAGTACAAAATGCCAAGATCCAGAGTAGCATTTGTTAAACTTCCTTCCTGCAATAGTACATGCATTTCTCTCCCTCCACGCCTAAGGAAGACCAGCAATTAGCTTCTTGCTCCAGGATTATTCAAGTAAAACCATTTTGAACACCTGATCTTGGTGACTATACAGCACATCCAGAACTTGTGTCCAAATGAATGGGTCACAATAGATACTCTTGATCACTGAAGAGGAGGTGAGCAAACATAGGGAAGCCCATTGCTCTCTATCTAAAATAACTATCAAGTGATTAGTAGAGAGCATAGGAGCATACCACTTCGCGACCCCAAGAATGGGAGGAGATGATAGGAACCTTCCAATTAATGTCTACATTAATGTTTAATGCCATGAAAATGTACTTCTTTCATTTTAAAGTAAAGCAAATAACAAGTTCTGATTTGTTTCAAAGAAAGGTTATATTCATCACTCAATTGTAATCTTTTTTGTTTTCTCATATGTATAGGAAGGATTATTTAAAATATTTGTTGCTTTGGCTAACCTTTTCCATATATGCATCTATCCATGTGGGAGGTGAAATTGAAGGCACACTCAAAAAAAAAATGATTACAAATTCATGAAGCAAATGGAGACTCTGAACAGATACATATAGATTTTGTCAAAGTGAGAACTCCCTATTCAGGGTGGTGCAGACCTTTAAACCCTTGCCCAATTGGAAATCTCAGATGAAGGATATTCCCTGTGTTGTGGCTGCTTGACCAGTCTTTACACCTCATTATATGACAACCTCCCATAGAGAATATATCACATTCTTCCATTTTTTGTTAAATTTAGGGTGTTGTTACTGGCTCTTAAAGGTTAATAAATTGAGGGAGAAAGTAGAAAATGCAGAGATCTTAAAAAAATAACTTAAAGCATGGCAAGACAACAGTTGATCAGGAGAGTGCCTTGATCAGCATCATAATGGAACTTCTCCACAAAGGTGGCAATAGATTGCTTGTCCCTTTCTGGCTAGTGGAGGTGGCCAGGGATGTCCTGACCATTCAGGTCCTGACCAGATCTCCAAAGCTACCCTAAGATAGCTTCAAATATATATGTTTAGAATAATAACATCAAGGGATCCTAAATGAGTCTCCTGAAAACTATAGATGTTTAATTTTTCCATTTCCTTCATTCTTCTTTTGTTCCAGACAATTCCAGACTCCATTCCCATTTTTTTTTTCTATGTGCAAAAACTAAGGCTTTGTGCACTCTGTTGCTATGGAAACAGGAGAGAGAGAAACAGTTTATGTATTTCAAAAGCTGTCAGCCTATATGCTTTGGATTTTGATAACTAAACCTACACACAGAGCATCTTTCCTCTACTCCCAACATTTATTTTTTGTATACATATTTATATATATATATATATATATATATATATATGTTCTTGGGAAAATTAAGAATCTATTCATTAGCTTTGCTGAAATCGATTTTGTACTTAGTTTAGTGTCCAGAGGACAGAGAATAGCCTCAGTGACACAGTTAGAGAAATGTAAAACTGTTTTAATAAATGCTTACTAAATCAGAAGGAAGACAGAGTTAGCAGGCATCACAACTCGATCTATTTCCAAAATAACAAAAAGATTGAAACTCTATTAATTTCAAAAGAGATCTGAATGTTGCCTGACTTACATTTCATGGAAATGTAATGTCTGCTATACCCTCTCTTCAGCTCTCTAATAAAAGAGCTATTTTGAAATTACAAAATACACTGTGTTCTCCCCCAGAGAACCCAATTCAATAGCTTATTGATTTTTCCTGGCATCCTTAGTCTGGTGTGAAGGGGCTTCTGGGCTCCTGGACCTGGAAGAGGGGAGTTTGTTTGTAATTGATTCAGATTCTGTACAGTAAAGCTACCTTCCCACACCCCCAACTCAAGTCTTTATGATAGTCCAGCCCATTAAGTGCTTGCTTTCCGACTATTCTCGGTTGCTTTCCAGCACTTCCTTATATTTTCAAGAAAATGACTGCCATTGTAAGGTCATTTTTATCAAGTTTAGATGATACAGTTAAGTGAACCAGGAAAAATACATAAGAACTTCGACCTTCAAAACTAGAGCACACTTCCAGTAGGGAAGGGGTCTGTTGGGCTCTCTACTGTAAGACCCACCATCCTGGTTTTTGTAAGGAGATGATCTGCTTAATTCTGAAAATCAGATTTTCACTGAAAAATGTGTTTTTATTTTATCTTCCAAAAACCCATATTAATAATAATTGACTTGTATATATGCACAGGATGAGTAAAGGACCAAGAACTGCTGCTGATATTCTAATTTTCTTTTTTCTTCGAGAGAGAGAGAGAGAGAGAATTTTTTAATATTATTCTTTTTTAGTCTTCCATGGACACAACATCTTTTTTTATTTTTATGTGGTGCTGAAGATCTAACCCAGCGCCCTGCCCCGTGCATGCCAGGCGAGTGCACTACTGCTTGAGCCACATCCCCAGCCTTTTTTTTTTTTTTAACTAAAAAAGAAACATCCTTGAATTAGGGGTAAAAAAAAGAAAGAAAAGCTGAAGTTCAAATCTACTGGTCACAAGAATTTCAGTGTCGCATTAGCTTAGTCTTCTTGTTTTATGTACTCAACTACACAATAGATGGGAAGGCTTACAGAATTAGGACTCTCCAAAGTCAATTATTTTGTTATTCCTAATAGTCATAGAAATTTTTTTCAAAGAACTCGGAGCATCTAATTGACTTTATCTCACAAATACTTATTCCATTCCCAAGAGGTGATACATTTAAAATTTCTATTAAATTGTTAGAGATAAATGAAACCCAGAGATATCAAACAAGTGGCCTTCTTGAGGCATGTGACAGTGTCTGTGGTTGTTTACAGATAACATGGAGAGAACAAGCAAGAGCTTGCCTGATTGAATATCAGGTAGGCAGATTCTACAAATCCCCACTAATCAGGAAGGAGGTTTCTACAAGGTATCAATGGATTCTTTTCTCAGTAGCCCTCTCCTCCTCACAGATTTTGTTAATTATTTGGATGAAAATATCAAATGAACAGTATGAAATTTTCAGATGGTAGAACATATATTGTATAGCAGAACCAGATTTCAAAAACAATATCTTGGAACAATGGCTAAAGCTAACAAAATTAAGCTTTGTAGAAATACAATTGCCCAATCTTAGGTTAGGGGAAAAAATCAGAAATAGTTATGAACGAAGTTGAAGTCTCTAGTTCTAATGAAGACAGAACTGTGCACCCACTTACCATACGAGGGAGATTTCATTACTATACTCTGTGATACACGTCTACTCAAGCAAAACCACCCCAGCTACTGGCTGCTATAACCCTGCTGCTGATTGACTCATAGACAGAAAAGAGGATGAGAGGTGATTTCCAGACACTGGGGGAAAACAGGAAGGAGAATTAGTGTATAATTTTCAGTTTGGAAGATGGAAGGAGACCCTCATCGTTACACAAAATACATATACAATGGTGTGAGGGGGAAGGGAAAAAAGAGAGAGAGAGAGAGAGAGAGAGAGAGAGAGAGAGAAAAGTGTCACAGTAGATTGGATAGAGAGAGGTGATGGGAGGGAAGGGGAGGGGAGGGGACGGGGGATAGGGAGGGCAGCAGAATACAACAGACACTAGTATTGCTGTATGTACATACATGGCTGTATAACCAATGTGATCCTGCAATCTGTACACGTGGAAAAATGAGAATTCCTACCCTATTTGAATCAAATGTATGATATGTCAAGATCATTTTATTGTCTTGAGCAACTAATAAAAAAAAATTCAGTTTGGGGAGATGAAGTGTTCTGGAAATAGATGGTGGTGATGGTTGCACAACACTGTGAATGTACTGAATACCACAGAACTGTACACCTAAAAATGGCTAAATGATAAATTTTGTTATGCTTATTTTACCACAGTGAAAATTTGTTTAAAATGAGAAACCCAGATATTCATTCCCCAGGGCAGTGCCAATAATTTGGTGAGCACATCCAAAGTAAAATCATCTTCATAAAGATCTGCTCACCAGATCTTGCCCTTCCATCCCTGAGACTGTTTCCCTCTGACAGTACACACAGACACAGAGATTCTTATGTGGAATGTATTCAGGGTGTGCACATGTACTTGAGTGAAGGAGAAAAGATGAGAAGAATCTGACTTTTAAATGAAGGGCTTCAGATCCCAGGTATAATAGGATAAAAATTACCATTTACCTATCAGAAGGAAATAGGGTTACAGAACAGACATATTGAAAGAGTATTCACAATGTGTTGTAATAATTGTTAAATTAATTCACATTTCTTAGAAAGCATAGAGGCTGTGTTATTTACAGTAAAAGTTGTCATACTTTATTATGCATAAGATTCAACCAGCAGAGTTTATTTGAAATTCAGATTTACTGCCCCCAACTGGCAGTTTTGATCTAGTAGACCATGGACTGGGTAAAGTAAAATTTTAAAAAGAAATCCAGATGTTTTATGATGAGAGGTGCTAAAAAATATACATTGAGAAACACTAAGTCCAATAGTTCTCAAACTTCTTTCTCAGAATCTCTTTTTATTCTTAAAAATCACTGAGGATACCAAAGAACTTTCATTCATATGGGTTGTATCTGTCACTATTTACTATACCAGAAATAAATACTGAGAGCTCAGAAAAATATTTCCTTCTAATTAATTAAAAAATTTGACACTAACTTTTTTTAACTGTGTGCGGTGATGAAGAATTTAAAAGCAACTAGTGCTATTTGGTGGCTGTGCTGACCCATCATCCAGGGGACAGCAGTTCTTCCCACCATCACTTTTGCATGACCTAGGCAAGATCAACAGTATGATAAAGGCAAATAACATCCTATTATTTTTATGGAAAGAGTTGTGACCTCATAGACATGAAAGGGGCTTAGAGACCATACTCTGAGATCCTCTAAGGCACCCCATTTGTCTAATGTTTATCCATGGAGATGATGAAATAGAAGCCAGTGGTGATGGTAATGATTGGGACAGCACCTAATGTCATCATGCCACATATTATTTTTTTGAGTTTAACATCTACTTCATTGAATCTTTACTAGACTTCCATGAATTATGCAGTATTATTATCTTCATAATAATATGAAGATTATTGACAGATATGAGGTTAAAATACTTGTCTGTGCTCACAAGGTATACAAGTGGCAAAGCCCACACTGTCCTCCAGACATTTTTCTGGAAGGAAGGGTGATATACACTGAGAAGAGGCATCACCCAGGGACTGCAGCCCAGGGCATCTGAGGTGTTCCACTGGGAAGCATAGTATATGGAAAATCATCAAGGTTATATTTGCCTCAATAAAACCCATCGGCCTGTGCCAACCATATTTAGGCTTTAATTATCTTAAGGTAATTCATGTCTATTTTATAAACATTCATTTCTGTAATTCCACCATCTTATTTTATCTTATCTTAGTTTGGTCCAGTTGTTTTAACCAAATCCTTTGCTTTAGCCTTAGTCGCCTGCTTCATGGATAATCTTCTACAGTGAACTTTACCAACAGTCATTCAGCCATGGAACAGATAGATACCTGTACATTTCTATCCAGTATAACCTAGAAAAGAGGCTTTGTCGGTACACACTGGAAGAAAAGATACAATATCAGAAGCTCTATGTAACCACAGGATATCTTGAGAGTGACCTGTCCATGTGCTTCTATTGCCATTATGGAGGGGGCATAACCCACACATAAATGCGCACATTCTCTTCAAATACTTATCATCCAATCTATAACTAACATTTGTTAGAGTCTGTAAACAAGTCTGGATGGCGCCTGGCAAAATGCCAGAGGGAGTGGTTTGTGAGGTGGAGCCAGCGAGCCATTAAGTGTGGAGATTCCTTATTGGTTGACTGATGTATCTAGTTTATGCTAATTAGATAAGCTGTGTGGAATGTATAAATACTGCTCCTGTCCTGCAATAAACGGCTCCCACTCCTGCTGTATCAACGTACACAAGTTGTTTGTCACCCCCCGGTTATTTTGCCCAGCCAGCCGGCCAGCGGCAAACATTGTTTGCTTTTCCATACATTTGGGGGTTTGTTCTATTTCACGAGGAGACTATTAAGATTTAACTAACATAATATAGTATCTATATTATGTCCCTGCTACCTCTATTTGGTTGCTTTTTTTTCCCTACCTCTTACATCCAGAAAACTTTCCTGTGACTATATTTACATATCTTGCTTTATATGTTTCTTTTATCAACTTTCAAAGAAAGAAGGAAAACTTATATAATTGAAGAGACTGGCTTGTGGTCATGCAGATCTTACATTGCATTTTAGCCTGAGTTTTAGCTCAAACTCTCTGATATCAAATCCAGTGAAACAGAACAGGCCAAGGAACAAATCAACTAAGGGAGAAAAAAAAAAGAACAAGTGCATAGCATTCTGAATACCAGGTACGTCCTAATCTGCAGTGTATTTAAGGCAGCCTCATAGCATTTATTCAAGCAGGCTGCTTTGGTTTATTCAGTAAGCTACAGAGCCTGAAATAAGAAAGCACCTTTGAGGTAATCAGGCTAACACTGGAGTTATTCTCACAGCATTAGAGATTTCATTTCCTCCCAAATAGTAATGAATCACAGTTAGAGTATGTATGAATGGTACAGAGAGAGAAAGCAGTACCAACACTGCCACCCCTTCCATGTATTTTATTGTGATCTTCTCTTCCATTGAGCCCTGAGGTTGCTTCAATATTCTTCTCAACACAGTACTCCAAGCGGCCACTACCAATTGATCACAGTTAACAATTCAAGATGAAAGCAATTTTCTTCTCAGGTTTAAAGTCAGTCTTCACCTGTGTAAACAACTCAGGTACTATTCTTACTTTTAGAGAGTCTTACATATGGGAGTATCACATTTGAGATCTCTATATATTTGCAATTACTTACATGTTTATTGTCATAAAGAAAACAGTCTGACACTATTTAACAAATAATTCAACACCTACTCACACAGATTTGATACATTTTCCATTCCTAAATATCATCTGTGTCCTTTTATCAGAATCTAAATACAGCCACTTGCCACTCACATTTCGTCTATGTCCTTCAGTAAGTCAAAGGAAGGTGAGTCAGAGCCCTATTCTACCTGGGTCCAAAGAAAATGAATGGTACACACCTGAGCATTAGAAGCTCCAGTTCAGACACCTCTGGCTCACTCATCAGCCCTTGCCTGCTCACTCAAAAGAGAAAGGGGGCAGAGTTGGAGCCTGAATGAATTCCCCAAAAGAAATCCCCATGCAATACTAACTGGACTCTTAATCAACTTCCAAATGCCCTTGGGCTTTTTAGATGAGTTAGGCAAGGCCTGAAGATAAACCTCTAATAAAATTAAGGTGATTATTCATTGCAGTACAATAGGAGAATCAACATTTTCTGGTAGGCAGCAGGGAATCGTACAACCCAACAGCTGTGCACTCCCTCAGAAGCTCTCCCATGGGTGCTCTCAAGCCTCAATCAGGACAGTGATAAGGGAACTATATAGGAAATATGGGCTGCTGATGGCTCAGGTGAGTCGGTCAAAACCAAAAAAAAAAAAAAAATCACACTTCAAATGGCTGCTTGCATCAAGAGAAGCACAAACAAAAGAGCAGAGAGAGAAAGCAGCGCCACATCACCAACTATCATGGAGGCTCTCCTTATCATTCCACTCCAGTCCCTGTGATTATGAGGAGGGAGTGAAAGCATCCACTAATCAGGGCAGTGTGGTGTGCTATTCACAAGCTCATAACTGGCAGTAAAACAGAAAGGCCCGTGTCTGCTCTGCTGAGTAATTTCCACACTGAGGCCCTGAGCAGAGATGTCGCGTCATTTGTAACATCTGCCTTGGCATCCAGGAGCCAAAGTAAGCTATTTAGAGAGTTGCACTGCTTCTTCCTCCCTTTTCTTATGACAAGTCTGAGGGACTTGAGGTTATTTATGATGAAAACCAGTCTGAGCTCTTCAGAGAGTTGTCAGTTTGATGCAGGTGAGACAGAAAGGTGGATCGGTGGCTTAGGAAACACTCTAGCCCCCTATTTACCTTGGAAAGAGGGGAGAAGTAGCACCAAGTACAGATGGAGAAACTTCGAGTATTAAAGGAGAAACAGGCAGTGTAGATGGAGAGTTTCTATAACCACAGAAAGGAAGACTTAGCCTTTATGCCTCATTAGTTTCCTGGCTTTGGACAATTTCTTGGACAGTGAGAGTAGACAATTTTTTTCCATCTAAGATTATGCCCCAGTAAAAATGATGGGATCCAATACCACCACTAATTCTAAGAGCATTTGGCTTTTTTCAAAAAAAAATTTATAGTTGTCAATGGACCTGTATTTTATTTATGTATATGTAGTGCTGAGAATCGAACCCAGTACCTAATACATGCTAGGCAAGTGCTCTGCCACTGAGCCACAACCCCAGCCTAGCAATTGGCTTTTAACTGTAATCTTAGTCTGTTCCTTATTATTCTAAAACAAATACCCTGGACAAGTTCCTCTCACTCCTAATGTGTATATAAACTACCTGGGAATCTTGTGGCAATGAGAATTTTGATTCTAAAGTTTTGGATGTACTGGGTATCCACAGCTTCCAAGAGGCATCGTTGCTGCTGGTCTATCCCTACCCTTAACCTTCACAGTAGCAAAGTACTAAATAACACTTTTCTGGACCACAAAAGTGTTTCTTAAACAGTCTTTACTTTTCTCTCTCATAATTGTGACTTCCCTTTAAACAAAAACAGAGATTCCAAAGCACAATTATAGCATATAAACTATATCTTTCCAACAGTAAGTCATATATATATATTCATTATATAATGAGAAAAGTAAAACTGTAAAAGAGAACTCCACCCAGGCCTGAACAGGTGTGGGTGGCCACTTTCTGATGAGTTTTGAGGATGAAATAAAGCTTAGTGGGTATGTGCCGAAGCCATACACCTGTGCAGCTAATTGCATATTCAGAAATCCCAGAGAAATTGGAAAGAAGAAATATGGAACCTCTTAGCAATTTGGTACTTAGGAAGTGTATCCAAGTAACACAAGGCAAATCAAAGCCATTAGCCATTCTATCTAGAAAACGAAAGTTCCAGGGACCTTTCATTACAGCTTCTCTTGCTTGGCCTTGAACCATATCATGATTAATGACACTCAATGGATGGTTTCTTTTGCAAAGCTTTGAAGTAAGTATTATGGAGCATATGAAACATGAGGACTTACCAGATGACCTCAAGGAACCCACTGAGAGGATGGAGAATGGAGTAGCCAATTAACAGAATTTGTTTGACATATTTCCACTATTTTCCTACAAAATTTCTGCAGGACAGTTATTGCTGCAACAGTTCCTAAAAGACTGGCTCCATATATCAGCCAATGCTATGTTGAAGGTTTGCTACAGCAGGATTGCCAACTAGAATAATTTTAATCACATTTACATCAAATGATCCCCAAACTGAAGTGGTTTTAAACTTTTCCACTGCCCTTTCTATCTCCAAAATACTCAGTGTTAATCAGGGATGGGTTCTGCCTCACAGCTTCTCTGAGAGGTTCATCAGTATTCGTCTTTCCATTTTACAGACGGGAGGACTGGGCAGAGAGACATTTAGTGACTGCCCAAAGCAAGAGCTGGAATCGGAAACTGCACTTGGGCCCTCTAGTCTCATCCTTAACCAACTGAGACATTCTGGCTCTGTTACCCCAGCTTCTTGCATACACCAGGCCTTCCAACCACTTTAACAGCCAGCAACAGACAAGTCAGTATGAGCTGCTATGTAGGGAAAAGAAAATATAAGGCAGATTCTCATCCTACATCACTCTAGGGGAACTTTACATCACTAGGTGTCAATCTGGAACCTCTCCTGAGTATTCCGGCTCTCACACACAGATGGGAAAGGCTGGGCTTATGGACACAATCTGGGCCGATCTCAAGTTCAGAACTCAGGAATGGTGGTTGACTTCCCAGGGATTGTAAGTGGAACTTTGAAATATTTGAAATATGTTACTTAACCTTCCTGGGCTTCAAATCTCATCCACAGAGAGGGTCTATTTTGCTCATTTGCCAGTGAGTCAGAGCACTGTCATGGGAAAAGAGTAGGCTTTGTTATTGGCAAAGCTGGATTCATGTCTTATCCCTACCTCCCGTCAGTGCTGTGACACTGGGCCAGTTAGTCAACCTTGCTGGGCCTCAGTGTTCTCATATCCAGTGGTAATTAAATGTGACATGAGCACCAAATTTCTATGAAACTGTAAAGACTTCAGAAGCAATTTTCACAATGATACAGGGAAGATTAAATATGACTCAATAGCTAAAATGCTGCTGATACAGGATAGATACTTGATAAATGTTCTCTTTCTTCCTTTCCTTGTTGATATTCATGAATAAAGTATCTTGAAAATATTTGATAAAGAGAATAATGCAAATATATCAGTCCTATCTTAATAAGCATTCACTCTGGGTCAAAAATATATCAACAAGTTATCTCATATAGAAGCAAGGTAATTGAGGTAAATTAACTGGAAAAAAAATAGAATACCAAAAAGGGGTTAGTTAATTGTCCTCAAATAAATGAACTGTTTTCATTCAATAAATTATGGTTTCCTATTAGTTTTCACCTCTGCTGAAAGACACAGTGAAATGTGTTCTGAATCAAGTAATGAATAAGGAAAAACCTCCTAATGATAATGGTTAAAATAGAGAATGTTTTTTTTTCCTAGGAGAAAATGCTCAGAGCTTTATAGATATAATCCCATTTTAGGCCAGAATCCATGAAAATCTGCAATTATACTGACTCTAAAATAATGACAAATGTAGGGTATTACTCAATTAAGGAACTATTAATAAAATGAAGAATTCAAAGAGACAGCTTAATACAGAAGGAGGACAAGAGTTTTCATCCTGAGTTTATCTATAACTACCCTTTTCACCTTTAAATAAGTCAAATGTTTGGTCCCAGTTTCCTCCTATGTGAATGAGATAGTTGAGCTTACTTATTTCTAGGATGATATTAACCATGTAGTTGGTTTCTCTCCAATTTAAAATGTGTCTAGAATTCTAAAATAAAAGAGTATTTTCAAATTCCTTTTAGTGTCAGACAGACTTTGCAAGATGAGGTAAATTTGTAATATAAATTTTCACCTATCTAAAATGACCAAAACCACTCTTCAATCTGAAGAAGGAGGAGGAAGTCGAGGTCAAGGTCATGTTGAGCAGCTCAGTGAATCTCTGGCTGCGACAAAAATATTCAACAGCAATTTCTGAACAGAAAGGTATGATCATTTAATCCCAGACATGAGCTCTAGAATGTGTTAAAGTCTTCCTTTGACACTTTGCCACCGAATGGACAGTTTATTCATATCCAGTGATATTTAAATGTGACATGAGCACCAAATTTCTTTGAAAATAATTTGCCACCATTTGATTTAGAATTTTCCCAATATTCTCAAAGGCAAATGAAATCCATTGATTTTGTATTAGAGGGCAGGAAGTGCAAAGGACAGTTGACCAATGGTGGTCTGTAAACTTGTCCTCAGTGGAGAGGTTCTTAGGAGGACAGCTGAGATGAAGCACAGGATTAATGGAACCCTCAGGGCAAAGGAATCTTCCCTCAGTCTACAGGAGGTGACAGAGCACAGGAAAGCAGGTCACATTACCTATGTACCTGGAGAGAAATATGAGCTTTCTGTCACATGTAGACCTTATTAATGAATAATCACTGGATTGTTCATTACTCTGCCTACGCTACAAAAGGGTAAAGTGGACAAGGATGAACAGAAAAGATGTCTGCAAGTGAATTTTCTTGGGGATTTGACATGCAGACTGATTTCCAAATGCTTTGACTCAGAGGACTCAGAAAGGAAAAGCAAGGAACAAGTAGGTGTACAGAGTGTCATTTTGGTGGGTGAATGAGTCATACTGTAGGTTTCTTTCCTGCAAATGGTATTGTCACAGTGTCTGCTTGAGTTATTTGATCCAAGCTTTAAAAAGAAACATAGCAAGTCTTCCTTACAGAAAGGAGACCCTAAGGAGTTTAACAGAAATTATAGTTTCTTTTCATCAACACCGCTACAAACCTTCCTGCCACCAGCACTAATTACTGTGGCTCACCAGCCCTGTACTTCTTCAATTTAAGGCTTCACGAATACTCAGAGCTAAACAGTAGAAATCCAACACCAGTGTGGGCTTTTTGCTCTCGTTTTAAAATGCATTATATAAGAGGGAGAATCCTTATCAGGAACTACAGGTCTGAACACACCGTAGGTCTTAAATTAGACCTCTCTTTGAAGCTCAGTAACAGAACGGTAGATAGGAACACAGATACAGCTGAAAGTCATATTCCGGTGACGGTGCTGCAGTGCCTTTTCTGTAAGGGGGTTAGAAAACGAAGAGCAGAAGCCAGAAGACTAGAACCACTGAAGAGCTATGTTTATCTGGGGAAGAAATGCCCACATTGGAGAAGGTTTCCTTGAATTTACTTGGGGGAATTATGTCCATATGGAAGTCAGGTCGACTCTCCCTTGGAGAAAAATACACCCTTTCCTAAGAAAAATTAACTCTTTTAATCACAATGTTTTTGAAGGTAGGATTTTAACAAATCTTTGGTTTATTTAAAAAAAAAAAAATCTTTTATCTGAAATTTGCAATAATACAACTTTGCCTTTTCTTTCTTCTAGGATAGCATATCCTTTTGTTCATATTATTCTTGTTGTACTTTCCATGTTCTGTTCTCATCTCTTTACTGGTCTTCTCCCAGTCTTCTTCATTATTTATCTTTTTCATCTTTCCTAGTTTTTGCATTGCTGTGACCAAAACACCCAACAAATACAACTTAGATGACAAAAGTTTATTTGGGGCTCACAGTGTCTGTGGTTTCAGTTCACAGATGGCTGATTGAATTGCTCAGGGCCCAAGGTGAGGCAGCACATCATGGGGAAAAGGCCCAGCAGAGGAAAGCTACTCAGTTCATGGCAGGATTAGGAAGCAAAAGGGGAGACAGGGAGGGCCCACAGGGAAGATATGCCCGTCCAGGTGATGTACCTAATGACCTGCCTTCTCCAGGCATGCTCTACCTGCCTACAATTATCACCCATTCAAACCTGGATAAACTGACACTTTACCTCTGAACATTCTTGGACCTACACAGGAGCTTTTGGGGAGACACCTCACATCTAAAACATAACACTGTTTAATATACAGCCTGATTATAAAAAAATGCTGTGGGGCAAGAGGTGCAGCTCAGTGGTAGAGCATATCCTTATCATGTACAAGGCTTTGGGTCTGATTTTCAGCACTGCAAATTTTTTTTAAAAATACATATGTATAATGTGTGTGTGTGTGTGTGTGTGTGTGTGTTTAAAGAGAGAGAGAGAGAGAGAGAGACAGAAACAGAGAATATATAAATGAATTAAATCACCCATAACCTCACCACCCTAGTCAGCCAATAGTACTTTAGGAAATGAATACATTTTGAAGGAAACAGAAATCTAAAATTAAATATCATTTTACATCTTTAGGTAGAAAACATAAAATCATACTCCAAGCATTCTTAAAAATGTATTTCCTATATTTAAATTTCCTTAAAAGCCATAACACTTCATCAAAATGTCTTAAGTGGATGAAGATGCTCTCATTTAGCAAATGAGAAGAAAGAAAAAGAACTTCATACAACTATTTGAATGGCAAAAACTGGATGGGATTTATAATGGTACTTCCAGTTCAGCCTCCAATAGTTGTGACATACTTTCACTGCATGAGCCAGGAATGGGTTTGGAATTGTTTCTTGTATCAAAAAGTTGTACTGAAAATTGCCTTGAAAATATTTTCTAAATTGTAGAACTGAAGAAAATTCTTAGACGAATGTCTCTTTTTTTATATCAGATCTCAATTTTCTAAGGTAAATATAAGAACAAGAATATCCAAGCAATCCTTAGATTATTGGGACTTGAGATTTGTACTCAGATCATTTCCTCTATATTGACAGGTAAGATCAAAAGGCCCAGCTTTCTGGAGGCCTTACTGAACTCCCATGGGTGATATATGCAAATGTAATTTTTCTCATTTAATGCTGATATAAAAATCCTAGGTACTAAAAAGCCAGTAGCATAGATATCAAAAAATAACATTTTCCCCCTTTATCCTCCTAAATAGAAACATGATATAATCTCCAAAATAAATTTTCAGTGTTTCATTTGCCCAGCATGGTATTTACCATAAGTCAAGCAGTTTTACAGATATGATTTATTCTCCTGGAGTTTGGTGAAGACAGAGATGGTGGTTCAGGTTCAAAAGACCCTTACTTCACGTATCAGATGGTTGAGCCTCACATTGCCTGTGGGTATTCTGAAGAGACTTGGTGGTCTCAAATCAGATGATTAGCCCAAAATGGATGATCAAAGGAGAAACCCTTTTTTTTCTCTCTCTCTCTCTCTTACAATATTTGATAGGGGTTGGGGTTGTGGCTCAGCATTCGCCTAGCACACGTGAAGCCCTGGGTTTGATCCTCAGCACCACATAAAAATAAATAAATTAAATAAGGTATTGTGTCCAACTACAACTAAATATTTTAAAAAATTGATAAAAATTGTTTCTCCACTTTGTTCATGACAAATTCATTCAAAAGGGAAAAAAGCAGTCATTCAACTATCCAGTTTTTGGATAGTTTGGAAGGAGGAAGGAGTGGGTCTATTGAGGATTAGAGTAAAATTTTAGAGCTAAGCTTGCTTCTTACCAGATATCTTTTCAAAATATCCTTTGTCTTAATCCTATCAATACCCAAACTCTAAAATCCTTCTAATGCTCAGATTCTAAGGAAATTGCTCTATGATCAGATGAGAAAACCTGTCCGTTGAAACCAACACCTCAAACCAAATCTGTTCTGCACTGTTTGAAGAGCACCTAACTCCTCTTGAGGCATCCCAAACGCTGGGTGCTGCTCCATTTGTTCAACATGTGACTCTAATGAATCTCAGGCAATGCACCTTGCAGTTAGTTCACAGAACGGAACTGATGAGCACAGTATACCACCTCCAAGGAATATACCCAGAGCCACAAGCTTCCACACAGAGCTGAAGAAGCTCTGCAGGTTCTTAGCTATAATTATCAAAATGCACATGTGAAATATTTAATTAATTTCAGCCTCTAGTGCAAGGTTTTTTGGGGAAGAGATATTAAGGAGAATGGAATTCATTGGAGGTCTCTGGCCTCTAAAAACTTTCATGCCACTCAACCTGCTGCCAAGCTCAAACGTTTCTCCTTCGCCTTACAATAGTGACAACAAATCCAAGCCTTTGGATTGTAGCATAAATTCAGGAATTCCTTGGAATTCAATACAATTGAATGATAACAAGTCAATCACAAACCACCCATTAGGACATAAGTGAGTATTCTACTCCTGATAAGTTCCAGGCACCTTGTCATTCATCAAGAAAAAGGAAAAGAAAAAAGAGAAAGGAAGTGAAGGATACCAGTGTCAAGAATTGCAATGTAGGGCAACAGGTACTATAACCCAGAATATACAAGACAGAGTACAATGGTAAAACTGTTGAAGGAGTAAAGAAAAACAGCAGAGAAAGTGATATTTAAGAGGAGACAAAGCCAGAGATAAGAGAGCATCCTTACCAATGGGAAGTCTGCATATAAAAAGACAGAAATAAAACAGCATGATGGCCAATTGGATCAAAGATTTAGGAATTAGACCAACAACCTCACAACTAATAGAAGAAAACAAGATCAACACTCCAACATATTGGCACAGACATCGACTTCCTTAACAGGACTCAAAAGCACAAGAAAGAAAACCAAGAATCACAAGTGGTATGACATCAAATTAAAAAGCTTCTACATCACAAAAGGAATAGTAAAGAGTGTGAAAAGATATCTAGGGGATTAATATCCAGAATATATAAAGAACTCAAAAAAACCTAACACTAAAATAATAATAATATTAATAATTAAATAATAATAACACCATCAATAAATAGGCAAAAGAACTAAACAGTCTTTTCTCAAGAGAAGAAACACAAATGACCAACAAATTGGTAAGGTGGCAGGTATAGAATATGCTACGCAATCCCACTGGAGCAGTGACCCAGGAACTGCAAAAGTTGGTGCTAGTGTGGTTCTCTGATCTCCACATACTCATTGAGACACAGACAGCAGGCCACTTCTGTGAGTTGGGGACAAAAATCTGAGGCAAAGGACAAAACAAAACCTGAAAGACAGACATCTTTGTAAACATTGCTCTGGAGTTCCAAGCTTGCTATCATGATATCCCCAGGACATGTTCCCCTGAGATGCATGTGATGGACAGTGAAGATTTTGGTAGGATGAGAGGGTACTTACAGTCTCTCTTTTTATGTAGAATGGAACAGCTTGTTCTGACCATTTTCAAGGCTAAGATTATAATCAGGCACTCATTAGCCCAACTTACCTCAAGGCCTATGTTTTATTATTTTAACAACATTCCTTTAATCTTCAGGGTCGTGTGTGTGTGTGTGTGTGTGTGTGCGTGTGCATGCGTGTATGCATATGTTTATCTATAGATATAGATATAACATGTCATACTTAAAGCACTTTAATTACATGGATGTTACAATGTCAAAAGTACCAGCTTTAAACTCAGACATCTCATTATGAGTTTTTTTTTTTTTTCCTATTACAGATTACACTAAGGAGTAAGTCATTTTCCTTCTCTGGGCTTCTATGCCCAAACTTATAATTCATGACATGGTTAGATAAGATAATCTCTAAAATGTCTTTCCAAACATCTCTCAAGGGGATTTAGTTGATAACCAAACATGAGTAAATATTTATTAATTTACTGCCTTAGTTATCCCATTACTTAGTCAATGAACATGGATTAAACATGTATTAGGTACTCTAGATACATTAATACACAGCACAGAGACTAGTATGGCTTAGATGATATATATTTTTTCTTAGGTGAAAAAAACTATTATCTCAAAAACTATTTCTTCAGGTTGTTTCTCTCTCTCTCTCTCTCTCTCTCTCTCTCTCTCTCTCTCTCTCTCTGAGTCAGGCTTGGTATATGGGTTTGGAGGTTGCCATAGAGGAACAAAAGCATTTATTGTCCAAAGTGATATCCTGAGAAAGTAATCTTGAAACTGCAGATGCTGAGGTCACAACATAACCACACATTGGGGGACTTTTAGCAAAGAACAGTGCCAATAGCTCATGGTTAAAGAGACATCCTGGTAACAGAGTGATCTGAAATAGCAAGACTCAACCTTTTCAAGGTAGACTAGGAGAGAGTTAATCAAAGAACAAGAGAAGGATAAGGATATGGTTCTGAGGTTTCTCTGTGGACATGGAGCTCTCTCTAGGTATTTATGTCTATTGTGCATAGATCTGCCTGGTACAGACAGCTTTAGATGGTAGGTAGGATAATATGTACCTTCTGAAGCCCCTTGCTCTTTATAAGATCCTTCTCCACCTGTCCCATCAAATAGAAGATGAGCTGTGTTAGTTATTAGGGCAATTTTACTTATATCAGGAAAGATAAGATATAGGGGAGATGAGCAAGTACTGATAAAACATCAACTTTTCATCTCAAAATGGTCTGACTGGGAAGTTAAGCTTGCTTTCTAATACATTATTGCTCTTTCTAAAGTTTGTCTCTTGCTGCTCAACAGCCCTTTTGGGTAGCAGAATTGGTTTTCTCTTAGGGAAGTAGTACTCCTCCATCAGTCTATGATCTTGATGGCTGTACACAGCTTTATCCTCAGCCAATGGACAGGCCCATGGCTCAGGAAGCCAGTTATATGATTTCTCCTTGGTACTGAGTAGTAACCGAGAGGAGTGGTGCATGAAGGAAAAACAGTTGTTGCAGAGTCATTTCCACACAGGGCCCTGGGGGAATGGCCCTTTTCTTGGTTACCTTGGGGCAACCTTGGATCCCACCTTCCCAGGGTCTATTTAATCCTGTACCCTTACCTGTCTAGTTTTCTTTCAGTAAGTTCCTTATTTTCTGGGACATTATTATGCTAGGATGCCTAAATTTCTCCCATTTATATTAAATAGTTAAGGTCTCTTCCATATATCGCTCAGTATGATGAACCCTTTCTGGTAAAAGAAAGGTTAGGAGTTTTAAAGTATTTTGAAGACTACTGTATTTTGAAGTAGGCTTGAGAGATGAAGTAAATGGTCCTAGAGCCCCATGTTTGACTGGTTGTGAGAAAGAACAATATAAGATTCAGACTACTTGAAGTCCTCTTTTACTTGAAAGCTTATTTGTATCCTTTCTGAGATTGTGTTTAAAAGTAGAAATCCCTCTTAACAACATGAAGTCTTCTTTAGGGCTTTTGTCATGCCCCTAATTCATGGTCCAAGTGCTACTGTAGGTAGATTAGTTTCATTTGCCCAAAACTTCTCTTTTCCAGTAGCTAATATAGAATTTCTAGAATTTTCCTCCGGCTTCTGTTTTCGTTCCTAAACAAAGGGATTCCATTATCTTCCACTCTTTCTTCAGCCTTGTCCACAAGTCATTTGTTATATTACAGCATTTCCTGAAATTTAGCAAATTCTTGAAAAGAAAGATTTAATCTTCTCAGGAGAAGCTGGGGAAGATTTATGGACGCCTATTCTTAACATGTCAAAATGTGGCTTGGCTGCTAAATTTACTGGGACCGCCTACACAGCTGAGGATTTCTGTGACTCTGCTGGAAATAATGGCTTTAGGAGGTAACCAAACAGCATTAGAGAAAAATATTTGAGAGAAAACAGATTTTTAGGTTGCAGAGTATTTCTTGTTGTAGAAAAGAACATTACGGTTTAGGAGCTCATTAAGTTGTTTTCCCTTATGTTTGACCCCAAATTAGAGTTTGGATTTCTTAATTTTCTCTTCTAAAATCATCTGCAAGATATTGTTAATGATTTTCCAGGTTTTCAAATGCCACACAAAATGAAAGCATTAATTCTTAAGTATTATTATGGAATGAATTGGATTTTGTTAGGTAGCCTTTACAATCCTTATTTTTTCCCTCTGTGCTTAATGATTACAAGTAATTTAAAAATAAATACTTATGCAAGTGAACCAATAGAAATATTTCAATCAAAGAACAAAAAGCTAAAAACTCAATTACAACATGTACATTTTTCTGTGGTAGTAGTTTCACTCTTTCTATATCTTTGTTCACCTTATTTAACATCTACAATTTCTCCCCACATATATTGGCCCTTTCTACCCCTCCATTTCATGGAAGAAAATGGTGCTCTGTTACACAAATGTGCTCCCTATTTCCTTTGAAACTGTATTCAGTCAGTTCCCGCAGAAGGAATTGGTAATGAAATTCTATCTCTCAAGTGTGTGTAGACATATCAATCATTTTAAGTGGAAACAATCATTCCTCTGCCATTTGGAGCCAACATCTTTGAACACAGAAACAGTACCATTGCTTTCTGTGGCTCAAAGTAGTTTTTCCATATAATGCCAAGGTTTACCTTCCCACTACATGCCACCGAGGTCAAGGAAAGCAGATTTTCTGATAACATTTGATTTGAGCAAAGGGAGGGATAAAAGGGGCATTCTGTAATCTGGGCTTAGAGCTGACTGAAGACTCAAAGCCCAGAGGAGGTGATTGAGCAGTCTTGTGCTGTCACCCTACTGCCATGCCCTGATCTCTGCCCAGAGTTGGTCTGAAACTACAAAGATTTGTAATTTTTTTCCACGCCATTGAGACTCAATCCTCTCAACTCTCACATCACCTACACAACTCAGCATTTTTTTTCTTATACAGCAAAATTATTTTGAATTTGTGATGCCATCTTTTCCTCAATAATGATCATATATGTTTAGCATTTGTCTTGGTTTTAGAATTTTAGAAAGTTGAGACACCAGAAGATACAGAAGATAAGGTGTTTAACATCTTTTATTGCAACTTTCCCAGCTGGCATGCCCTCTCTACCTACGAAACACTTTGAAATCCAGGCATATTTAAAATGCTGCTGGCTAAAAGGCGTGTTGCTGATGAGCTAGAGAAACAGCACATTAGCGCAATGCACTCTAGTTACCAGGAGGTGCTGCAGTCTACCCAGGGCCTGGCTGCTGTGAAGCAAAACGCTTCTCACTTTCAATCCCCAGATACAGAGCAGCATCAATGCAGAAATATTAAAGAGGAAATTAATAATTTATTTCAAAAATTCATTTGCAGCTGCACTTCAGTGAATTAATTACTTTTTGTCTTTCTCCTCTTAGTCATTCCTCTCTCTTGCTAATGATCCAGTTGGAACTAGGAAGAGGACGTAAATGGGGTTGGAAGAGGTGTGAGTCTGGTGCTGCCAGTGCAGGAAAGACAAAGAAGAAGGTACTTTGTATGGGTGCCCAAAGGGACCTGATATGTGAAAAGGGATAGGTTGAACTTAATGCCATCTTCTTCACACTAAAAGCAATAGGAAACCATGTTACTATGTTATAGGTTCCGCTTAGTATTTTAAGAAGAGGAGAAAATTAAAATCCAGCAAGCAAAAGTTGCCAGTTATTAAAAAATTAATCTCTTGTTTATCACTACCTCATCTATGCAATTCACTTCCCTGCATGCTCATTAAAATTGTGTGGCCACACAGACAAAGCAATCATATAATTTTGCTTAATTGTTACATGGAGCTTGTGTATTGACTTCCAGAGGGCTGGGGTGTGCACAGCAATTTTTGCATAACACTTGCTTATCACAACTTGCCAGATGACTCTAAGGTGACATTATGGCAAGGTTCAAATTCATAGCCATTTTAATCATTTTCTAAGCTAGAAGAGAAAAATCAGTCAGAGAATTTCCATTTACCAAACCCCAGACTGAGGCTTTCTTCCACGTTTTCAATACTCATGAAACAAGACAACCGTTACCATCATGCCAGTCCAAGCCACCGTTTCAAAGAAGGCAAAAAGATGTGCTTTTTATTTACCTTATTCTAAGTAGCCCTTTATGGTGAGAAATAACCTTTGTACTAATGAGTTTTGGAAAAAAAACACAAATGAATGTAAAAGCAAACACTGAATTTTCTCTTATAATTTTGTTGTTCTGGCACAGGATCCATAGCCATTTGAGCACCAAATGATCCCCTCAGGGATAAACAATTTCCATGGGTGCAATTGGATGCTCTGGCATGTGTATCAGCAGAAAGGGGATAAAGTTAAAGAAGAAAATGAAGAGAACTTGGTGTTTAATTTTATCTGAAAGACAAGAGACAGGGAAAGAAAAGAAGGAAGTACAAGGAGAGAGGATATCAAGAGACAATGTCTATGATATTGGGCATATGTATGTTCTGTTCAGAACATACTATTGCCATAAGAGTCCTCTGACTTCTCTGTGAGAATTTGTTTAATGTGCCCAGCACTGTAGCCCACCCTGTCATTAAGAGTCATTTGCTCAGCTTCCACATGACCTGACAAACAAGCCATTTTTATGACCAAGAACTCATCAGCTAATTTCAAATTTATTTATTTATTTTTTTGAATATTGGCACCCGGCAGCACCATCTAAAAGAATACTTTATATCCTCTCATATCTGAGTAGGGAACAAAGGCTTCGTGATTTTCAGTACTCTAGGTTGTGGGAATGTAGCTCAAAATACCATAATAATCCTTTCCTTGGGTTTCTAAGCTATGCCCAACAAGTAATCAGAAGAGCTGATCCTGAGTATCTTGGTAGAAAAGACTTTCTCTCTTAACACTGAAAACCTTTCAGATCAGATGAATTCATAATTACCAGTTCTGGCTTATGTAGCTATCATAACTTAAAAGAGATCAATGAAAAGGAGAAATTTGTTCAGTATTCAGCTACCAATAACTTCCATGCACCATCCCAGTGAACTTCCACTGGCTATGAATGTGTTCTTCCCTAGAAATTCCTTATTTGAAAATTTACCAAAAGGAACTCATCTTATCACACAATAAGAAACTGAAAATCTATCCCGATATACGATCATTATTCCTAAAAATCTAGAATATAATTGGATAATTTAATTTAAAAGGTGTTTTTTTTTTTTGTCTGTTTTATGCTGGGTGTGTTAAAATAAGTACAGCTTGCTGGAGTGATTAATCAGAACGTTTCCCCAGCATCTCCTGGCAAGCCATGGCACCAGCAGCTGGAAATTCGGAAGACATCTTTCTGTCCTCATTTCTTCAGCAAGAACACTTAGAACACTGTAATGATTGGCTTTAAGGAATCTTGTGCTTATGAAAAACTACCCAGCTTCTGCTTTATGCATTTAAAGTTCGTCTCCTGCCAGACTCATTACGTGCCCTGAAAGCTCTTGGAGGCTTTTGACTACCTAGTACTGCCCCCATGTGGGCCAATGCTGTCACTAGTACAAGGAGCTACCTGCGTTCCATTTTTGACATTAACAGAAGGAGGTAAAAGCCTTGATTTTTAATCGTTTCTATCCTATACATTGATTTGAGCTCTCAAGTGAAACAAAACTGTTTTCCAGTCTCAGAGTTATTCAGAAAGAAGGAGCTAGGCTGGTATGCCTGAAAATTAAAAAAAAAAAAAAAAAAACAGAGGAGAGAGGATAGGAAAATCTAGGCCAATGTTCTCTCTCACCTGGGATTCTTGTTTTTCTCCGCCCAGAAGGTCAAATCTCAGCTGAATCAGTATGCAGATCACATACACAGCAACTACAGTTCCAGACTAGGGAATGTGCTAATTGGCTCACCCGCCCGAAGAACCGGGGTACCAGTTGTCTGACACACAGCCTCTGAGGGAGCAGGGCTTAATGCAGGACACAGTGTTCTTGCCACTCTGCACTGCCGCCTATCCCTGCTTCTTGCAAGCAGTCTGGCCATACGCAGTGGTGACTGGAGCACTTCCATAAATATTCCCACTTCGTGGACTAATGTGTACACTTGGGATTTTACAATGCTATTTAATTCAGAAGAAATTAAAATTAAAGCCCCTTCAGGCTTCTTTCCTTGTACACTTCTTCTATAGTTCCGAATAGAGCACTGTAGGAGGCAATGCATAAAAAGATTGGTAGAACCGTGGCATCAGTGGTGTTAATACCCTTTAAGTCTGTTCTTAGCACTGAGAATATGGCTCCTGCTACATCCTATACCAGACAGTAAATCACAAGGAACAACCACTTTGGTTACTTGCATGTAATCCCTTCTACAATTGTCTCAGGATTCCAGTTCTCAGACATGAACTATTTAGCTCTTTTCTGAGATTGCTTCTGTAAGATGGAATACTTCAGAAGAGCATGGAATCCCATGACAGACAGACAGCCCCCACCTTGTTCCAGGCAGCAAGGATATCCTTGGAGCTCTCTCTGAATAGGAAGCTATCTTTCTGAATCACATGGCATCCATATCGCTGATGCAATAGGAACAGGAACAAACTATAGCCATCAGTTGTTGATTAAGTCTGATAACTTACCCTGGCTAATGAGGTGGAAGTTTTTCATGCATTTTCTGCCTAATGCCACTCATTAAGTGTACGCTTATTAAATATTCTGATAATTGTGGTAGTCATAATAGTGGTAATGATAGTCACATGATGACAATGGTGACAGGAGAAAGCATCCTCAAAGGGAGAAGGTTTCATTTTGCTGAAGCAAATCAAAAAAGGTTATAGAGCTGCCATGAGCCATGTGCTGAATACACAGTACTATTTAAGCATGCGTTTGCTTCATAATGTTTTTAATAAACTAAGAGTAATCACCTAGAAGATTTCTTGGGATTATTTGAATACAAAAAAGTACAAATTCCCAGGCAACGCAAATACTTTCTCCTGATTTGAGTTTGCATTTTGACCTGAAACCAGCACAGAAAATCTCGATCTCAGCACTGTAATTTATAATCTGCTTCGTTTCCTTATTTATGATAGTTAGATTTTAGGTCAAATACCCTTGTGGAGCCAACTACCTTATATTAAAGAGAGTCTACAACCTCATCTAAATGAGGCTGGCTTTTTTGCTTGTTTGCTGGGTTGGTATGGATTTTTTGTTTGTTTTCTTTACAGGTCTGCAGCTGAAAATTTTTCTCTTGCTTGTATTTTTCAACTTTCATGTTTGTCAGAGAGTCTCCAAGTTTGGGGCAAGATGAGATGTGAAGATGTCAGAAAATTCAAGGAAATTTCTATTTTGTAAGCCTCAAAAGGATTTGATAAGAATATGAATTGTCAGTTTTGCTCATCACTCAGTTCTAAAATCTATACTCACAACCTTTCATGTCTGTCTTATCCCTCACTAGCATCAAACATAATAAAATCAAAATAAACTTCTGATGAAAATCAGATTTCAAAATTTTACCATGGGTTTCTTTTCTCTTTGATTCTTTTTGATCAGCACCAGATACACCAGAAACAAACATGTTTCTCCCAAATCCCATTTTGTCTCAGCAGTACTCCTCACAAGAAAAAAAAAATAGACGAATATGGAAATGATGCTCTTCAGATACTTCTTCTATCGTCTCTTTTAACAAGTTCATAAAAGCAATATTCATGTTGGCCTTTTGAAATTTCCAATTTGAAAATAAGATAGATAATACAGTAGACTTAGCTTTAGAATGTGTGGTGATCTTTCTCTTGCATTAGAAAATCTTGCATCCCTGACAGTTCAGTAGCACTATTTCCTCTTTTCTTTTAAGCCTAATGTAAGTCTAATGGGCTCATTTAAGCTTGTAATGAACAGCTTAGGAGTTTTTACTCCCGGATTTCCAATCCTGGTAGGTGACAACAGCTTGTTTGCATTTGCCTTATGTATTTGATGCTCCACAGTAGTGAAATACAATTCTTTGCTGTCTCTACAATTATTATGATGCCCTTGCAACATGACATGTTCACCAACACTAGTTTACCTTTTGTAGCCTGAGGCGTGCAACCTGGTGACATTTGAATGTACCTGCTCCAAAGAAAGCATTGGTCTTATGACAGTCCTGTGATGTGAAATAAACTGAAAGCAGACTCAACTGACCTGATTATAACAACATACCTGAAACTGGAGACTCTTCTAGCTACTGATGATTGCTTTTCACATATTTAGAAAAGCTATAACATGGCTAAAGAGAAGAGTGAGTCTGTCTTTGATCAAGTCTCTGAAATATAGGAACTTGTCAGAGAGTGTGTTTATTTTTTGTCCTAAGGAGAATACCAGAAACACATGTATGATAATTGTCATAATAGAATCTTATCTCATATTGTTGACAACATCAACAGTGTCACTCAGAAAATTTCTATCTCGGAGGGGATTATGGGAGAAATCTGATTAGGAGATATTGCATAGAAATTGGTAATCATACTGTATTTACTTAGAATGTAATATTGTCTTATTACATTCTAATGTAATAAGACAATATTACATTGTATTATGTGCAATGTACATAATACAATGTAATATTGTATTGGTGGCAATGTGCTTAAGTGGTAGAGCACTAGCCTTGCATGTGTGAGTCACTAGGTTCAATCCCCAGTACTGGGGGGTAGAAAATGGACAGAGAGCCAGAGCGAGAGGGAGAGCGAGAGGGAGAGCGAGAGCGAGAGAGAAAGAGAGAGAGACAGATTGAGATTGAATGATTATACACAATCACATGTCTTCCGTCCCTTGGCACTCCTAAAATCCACTGCTGGTTGATAACCCATTTGGAAATTGTTTGCTAATTGTTTTTATTCGGCATGCATGTAATATGTAGAGTGACATAAGCTTGATAGGTTCAATAAAGAATATTTATTTAAATTAACCTACCTAATGAAAACAAACCAAACAAAATATTTATTTTATGTCTGTGGCTTTTGTTCAAATTTTTCCGTGAGATCTAAATTGGTTCTATTAAATCTAATTCCCAAAAGTGTTTATTGTGTGGGTCCATCTGCCAAAATGATTTGCCATTTATAATGGACCCAGAAAATGATAAACATGTTGGGTAAAATTTGCCATAAATAAGCCAGTTACTGCTGACATAGAACAGAAATACAGTGTAAGTTTTCTGTGAAAGGAAGAACTGAAAGCCAGCTACTGAATACAAGGATCTCAGCTGAGACCCCAAAATTCTTCCTTACAAAGCCATCCACCAGAGAGAAGAAAAAGAGGAGGAGGAGGAGAAGGAGGAAGAAGAGGAAGAGAAGGCAGAGGAGGAGGAGGAGAGGAGAAGGATTCCAATGTTAAGAGAAAGAAGTCAATAGCTGAGGCTAGTACTTTTCTTATATTCTTTCTAGAGCTGTATGGAATACTCTGTGCTGGTAATTGTTCCCAATTGACTGGATGAAAGAGAAAGTGAAAATAAGAACAACTGCTTGTTGTCTATCTAGTATATGTTCAATTGTCTTCCAAGATAGAGGATATCTGGGCAAATCCTAGCAAAGACCTTGCAGCTTACTTTTTTTTCATTTATTACATCGTTCTTCTTGTTCTTTTCTCAGAGTTCTTTTAATACTTTCCCTGAAAATATATGACAGAAAATTAATCTGATAACATAGCAACAGCATGAGGATCATTAAGGCTCACTATAGCCCAACCTTCAATAAGTTCTAATTGTGCTAGAAAATAGATTTTGAAAAAATAGAACACTCCCAATTACATCACTCTACGGAAATAAGGTACTACCATGAGAGTATGATGATCTGGTGCTTTTAGCAAGGTGATGATTGGGTTCTGTGATCTACACTATTGAATCCTATACTTTCTTTAGAGTTACAAAGTTATCTTTTGATTTAATATATCAGAATAAAGTGGCCTGATATTTAAAACAAAGCCATAATTCACATGGTGCTTAGAATGCACACTTCCAGAGAGCTGATCAAGAGAGTGCTAGTGCTACCATTTTTATTTTTATGTACCTCCTCACCCAAGGAAACGACAATGCCCCAGATCTACCATATATTACAGAACCTATAACTAGGTTAAACACAATTGTGTGTTTAACTCTCAGTCTTTCATTCTTTAAAAAAAATCATTCTTATTTATTTCCATTGTTTGGATAAACGAAGACAATGATTTTAGCAGCAAATTAGTATTAACTTACTATGAAGAAATTATGAAAGAAATTTAATAAGAGGATAAATATGCAAAAAAATTAACATAAGCCACACCTCAGGTCTATGACTATGTACTTTTTTCATTGACATCAATTTGGGAACATTTCCTTATTTAGCTGTAACCTTTAAAGTATAACACTACTGAAGGCATTAGCTATGCTCTATAATTCTCCATCATCCCAGATTACAGAATATCTAACCAATAGTAGGGACTTAATAAATACCTGCTTAAAAATTTAAACCAATGGAACTCCACATTTTATCTCTTACCATAATAATATGCCTTGCAGAAGAATGCAGAATTTTAGCAAATAGTCACATCTACCAAGTGTATATTGAGATAGCTAGCTCTTCAACACTGATTTGCAAAAAGTTAAATTTATTTCTTTACTTTTTGTTCTGGACGTGTCTAACAGAGCCATCTATCCATATTCCTTTCTAAACGAAACTGGCCTTCTCAAATCTCTGCAAAAGCTGATGGCCTGTTCTGAAAACAAATGATTTTCTGTGCCAATCCATGGAGATGGGACTGGATCTAGTCATTTGACCAGGGAGGTGTTTTATTTTGTTTTGTTTTTCTCATACTAATATAATATCCAGTGATTTATAATTCATGTGGCCCACTTTAGTACATGGTATTACTCAATCATATTCTTAGAACTTGAATATGAAGAAAAAAGTATTTTCCAATTAGAAGAGGAAAAGACAGAGAGGGAAAGACAATGGTGATGATGGGGGTGGGGACAGAGGGATTGAAGTGACTGACTCCATTAATAGTCAAACATTAGGAGAAGATTCTAAAATTCCTGATACTCAAGTCCTTTTACCACCTCAAGTTCAGAACCACCTCCTCCAGGGCCAACGCTCTTACAGATACTGGACTTAGATATTTGAGAGCCCATCATTAAAACCATCTGAAACAGATTCTATGTGAAATCTTAAGTTGCCTTTTGCCCAGCTGGCTTAAGTAGGAACATATTCCTCACAATCAAGTAATCCTAATGAGACATACTTGGAATATTTTCACATTTGTAAGTGATAGCTTTTTTATTATTTATTTATTATTTTTATTACCCAGCCCTCTTCACTGAAGGATAAAAGGATAATTAAGGGAGATAAAGAAACATGGAAGGAAGGATGCTAGAAAATTAGGAAAGGTCCCATTGTTTTTTGAGGATATGCCCCAACTGGAAACATCTGCTTATTGGTTGCATGTAATAAAGAACATCAATTTTCTGTGTGTCTGAGATGGACTGTATAGACAAAGAAGTCTTGAAAAGGCAAGGAACCATAGTAAACCCAGGAAAAACTGTAAAGTTAATAGATGCTCGTTAATCTTTAATGTCTATGAGAATAATCTGGGAATCATGTCAACAGTGGAAATTTTAATTCCACAAATATGGGGTGGGGTCTAAGAGTCTATATTACAAGTTTCCATGTGATGCTCAGGCTGCTGACCTGTCAATCACATTTTGAGCTGCCAGGATATAAATACAGGGTCCCTACATGAAATTACATCATCATTCTCATTATCCTTTTCAGGATAGCAAAGCAGAAGATGACCACTGAAACCACACAAGTTCACCATTTCTAAGCTATGTGGCTTTAAGCAACTCCTTTAACCCATCAAAGTTTTAATTTCCTCATTTGTGAAATGGTGATGATAATATTTATCTTGCAGGATTATGCAAATTAGATGATGTAAAATATGTAAATTTCACAATAGCTCCTATGCAAATGGTATTTATTTTTCCATTAATTCACTATGGTAATCAGAAACCATTTATTGAACAATATGCAATTTCCTATGATAAGTGCTAGAGAAGTAATATATGATCTCTGTCTCAGGGGTTTACAAACTAGTAAGAGTGAAAAATGATATATATCTCTACAGGTTTTTATAATATAATGTGGAAATAAAAATCATGGACAAATAAAAGCAAAGTATTTTGGTGTTTAAAGAAAAGCAGGTTGCAGAGATATCAAGGAAAAGTTTCAAAAGGAGACTGCATTTGAACTAAATCTTGAAGGATGGGTAAGAATTTGCCTGGCAGAGAAGATGGGAACTTTCATTTAAAATAGAGGTAATAGTCTTCAGAAACCATGGCAATGTGAAAAAGTGTGGCCTTTTAATGGCACCTCCAGAATGCCAATGTAGCTAGAACTGGATTAAATTGAAGAGAGGAGGTAGATGGAGCTAGCTGCATCTCAAAGGTGAAGACTCTATATGCCATACTAGGACCCTAGGACTCACTGCATCTCCTCTCATAGCTCTCATGACACCTTATTATGATTATATGCTATATCATATTATATAACTCTGCAGCTCTAATAAAAATGTCGAGTCCATAACAGGTACTCAATGAATTCTTGTTGACAGAATAAATGCATAAATGTTGGAGGGAAAGCGTTTCCTGTGGAAGAGGAAGAAGACTTAAATAATATTCCTCAGACAGATCCTACAGACAGTTGCCTACTCTGCTTATCCTGCAATGACCCTAGCCCATATGGGCGCTTCAGCATAAATATGCTCCTTAGAGTGACACCAAGCATTTTTTCTTTGGAATGATTGCTACATTATATAACAAAAACAACCATCCCATTATACAACCCATTACATGCATTCCATTTGGCCTCCCTGTGATGATTCAATCTCTTGGTGGCGCTTAAGATGGTAAAGGTTGAGAGAAACTATTATACTCTAAGCAGATTGGGATCATCAGATGAAAACTATGGTGTGTCAGCACTGCACCCACCATCGCTTGTAACACAAAGTTCAGTAATATAGCTTGGAGCTACTAGTCGATTAGAACGGCTTTCTAGAACGGGACTTCTGCTTTCTTAACACAGAGAAGCACGGGGCTGCTTATTTCCCATGGAAGCAGAATGGCACAAAATCTCCAGTAAACAATATGATTTCAATACAGAAAGTTGGCTTATGTCTCACTTCATTTTCATTCCGTCTATTGATTTCTTCAGGATTGTGCACATGTATTGGAATACCTTTATTGAATCCCCCAGGCATTCTGAGTAAACATAAACAGAATAATGAGGAGCAACTGTAAAAGAGCAATTATAAAGTATCTCATGGCTTTGTATTGTATTAGAAATAGAAAACTTGAGTTTATCAGATGGAGCCATTTTAGGGCTGGCTGTAGGCAGAATGCAGAAGCAGCAAAGTTCACCTTCAACAGAGGAAGGATAGCACAATGGTCAAGGGTGCAGGCTGGAGGAAGGCCACCTGGATTTGAAACCACTTGAAGACCTCTGGACTCTGTAACTTGAACTTCACTACTCAATCTCTCATGCTTCAATCTCATCATCTATATAGTGGGGATTGTAAAATTACTTAATCCATGAAGCTGTGAAGTTAATCCATGAAATATCATTTATAATAATGCTGGCACAGTACAGAGTAAGAGCTTCATGAATGTTAATTATTTTTATAATCTTCAGCATCTCCACCCTACTAGTTTAGTAAATGTGATCTACTTCCAAACTACCTCATTTCACATTTTGAGTATCCTCTTATATTCATTTTTTTTGGCATGCTTATATTTGTAGCAAGATCTTGAGTTGTTTGTATGTTTATACAACTGTTTTCTCACAAAATGTTGCATCTTACAGGAATGAAAAAAAAAAAAATATATATATATATATATATATATATATATATATATATATATATATATATATATATTTTAGTATAAAGGAACCATAGCATCAATAATCAAGTGGTCAGAAACCTATTACCCGAGTCCACAACAAAAGCCCCTGAAGTTAAAGCAATAAACAGTCATTCACTGAAGTGTTCTATGTCAGATACTCCTGGATGTCGAGGGTGCAGGGTTAAACAAAGCAATGTAGATTCTTAGCATTCACCAGGGAGCATGTAAGTACCAGGGAACGGGATTTATTTCAGTCAGATGAAGGGGAGGAGATGGTGACAAAAAAAGGCTTCTCTTCCTATATCACTGTAGACTTTTCTGGAGTTATTTAACGACAAGCATCAGTTTTCATTTGCTATTTGACATCTATCTAGTTAGACGACAAAGGCTTCTTCCTCTTCCCTCAATAAATCCTGAAAACGTATCCTTCCACACATTCATAATGCTCAGGGAACTGGAAAATAGATAATGATTCTCCAAGTCAGAAGTTGAAGACTTGGGTCACATACAGAAAACTTTCCTTCAGACATTACTCACTAAGAAGGTAGCACGAGTGCACTTGTTCCTCCACTCACTCCATTACCCCTCTGCGCCAAGCGCTTCGGCATTGCTCACTGAGCGCTGACTACGCGTGTTAATAACCTTAGACAAAAAGAGTCCATTAAAGAAAGTAAGTGTCCCCGTCCAGGTGGGAGTTAGAGAAGATGTATCTTATGATAGAAATAGTTAAATAAAATGAAGTGAAATATATGACTGAAGCTCAATGAATTATTCAATCAGAGAATATTGATGTTCTAAAAAAGATCAGCAGATTCTGAAAATTTCCTCTCATGTGCCCACTTCCTATCAACTGGAAGTAGATGCCCTGGAAACTGTGTTACCAGCAATTACGTGACTTCACCAGACTCAGAAAGAAACTGTTTAAGAACCAATGTTGGTCATGTCAGGGGAATGAGAAGCATCAACACTTTGCCACATCTTTTCCATGCTGGACTGGCTATATTGCATGACAGTTAAAAAATAAAAAGAAAAAGTGGTTGTAGTATATTTGTAGTCTTGGACATTTTTTTTCCTTCTCTGAGCCTTGCTTTCCTCATGTAAAAAGTGAAGAAGTTATCATCTCCAAAATCATCAACTATTATCATTTTACTCATCTATAAGCTCCATGAAAGATAAAACCAAGACTCTATTGTCCATCGTTACATTCATAACAGATGGTTCAACAAACACCACTATCTACATACAGACACAATGGGAAATGTCTTTAAAGGAGTTAGATTTGAGAAGAAATTTAAAGGATGGAATTAAGTCAAGGAGCATGAAAGAAACTGTCATCTGAGCAGAGGAGAGTGGTAGAACATAGAGACCAAATAGGTATGATGGCATGGACTACAGAGGAGACAGATAAGCCAGAAACAAAGATAAATAGTGTAAAAACTCCTTTGATTTTGGGAATCAAATTTTGAAATGATTTTTGATCATTTCATCTACAATCATTTAGTGAAGAAAGACAACCAAAGTTCAGAGGAGTTTAAGTAGTTTATAGAAGTAGATACTGGCATGGCTAAGATTACAACCCTAATCGTCTACCACATTCTCCAGTGCTCCTTTTGAAGGGTAGCCAGAATAGGATGGGTAGCCAGCCAGAAGGCATTTGATGGAATTATCTATATGGGAAATTCCCATTCTTAAGGAGTGAGAATCTCTCTTATCTTTTACCATCATGATAAGGTCAGAGTAAAATTCCCTGGAGGGCCCCTTTGGGAGGCTGAGGCAGGGTAGATAGTAAAATCACACAGTTTCCCAGGAAATATGAGTAAACCATTCCAAGTTAATCTAGAGAAAAATAACCTAATTGTGCTGGTAAGAAGGAAGCAAGGAGCTGATTTCTTCAAGTGGAGACTAGAAACAACAGATTGTATTTGTAATATGCCAAATACAACCAGAAGATGAAAACTGTACCTAGTAATATTCTTGTTACTTTAGGGTCTCTTTTTAGAAGGAGAAACAGGGAGGCATTCAAGATATTCTCTCAGATATTACTATTACTCATGGTATCTACACCTTTGTATTTAGGGGCAAACATATTTTAGTTCTGTTTTGTAATAAAACAAAAGTTAACTGTTACATATGAATTATGCACTGGTTTCTTCACTGTCATTGCCTTATTTCTTACACTTGATGCTGTCCTACCCCCAAACTGAAACCAGAACCTGATGTCTTCCCTAAGTGGGCAAATGCTGCTCATTTTTATTTGTCATCTAATAAATAAAAGCCAGATTTGGAGGTGGAACCGTCAAAGTGAAGTTGCTTCACCCTGAGAAAATGTTGGTGTCTGTTTACATCCATATATTAATGGAATAATCTTCCAGATCCGTCAGAGTACTTGAGGCACAATCAATGATACATATGCCCCCATTGTTCTTAATTAGCTTCTGATTAAAATGTCTTCTCATGCTCTTCAAGCTTAATTGTTGTCATTGAGATCCATGCAAGTACTCTTGCAAAGATTTCTATATCAAAAGTTAGAGGCAGGGGATCCACAGTGAAGCACTGTGTCCCCAGGAATTTCTCCTCTCTCTTCTGATTATAATCAGCCTCTCACTGCCATCATGCAAGAATTATAATACCCAGGTAATGGACACCCAGCGACCACACTGTGACTATAATATTTGAGTTCTTCAAGTAACGGGGCCCCACAGGGCCAGTCCTTGTGTTCAGCAGTCTTAGCAGCTCCATCCTGAAGTTTCTCCCATCAGTGAGCAGTGTTTACTCCTCTTCTTCACTGGGATATAACTACTGCAGGGCAGAATTTGGGCCTAAATTCCAAAACTGGATTCCTTGCAGTAGACCTCAAATTGCTTTCTGAACACCAGTTTCACCCTTAGTCCACTCTGACACAGCACTGTTTTTATAACCCTGGATGCACAACATAGTCTACATTTAAGAATTTGTTAGGATGGTGATGAAGATCTTGATAATGATCATCATCATGAAGGAAATGGAGCCAGGACTTGACCAAATCCAGCAGGACTTCCATTCTACCTCTAGAATTATCAGATTTGGGATCCAGTAAGCTCCTTTTACTTTTACAGTTTTTTTTTTAAGTTTGTATTTTTTATTATTTGCAATGGATAGGCACCCAAAACTTAGGCTAGGCTGAGCACCCTAGCTGAGCATCTTCCAATACTATAGAAAGAACACCAGCAGAAGACCTAAGTCCTAGGCTGAATATTGCTCTACCTGAGAGAATATCATTTCAAAAGCCTTTGCAGTATTCTCTTTACTACATATAAGGGTCTGGGGCATTGGCATCCAGTAACCCACCTACTAGTATTCCTCATCCTTCATTTCTGTTTATCTAGTTATGGAGGAGACTGAACTAGAAGAACCTGAAAGATGGTCAAGCCTAAGAAATCCATGTCTTGATCATCTTTTGGAGGCTAAGGGATACCTTAGCTATTAGGATAAAAAACAAGAGGACTGAACTTTGCAGTGCATTGCGTTTTTTTTCCTTGCAAAGGAGTTTGTTTTCCTCCCTCTGTGAGGATGAATAGGAGGAAAGTGTTCAATGCTGCTGATTTTCAGAATGGAAACCAAGGCAACAGGAGAAAACAATACCAAAGAGGTGCTGATTCTAGATGGCTGATGAATACAGAAATTACCTGTCTTTGTTGTGCTTGGAACAGAGGCTTTCTACAATTTATATATCTCAATAACCTGTGTCCAAATCACTGAATTTTTTTTTTCAATAGAAGAGATTCAAAAACAACACTATAAAAAAAAGCAACTGCCCCTTGCATTAGTTTACTTTCCATGAAGCTCATCCAAAAGTAAGCTTACTAACCTGAAAGTGCACATAAACATTTTAGGCTGTGACCATGCAATATCCAAGCACCCATTTGAGAAGCGACTTCTAAAGCAGAGAGCACACACTGACAACTGAAAGACTTCGTCATTCCCTATGGCAGCAATGGGCTATTCTAAGTGGAGTGGCAGCTGCCCTGAGACAGTCGGGTTTGCTGCAGTCCTCACTCTCTGACACCTACAGGACACAGAGGCTGGCAGCATCTAAAGTTTTGTTTCACTCATTTCTACCAATTGCATGACCCTTATTAATATTTGAGTTTGCAACACTAGCTTGCTCTTAAATTCTGTCCATATCCAAGCTGATGGACCTGAATTTGACTTTTTACAAATTGGAGTGCTTCAAATGGTATAGCAAACAGGGATGCAGAACCCTGGCTCTTTGATGCCATATAACTTGTTTAACTATCCTATGTCCCAGTAACTTCCGATGACCTTCTCTAGGCATAGATATGCAGTTGCATGTATTATGAACTTTGAATACGGACTTCTACCCCTATGTGTCACAAAAAAAGTGACTGTTCCTCAGATCACCTACTGAGATGAATTGAGGAAGAGCTTTCTGGCATAGACCTCAAATTGCTTTATAGATTAGCCTGAAGCCTTCTCTGCATTTTCCTCATTTCCTTTATGGGGCTTAAGTCAGAAACGACTTTTCCAGCACGATCTATTAGAAGCTCATGAAATGTCAGGCCAGATTTATGGATTCAGAAATTGACATTGGATCATAATTCAGTTTAGAATAAAAGGAACAAGAATGCCAAAAATGACTTGGAGCCAATTCCTTTGTGATCACAACAACAATAAAAAGAGAGCATTGGTATCTAAGCCAAAGCCATTCCTCTTTCCATGTCTGCCCTCAAATCTCATCTAGAGACATATACTAATTTCATAAATACAAAGTATACAATTAAAAGAGAGACCTAAAAATCTACTTGCCATTTCTGTGATTTTTTTTTTCCCCAAGGCAGGTGACTCTAGGCCTCTTCTTTATAATCGCCATTTCCTTTCTTCCTTCTTTTCTTCCAGTTCCTACCTCTACTGAATCTCTCTGCTTTTGTATCTGGCTGTCCCTTTTTCTCCATTGTGACTGTCATAGTAGGACCTCCCTTATTCATGACTGCTCACCCAGTTCCTAAGCCTGCTACTTGGCACTATGGATGCTCAAAACCTATTTAATAGATGATAAATGATTGATGACGTTTAGTACCTGAGTCTTCTCCTCGGATTCCAGGACATTAACCTCCCTCTGGTTTCATTTTCTATACTGCTAAATTTAAATCCTATTGTTATAGTTTGGATATATATTGTCCTCTGAAAGCTAATATCTGAGACAGTGCAGGAAAAATTCAGAGGTGAAATAATTGGATTGAGAGCTATAACCTAATCAGTAGATTAGACCATTTGGTGGATTAATAATTTGAAAGGACTCCTGTGCAGGTGGGGTGTGGTAGGAGGAAGCAGGTCATTGGGGGTGTGCCTTTGGGATTTATATCTTGTCCTTGGTCGTGTCCCCTTGATTGTGCTTGTTCTCTCTCTCTCTTATTCTCTCTCTCTTCCCCTCTCCCCCTTCCTGACTGGTATGAGCTGAGCAGCTTCTCTGTACTACACCTTTCTATCATGATGTTCTGCCTCAACCCAGGCTGAGAGCAATGGTATTGGCCAATCATGGACTGAACCTGTTGAGCCCAACATAAACTTTTCCTCCTTTAAGTTGTTCTTGTCAAGTATTCTGGCAACTGCAACAAAACACTAACACACCTATGTTCAACCACATTAGTTAATTCTTAGGTTTTACTTTCTTCTACCTCCCTTTGCTAACTAAGCTGCCAAAAGTTACTTAAAAAATGTTTTGGAAAAATATCTATTTGTTTAAAGGTAAAGGTACTCTATAAAGTAGTAACCGATTCCTCATAGACATATAATACTAATTCTAGACAATCAAGTCTATGATAGTATGTATCTTCAAAATGCTCTAGAATCTTTAGTTTCTCAATACCTAATACTCCTCAATCTTAGTAGAGGACCTTACACACTTATGAAATTCAGGTAACTTGACTTTGGCTCCCTCATTCATTATTTCCCCTTTTACAATATCATCATATTGTTTCTTCTCTTTATTGTTTTTGTTTGTTCACCTTTGTCATATAATTGATCCACTTGCTCATTTGTTCCTTAAGATCCCACAATAGCTTTAATATTCTCCTGGCTCCTTCCCTCTATCTCTCTGCTTGCTCTCTTCTACTGCTTTCCTTCTGTTTGCTATTTGTTTTAATATTTCATCCACTTCTCACATCTAGAGGAGCTCTTTCAAAGGTTAATGGTGACTTTACAAATGCCAAATCCAAGCTTTCCCTAAGACGAGTCCCTTCAAAACACTTGCATTTTTCATTTCTATCATTCTTTTCAGATTCATTGGAACGATGGCTTTCATGACACTGCCACATTCTGCTCTATTACCTTTTCAGTCACTTCTTACCCACCTCTTATTTTGGGCTCATCCTTCTCTCACACTCCCAATCACATGGGCTCCTAATCAATTTTGATTCTTCTCTTTTCTTTTCACCCCTTGTGCAATCAGTCCCCAAGTACTGACATGCACTTCAGAGGACAAGATACACATTTAACTTGCCATGTTGCCAACTAGTAATGAATTTGAACATTTCAGTGTCTTTTAGGAAACTAAGATGTTCTAGAAGTATACTGTGAAAAACTTCAAGTAAGAGATAAAAATCAGGAAGAGTGGTAAAGCTGTAAAATCATAAAAGTAGTTCAGCCTTTCATGTATGACAGGTGAGATGATGCTTTGGCATATTTGTCTTCTGCCTCTACTGCTATATGGGGTTTTGATTCAGAAGAAATCCAATATTTCGGGCCACTCCCTCATTTATCCCCTCCATTCTGAGAGGACTAAAAGGAGAAATTAATTTTATTCAATAGTGGGGATCATTCTGGGTTGCAAGGGAAAGAAATCTAATTGAAACAATCCTGGGCCAAAGTAGCAGATATTTTGGCAAGCATAATTAAAATTGGGGAAAGGAAATAGTGGCTCTGGGACAACTATGACAATTGACTGTTCCTTATTACTTGCCCATACTTCTCTTTCACTTCAACTACATTCTCTTTAGTCAGTATGGTAGTCATCTTTCCACTACCATAACAAAATACCTGAGATAATCAGTTTGAAAAGAGGTTTATTTGGGTTCTTTTATTATTTTGAAAATTTTGTCCCTGGTCAGTTGACCCTGTTGCTTTTGGGCTTAAGATAAGGCAGGAGTGCACGGTAGAAGAAATTCATTCACCTAATGACCAAGGGTAGAGAGAGGAAAAGAAAGGGACTGAGTTTCCATTATTCACATCAGGTGGCACATCCCTAGTAGTCAACCTTCCACTAGGCCCCACCCTTCTTAAAGGTTCTACCACCTTCCAATACTTCATAGACTGAGGACTAAGATTTCAATAAACAGGCCATTGGGAAATACTGAACCACACCATAGTGGTTCTTTTTTTTTAATTTAAATATTTATTTTTTAGTTTTCGGTGGACACAACATCTTTATTTTTTATTTGTATGTGGTGCTGAGGATCGAACCCAGCGCCCCGTGCATGCCAGGCGAGCGCGCTACCACTTGAGCCAGATCCCCAGCCCCTCATAGTGGTTACTTTTTTGACTTCACATATTTTTATTTTTTTCCCAACAAGGAAGAATGGTCTCTTTCCCTGAATTCTAATTTTTGAAAAAAGTAGAAGACTCTGTAAGTTCAATTTGGATGATATAGTAGCCCCTATATTAACCAAGTGGCTTGCAACAGGGTGGTATAGAAAGCTGGCCCCTCTCATTCGTACAAAGTAAGATCCATGTGATATGAACTTATATAGCACCTCCTTCAAGTTAAAATCAGTCTGTCTGATACATATTTATATTTGATTATATATATATATATATATATATATATATATATATATATATATTATAATATATACATGGTGTGCGTATAGTATATATTTATATGTGATATATATGGTATATATACACTACATACATATACACACATATATAACATATATATACATATGTTACATATATGTAAGAAAAAATAATTTTATACAATAGTGGGGATCATTTTGGGTTACAAGGGAGAGAAATCTAACTCAAACAACTATGACAATTGACTGTTTCTTATTGCTTTCCCATATTTCTCTTTTATTTCAACTATATTCTCTTTAGTCAATGTGGTAGTCAGCTTTCCACTACCATAACAAACTACTTGAGAGAGTAGTTTTAAAAGAGGAAAAGTTTATTATTTGGAAATTTTGTCCCTGGTCAGTTGACCTGTTGCTTTTGGGATTAATCGGGACAATTAATGTACGGCAGCATATCATGGCAGGAGTGCATGGTAGAAAGAGTTTAAGTTTATTTGTTAAAGACATATGTTACAGTAATGGAAAGCTTAACTAAGGCAGGATTGCACAGTCTGGAATGGAAGTCAGGTACGAAGCCTTGTCATCTCTCTGCTCTTCCTATTGCTATAGTAGACATTGACGTTGCCATTCTCCTCCATCACTCAGCCTCTGGAAATCACCAGAAACCTGTATTCCTCCAGCACAATGATCCTTTCTTTGGATTTGAGGTCAGAAAAATGAAATAGGTAAAGACATCTCTTTGTCTCACAGCACAAACCCCACATAAACTATTCATTCCCAGATTACAACCCACTCTATACAACACCTAAATGAGTAAAAATTATTCCAGAGACCTGGATAATACACTTATAAATCTAAGGTCCTTTTTTGACAATCTTTTTTTTTTTTTGTCAGCAAAACCCTGAAGGGAGAGAAAAATCCAGAATAATAGATTGTGAGTTACTGTATGTGTCTGAGAATAGATGTAATGGAAACTTCAGAAAGCCAAACAATCAAATGGAGAGATGGCTGCTTCCACACTCCTCATACAGAAATCTTCTTTTTGGGGGTGATGCAATTGAAAACAATTTTCTAGGTAAGACACAAACACCACAGTTGAGAAATAATAATAAAGGGTTACAGAATCTGAAAATTCTTTCCAATCCATCTAAAAACACAAAGTCTGACAAAAATCAAGAACAAGGCAGCACAGACCCTAATTCACCAATTCAGCTTGCTTAGCTACTGCTGCAGGGTTTTTGCTTTTCTAATTGGATACTCAAGGTCAGTTGTTGCAAAATCAGTAATTGATGATGTATTGTGTTAAACTCATAGGAGTAACAGTCAATTCTGTAAGAATGACGGCTTTAGTAAGAAACTGTTGTTAATGCCTTCAATAACCCAAACAAAAATAATAATACTAATGAATCTGCTGAGTACTGATGGGAAGGATATAATGTGCATTTCCGCAGAAACGTCTTGTAATTTAGGATTAATTAATGTCCAATTATTGTAAGCTGTTACTAATAAATTTTAAAAGTCAGCTCTGCACTTCCATTTTGTAATGTTTTTATAAAATGGAACATTAGATGTTTTTAATCTTGTCTGTTCTTGCAAAATACCCCAGATAACATGGTGTTTTGCATTTCAAATAATATATACTCATTTAAATGCAAAACCAGGGTCCAATCAGAATAAGATGGCAATCAAATTACAATATTCAATGAAGAGTTTTCCAAGCTGACTTCATTAGTAAACTATCATGAATTTCAAGATCTTACAAGGTTTCTATTTGTTTGTACAACTGCAAAGGGCTCAATTATGGAGCTCTGAGAGAGTCTAAAAATAACATCAGACTAATTAAAAGTTTCAACTGGATTTGGGCTAGCACTGTTTTGAAACTCCTTTAAATCTGTTTGACTTTCAAAATGGACTTAGGAAGCTGAGGCTCCGCTTTTAAAGTAGTGGAATTAATAAAAACTGGCAAAAAAAAAAATAAAAATGGAAGCCCCCCTTCCTCTTCCTGGTTTCTAAGAGGACAGAGATGTCTGTGCAGCTCTGTGTGAGAAGACCAGCCCTGAGGGTGCTGATTTTATGTCCTCCTGGGCTCTTAAGGGAATGCAGCCTTCATTTTCTGGCATTATTGTACATGTTGAAAATAAGCCCGGAGAGTCTGTAGCGCCAAGTTGCTGAATCTTTGAAAAATGCAGGCAAGAGGTTCAGTCTTTGAAGTCATTTTCCCTTTGGGAGGTAAGATCCAGGTAATCAGGAAAAGCTCAGGAGGTCGGGCTATTATGATAATGTTCTGTCAGTGCAGTTGCTGCTCACAATGTTACATCATTTGGATCATCGAACTTTGTGGAAACTCACAGCAGGGCCTCTGCCTCAACAGGTGCTTTCTTTGTTTGACAAACAGGGCAGTGATAGGGTTGGGGATAGAAAACACCTAAATGGCCAATTTTTTTTCTCATTTATCAGAAGGCACAGTAGTGAGGTTCACTGAAGGTAGAATGTGGGGGAGGCTAGTACAAGGTGGTTGTTTTATTTTTTCTCTTTCTTTACATTTCTGTTTGAAATTTCTGTTTGAACTGTCTTTTCCCCCTTCTTCTTCTACAACAGAGAGTTTTATGCTCTCCTAAGATTTTTTTTCCTCATAAGAAATGAGTTAAAATGTTAGGAAATTATTGTCTTTGGAGAAATGCTAATTTATCACTCTCTAAGGAATCATAGAAATGAATCTCACTGATTTCAAGGTTTCCAAAATTATATAAATACCACATTCATTAAGCTCCTATTCTGGAGGTTATGAAGGTATGGGAGCATCTGTCAGTGCCATAGAAAAACATTAGAACTGTTGGTTTGAGGAAGAACACAGCCTCGTAATTTGGTTTTATGTTGTGCTTATTAATGCACAGACTACTAACGGCAAATAATGTTTGTGCTTCTATGTAATTTAAGTGAATAAAAGAGAGACTACCCATGGCAATAATGTCATCCTTACACTGAAGGAGGGGAGTTATGCCTTTTAGATCTTCCATGCAATAATGAAAGCTTCACATCAGCATGGGTTTCCTTTGTGGTTAAGTATTTTAAGGCCAGAAATACCTGATAAAATGCTGAAGATCAGGGAAATCCAAACTCTTATAAAGCTAACTCAGTTATTCATGTAAATGGGAGCATGGGTTGCGTAAATGCACAACTTCTGAGGCTTATTCCCTGGTTTCCATTCAGCCAGTAATTTCTACTTTTCATTTCCTCTCTTCAAGGAAACTTCTACTTTGTCTCTAACTGAGACAGCTCTAACAGAGCTGCAGTGAAACCAAATGGAGCAGCTTGCATTTCCTCTTACCTTCTCTTTCCATCCCTTAGAGAGCATCTGATGATGGAAATGGCCTGGAGGCATCAGGAGGACAGGGTAGAAACAAAGGACTGGAGTCTGCCCAACAGCATAAGGGATGGGACCAAGTGACTACAGTGTCAGAAGTTGACACATTCTAAACTCAAGACTGTCCAGAAGCCTAACGGACATTATTTGGTAGTTAGATTTCACTGGTAGAGTGTTTTCTACAGGACTAGATTTGTGCTGGGTATAATTTGGATGGCTCTCGACAAAATGAAATATCTCTAACGTAAGAAAAGGGACTAACTCATCAAAGAAAATAATGAAGTGTCATAAGAAACACAGATGCTCTTTAGAAGAGTAGGTAAATCCAGTGGAGACTACAGTAGTGGGAGAAAAAGTAACATTAAAGTTCAATAGATAAACAGAACTGAGGCATAAAAGAGAAGCCAGGCTACTTCTTTACAAGGGAGTTCTGGAAGCAGATGGAAAGCAGCATCACTTTGCAAAAGTATTAGATATGGGATATGAGCCCACCTGAAACAGCAGGCTTACTCACTGCTACTTGCATACCATGTTCCTTCATGATACTGACAGCAGGAGCCAAAATATGATAGGCAGACAGAGCAGGCACCTTATTGCAACAATTCCATGTACAAATTACCTGATGGGCCAGACAGCACTGTGATCAAGCACTTAAGCAGCATGTGATGAATATCCTGATTGGACAGTTTCAACAGATCCTCACTTTGATTGGATGTAGAAACTCCCCTCCCTAAAAGTCACCAGCCAATAGTTTTAAAGATCACCTCTAGCAATACTGTATAAATCCCTAGATAGCGACTCAGTAGCAACTTGTCCAGGATCTCTCCCTTGTCACTTTACTCTACATTCCGATGCCCCTGGGTCTCTGTCTCACTGTACCTAACACTTTTAACCTAAGACTACTTTATGTATCAGTTTATGCAGCAGTACACTTAGGGATAATAAAAACATTATTTCATCAAACAAATCCTATTTTTAAAGGAAGATTGCCCAGTTTGACTTTTGAATACTTTTGAATATTTTAAGGATTTTTGTTTGTTTGTTTTTTCAGTACTGGGGACTGAACTCTTGGGCACTCCACCATTAAGTTACATTCCCAGCCCCTGTCTCCTCAGGACATTTTTCTTGAGACAGAGTCTTACTAAATTGTTGAGTCTGGCCTCAAACTTACGATCCTCCTGTCCCAGCCTCCTGAGTCACTGGAATTATAGACATGTTCCACCATGTCCAGCCTTTAAATTCCTTTATAAACAGATTATAAATAGTTACTTAGTGTTTTGTTCATGGATGCACAACTGTACTATTCTAAGAAAAACGAGTCTCAGGATGAAGTTGGGATTAAAATGAAAATAACATACTTTTAGTAAAGAGATGGTAAATAGAGACTTAATTTTTTTTTTTTTGTCAAAAGAAGATGTGAAACAATGCCTATTCTTAGAAACTTCTTTGCCTTAATAGGAAAAAGGTGATCATAAGAACATGCATGAAACTTTGTCCTTTGAATATCTGCCCAGCAACTCCATAACTCTTTTAAAAAATATTTTTTAGTTGTAGATGGACACAATATAGTTATTTATTTATTTTTATGTGGTGCTGTGGATCAAACCCAGTGCCTCACATGTCCAAGGCAGGCACTCTACCACTGAGCCCTAGCCCCAGCCCCAACTCCATACTTTTTCTAACAGAACCCTGGGGCCTTTGCTGGATATTTGCTGCCTGGATTATGAAAGTAGCACATGATGAAGAGGCAGAGAATGTTGCAATTTCTCTTTGTCTGCAGGTCAGTCTCCTGATCAGACGCCCCCTGCTAGCTGACCACTGTGGTTCCCATGTACTGGTTTCTAGCATGGCCTTATTCTCACCTCTGCTCAAGGCCAGGTCTTCAGGCTTCATGCATTCACTGAGCTCACTATTCCCTTCCAAAAAATTTCCTTTTGTTTAAGTAGAGTCTATTTCTGATACTTTCAGCCAGAGAATTAAGACGGAAGTTTTAAGGCAGCTTAGAAACTGAGAGTACATGAAATGTGGAAAGAAGAAGCAAAGATGAATGCCAATAACATAGAATTATAAGGCAGACCATTAAAAAGGGATCATGTTGGTTCTCAGTCCTCAGAATCATAGGGGAATGTTAAGAGGAGAAAATGAGGCCAGGGAGACAGTATCGCTGTGGTAGGATTGGATCTGAAGTGTTCCCCAGAGGCTCATGGGTCGGAGGCTTGGTCACCAATACAGCAATATACAGAGGCAGGACCTTTGAGACATGATTGGATCATGAGGCTCTAACTCATCAGTGGTTAAGTCCATTTGGTGGATTAATAATTTGCATAGAATACTGGGAGGAGATGTAACTGTAGGTAGATCATTCTTGGAGGAAGTAGGCTTACCAGGGACATGCCCTTGGGGACTGTATTTTGTTGTGGTCTCTTTTTTTCTCTTTCTGCTTCCTGGCTTCATAAGCTGAACAGCCCTTCTGCCATGATGCCCTGACTCACTATGGGCCCAAAGCATTAGAGCCAGCCAACTGTGGGCTCAAAACTCTGCAATTGTGAGTTAAAATAAATTTCTCCTCCTTTAAGTTGTCCTTGTCAAGTGTTCTTATCATGGTGACACAAAGCTGACTAACACACCCCTGAAGGTGACACGTATGCTTGACATGCACTAGGAGAAGGCTTTCTGGGAAGACTGTAGACCAATGCAGTTGAATTCTTCTCCCCAACAGTTGTCAGCTTTAGAGGACAACTACATCTGATGTTAATAGACAAGTTGGACTAAATTTGCAAAGTAAACTAAGTACAGATAAAGCAAAGATGTCACACAAAAAAATACACTAGCATTAAAATATGGGATAACAAAAGTAAAAAATAATTTAACTATTCATTACCTGGATTTTAAACTTGAAGAGATTGAAGCACTGATAGCTAGAACACTCCCAGGTTTACACAACTGGTCTGTTAGGGATAACTTGGGGCTCTTGGCCCTCAAAGCATGCTCCATTCCATTAAGACCTCTAGCCTTCCTATTTTTAAAATGTCGTTCTGCAAGTAATTATTGCTTCTCAATTTTAATGTATAAGATGGTTCAAGATATATTAACAAAGTTTCATGGTACAGAAAAAGCATAATTTGGTTAATTATTATTTCTTTTGGTTTCAAATTTTGATCTGGTAAGAGACATCACATGGGAATTGCCACTTAAGTTATAGATATAACACCTGATGTTAGAACCAATGTCCAAGGAAATATTTGACACATTGAAATTAAATTTATTGAGCAAATATTATAACTCTGCACTAGGTAACTCTGATAAATATTATATTTTAGTACAAAATATATAGCAGAAGCTCAAATTGGTTTTATGCATTTGCTTTATAAACATAGCAAGAGAACTAAACATGAAATTTTATAAAATACTGTATCAGAAACTCAAATTCAATTTAAATTTTTTTTTGCTGAAAAGAAAATTCAGTAGCAAGCTTCTTTAATAAATAATAATCATGAGGAAGAGGAAGATAATGGTGATGGGCATAGGGATTGAACCCAGGGGTACTGTCACCCTGAGTGACATCTCAAGTCCTCTTTATTTCTAATCTTCAGACAGTATCTACCTAAGTTGCTGAGGCTGGCCTTGAATTTCTGATCCTCCTGCCTCAGCCCTCTGAGTCATTGGGATTACAGATGTGTGACACTGCACCTGGCTATAAGATAATTATTGACAAGATACTGAAAAGCATGTCTATGTATAAATTGAGGTACATCTTTAATATAAAAAAATGAATGCTAATCTATACTAAATATTGTTTAAAATGCCCTTTAGATGCCCTTTGGGATCCCAGAGGACACTGAAAGCATCAGCATTTGAAACTGACTTTAGTAGATGTGAGTCCAAACACGACTTTATTTTCCATAGAAACTACTGTTTTCATTTTTTTTCAAAGTAAAAAGTAATTGTGTCATTTTTGACAGTCTTTGGAATGTTTTTTTCTGGGTAATCTTTTGTTCTTTGATATTTTTTAAAGTATAGAGACTTGGTGATAAAGTCATCAGGCAGTTATCATTCTGTGCATTCCTATTTGGTTTTTGTCTTTCTATTTCTCATCATTCATTGATGATATAAACAGACTTGTCTTTTGACTGAAATTCCTTTTTTTATGGCTCATAATTTATGAAGAACATGGCCTTCTGTGATAAAGACCCATCAAAAGCATCATTATTCTGTATTTATCTGCATTGAACTGCCTGTTTTATCTATTAGTATTTAAAAGGTTCTGCTTCTTTTTCTGTATCTGGCTATAGTCTTCCAATTCATCTCATCTCTATTATCTTCTGGGAAAAGCTTTGCCTAGATTGTGGGTCAAAAAAAATCATATTATTCAAATTATCTGTGACATTCAAAATAAAAAATATTTTCATGCAATCTTATTATTTTGGTGAAGATGGCAAATGAATATCATTTAGCACTTCTGATGCTGATCTGATCTTTTGTACCGATTGCCTCTGGTAATGCTTTGCTCTACAAGATGTACTGAAATAAACGATTTGTCCTTCGGTTCTTTCAGTCCTGTGCTCTTTATCTGTTAATGGGGCTCCACATGTTTTGCTTTTCAAAACTCCTTAAATTTCTGCTTTGAATGATAACGATTTAGCTGATCCTGTTTCTGAACACTGGTCATTATAATCTGCATATCAATAACAAATGAGTAAAAATGGTTGGAAAAGAGGTTGAGAATTTTAAATGAAGTTACATTCAGGTGAGATAAAACACAACTTGGAATAGAGGCAGATTGAGGCAAATAACCAAGATACTCACAAAGTTTCAGAGATCCACAAAGTCCTGCTCATTCAGATATACAATCCAAAATTTTACAGAGTAATTTAACAACCCAGTACCCAAATATGACATGAAGATGAATATTATTTCTTATTTCATCAAAAACAACTTGTTGTTACTGAGCATTTCTGGATGGTTACTTGATTTTTTGCTTTCCCCAGACCCCTAGATTTGGCCCATCAATGCTGATTTAACCTTGTGATTTGCATATTATTTACAAAATGCCCATAGAAAATTGAAATTCAAAGTTCTCAAAAAATATATTAACTTCAAGTTAAAAGATTATAGAACCAGCTGGGCACAGTGGCACATGCTTATAATTCCAGTGGCTCAGGAGGCTGAGGCAGGAGGATCTTGAGTTCAAAGCCACCTTCAGCAAAAGCAGATGCTAAACAACTCAGTGAGCCCTGTCTCAAAATAAAATACAAAATAGGGCTGGCTATGTGGTCAGTGGTTGAGTGACCCTGAGTTCAATCCCTTATATACCTCACCCCTAAGAAAAGATTATAGAACTAAAAGGAGTCTTGAGAAATATCTAGTTGACTTAGGGCAGTGCAATGCCTAGATTAAAAAGACAGGTGTTGATTTTAAATCCCATCAAAGGAAGTTAAATTATACAACATACTTTTTTTCATCTGTTCAAGGATATCTCAGATATTTCAGCCCTATTTTTAAAAAAAATCAAGTCAGGCCTAATAAATTCATATCATATGTCCTAATTTTCTGGCACCAAAAAGAAACCTTATATAACATGGTGTGGTGACATAGCCCTGGAATCAGAATCTGAAGAGTCATTGTCTCTTTTTAGCTTTAGGACTTTTTCAAGTCATTGAGCTTCTTAGAGTCTAGATTTCCTCATCTGAGAAAAATGCATCAGCATAGATGTGAAAGAATTGCATACATTAAGCGTAAGGTCATCACTAGCCTTCTCAAGTGTAGGAATATTCTCAGCACCTACTCAAGGTATTTGTCAGGTAACATGAAAAACAGAGGCAGGTCACTTGGTCTTTGCCATTAAGGAGTTGAAAAATTCAGAAGGAGACAAGACATATCCATAAGATGCCATCTAAATCAGTGTAATAACATATGCCACCTATGAAATCATGGTGTAAGAGGTAGGTTCCACTGGAGTTTATAGGAGGATTAATTTAGCATTTGCTGGAGCAGCCAGTCCATCAGCACATTCCTAAAGAATGGCACATGAAATTTTTGAAAGGAAGACAATAAAATACTATCCCAGGCCAAGCTGAGGCTCATACCTAAACACACCAACCAAAACTTATTCAGGAGTAAAATGAATTCCTTGTGGCCTTGCATTAAAAAGTAAGACATTATCCATTTTAACAAATAATGACAATTTCTCTACAATGTGCTAAATTTAAAGGATATAAATAAAAATATACTTATTTTCTGAAAGATCCTTTCAGTTAAGTGGAAGGAAATTGAAATTCAGATAAATCAAGATCTCATTTGACCCAAATGGAAAACAGCATTACAAGATTTCAAAGGAATTGGGATGATTTCCATCCTGAACATTCATCCCCAAATTCCTTTTTCACAAACACACACAAAGATGCACATATATAGGCACATGTTACAGGGAGAGATGGACATGAAAGTAACATGACCATATTCAATTTGAGCTAGATTTTAGAAATACCTAGCAGAGATAATGATCTTGAAAGTCAAAGTTTTATTTTCAAGAGCCAAGCACTTATAAAGGAACTATTTATGTTTTTATTTTCTTATTTCTAACAGCTTTATATATTCATAATAAAACTCAGAATATGAATTTTTAACTAAAATTAGCATTTCTCAATGCATGGTCTGAAAATCATCTATATCAGAAGCATGCGAACGTGTCATAAAACTGCAGGTTGTGGAACCACACCTGCAGGACAAGGACAAGGACAGGACATGCATTTCAACAAGTAACCCAATTGTCCTTTTCCATAATAAAGTCTGAGTATCTCTGCTAAAACTGTGCTATGGAGAAGAAATGATGCATACTCATTTTTCTGCTTGATAGAGATATGTATTTGGTTGGTAAAACAAAAAATTAGAGGGATGTGATTGGGTAGAGATGATTGTGGGTCTCTGAGAAAGGTCCTGAATTTTACCTGGGTTGAGCTCATGGGTGAGGATGGAATGAGAGAAACACTAATAGAAACCTAGATATAAATGGGAAATCCCACATCAGACAGGACTAGACCATAATCTGGTTTTCACATTCTCTTTCTTTCACGAGATTGCCAACCCTATAACTAAGCTCCACTTTTACCCTCATTATAGAGTAGCAGATCACCAACAGCCAAGAAAGGGATAGGAAAGGATGTGTTCCAGAGAAGTCTCACAAATTCTATGTCACCTTCATTGGTAGATGGAGTGTCCGAGAGAGTAAGTAATTCGTGCGAAGGGCATGAGGTTAAGGGAACTTACTTTTTGAATTCATCCTATCAAAAAAGATATATTAGAGTCCTAATCTCCAGAATTTCAGAATGTGTACATTATTAGGGGATAAGGACTTTGCAGAGGCATCATATTAAAAGGAGGTCATCAGGGGACCCTAATCCAATATGACCATTATCCTTATGAAAAGAACTAATTTGGACACAGAAAGACATGCAACAAATGTAGATAAGGGGTAGTGACAAAGGGAACAGGAACCATCTATAAGTCAAGGACAGAGACCTGGAATGGATCTTTTCCTCACAGCTTTCAGAAAGAACCAACCCTGCTGATAACTTGATTTTGGATTTCTAGCCCCAGGGGTTATGTAGACATGGGATCTATTTACAAAACTTACAGTCTTCCAGAAGATATATGGCCTGGTCAGACAGTAGGCTCTTTCTATTCTGAGATGTCTCAGATTTGTTCAGGGTTCCTATTGTTCTTTCTGTCATCCATGGACCTTGGTGTTAGGCATAGCAGTGCCAGAGACTGGTCTCTGTGGCCAGGCAGCAGATACTACAGTTCAACTAAAGGCATAGAGGACCACAATGGCACACAAATGCAACACCCCAGAGAGTCCTGGCACGTACATAATCCTCCTACTCTGTCCTTGAGGTAGAAAGGCAGATTAGGGAGGGATTCTCCAATCTACTTAGTATTTTCCAAAATATTACTTCTCATAAGGAAAGTGACTGAGCTATCTTAATACTAGTAAACACTCACCAACCAGTCACAGAATATATACATATATACCCTCCCTTGTTTCTTATGCTGGATAAATGCTCAAGCATGTGTGTGTGTGTGTGTGTGTGTGTGTGTTTATATATATATAATTTTTTTTTACTCAAGCCAAGTTAATAAAGGTATAAATACCTGTTATTTCCATTTCAGCAAATGTGCTTGTCACTTAATGAAGGTTGGGAATACAGGGATGTTTTTCTCCCATTTGTTGATTAATGAATGTGCCAGGGCAGTGTTAGGCCCCTTGTATACAGTTTCTTACATTAGATGAACATTCAGGAATTATTATCAGTGTTCAGCAAAATAACAAACTAAAGATAAGCAAAATCATGTCAAGTTCACATCACTAGTGACTGGTTAGCAAGAATTAAACTAGGGTCCCTTCACCTGTGTTGCCTGCCTTTTGTTCACTAGGCTATAGGAAGTTTTGTGTAGAATAATATGAGAAGTATTGAACTATAATAAATAATTCAGTAAATGCCATAAGAAATGAATGAATTGAGTGAAGAAGGAGCAGGGAGTCACTACTGCCAAAGGCCTCAGGATATGTTATATATAGGAAAGTAATTTGTTTAGCTGTTTTGATCTAGGATAAGAGTTTAGGAAGTGATGAATGGTAAGGGAAAGTGTTCCAGGAGGAGAAAGTCATACACCAGCCTAGAGTTATGAAAGGTTATTGCTGTATAGGGAAGATTGAGGGACTGGTCTCCCAATCACAGCCCAGGTCTGCCAGGAAGCAGGGGGGACTCTATTTGGGGAGGTGAGTTGATCCAGAATGTAAAGACACTGCAGGGTCCACCAGCTTTATAAGTGCAGAAGTGATACACTCAGAGTTGTTTCAGAAGGAACTAACCTAGGAAAGTGTGGAGGGTATAACTGGGGAGTCAAAACGCATGATCAAATGATGGGGACACCTACATGGGGAGGTCTCTGCAGTGGTCTAAGGGGAAACAGTGGGAGGTAAATGGATCCTAGGTTCCTTGAAGTGGAATGAGTGGACACAGGTGCCCAATGATAAGTTTGGAAGGCAAGTGAATGTTTAGCTGAGAACATTATTTCCTGAGACAGGGTGAAATAGGATGATTGTAATCAAAAGAGGGAAATCCAGGCAAAACTATCAGATTTTACAGGGAGAATCATATACAGAGCGATGAGAAGCTAGCCAAGAAGGGGCCAGAAGAGCAGCAGTTAAAAGCTTAAGTATAATGGAACTCCTGGCATGCCTTTGCCCAGACATTAAGCTATTTTTTTTCTTAAAATAAATGTTCTAAATATTCAAGAAATGTAAGGTTTTAGTGGAAAGAGTTCTGACGTAGGAAGCTTCCATGGCCAAATTTGCCATTAATTAATTATGTGACCTTTGGCATGTCGCTTAATCTAACTTATACTTGGCATCCTGATCTGTGGAAGTAGAAGATCTCTAAGGCCCCTGTTTCTTGCATTCACATGTAATAATTCTCACTTGTATCTTTGTTAGAATGTTTTGATTGAGGCCTATATTGCATGATGTTATGGGTTACTGCACCAGGTGCTTCCCAGATATTAATGGTAGAAAAAACTCTAATGATTATCCTGAATTCATGACTGTACAACATTCGGGCTTTCACACCTCATGGATGTTTCTCTCTCTTTCTACCATAACTAAGAACAAATTCTATAGAATAGAAACATGTTACAACAAACTGATAGAAGGGGAAAGTTATCAGCATAGAAGTTTTCCCAAATTATCCCTTCAATTTTTTAATATTTTTTTTAGTTGTAGATAGACACAATATATTTATTTATTTTTATATCGTGCTGAGGATCGAACTTAGTGCCTCACACATGCAAAGCAAGAGCTCTAACACTGAGCTACAGTCCCAGCCCTCCCTTCAATTTTTTCTTTAACATAATGCCCATTATGAACAGTGTCCACAGACAAAGGTGTCACATAATGCAAAACATTCTTCTTCATCTGAAATGTTTATGTTCTAAATAGGAAATAATTTATGAATTCAGCTGGATATTGCATTTAACAACAATGATCTAAATCACTCAATATATTGGCTTTTCAGTAAGAAAGAAAATTATTCCCATCATCTCACCCCTAAGCTTTAGGTCCTCTCATTCTAAATATTGTACATAATAAAAAAGCCCCACTATCTAAACTGTTGTCTTACGACTTATCATTTAATAAAATGACCTATTTCTTAAAAGGTGCCCCACTCTCTCAGAGCCCAGAGGAATTCTAGCGAAGACTTTACAAGGTGAATTAATGGCCAAAAGCATAGCCTTTTTGCCAAGCTAGTAAGTCAGAGAAAATCATTTCAACCTTCATCCAGAAATTAAATGGTTATTGATTGATATGGAAGATACTGTAACCTTTCAGATTAAATTAAGAAATGTTGCTGAACACAATTAAAATGTTTCTAACATAACACTGTTTTCAGAGTGCATTTTTGACTAAATTCCATCTCTGAGGTTAATTACCATGTCTAGGGTCCAGGAATAATAGATTAAGTGGAAAGTTGGCTCCAAAAGCTTAAGAGTGGGAAGAAAGCAAGAAGTATCCAGCAGTGATTTATGTCCTAGTGATGAATATGAGGGAGGAAAGCCAAACAACTCTACCACTCGTCTATGCTAAAAGTTTTAGGCTGAAGTATGGGGAGAAAATTAAACGGATGTACATTCCCTTCCATGGGGAAGGAGTGGTTCTTCATTTTTCTCATAATTAGAAACCACCTTATTCTTGCTACTGAGGCTAATAGTGAAACATCTTAATGAACATTCTGGAGACATTCTAAGTGGTATAACAGCTTTTGTTTCTAAGGAACTCACCACTCTTTATGAGCATCAATGTAGATATTAACAGCTCTGAGAAGGTGGGCAAGCTAGACTCATAGTTCCAAATGCAAAATTTCTCAGACTGACAAGAGTAGCATAATATTCGTGAGAGGCTTAAAGGAACTGAGTCTTTACCTTGACTGTATCATGAAATGGCTGGTTTCTGATAAGATCAACTTTGCCTCATTTTCTAATCTGTAAAATGAAAGGTTCAGGCTGTCTTCTAAAGTTGTTCCAGCTTTATGATAAATATTTAAAAATTAGAGGAAAAACACAGAAGTTATATACACATATACCTACATATAGACACATATGTATGTATGTATGTATATACATGCATGTGTATACTAATATATATAATCTTTATCCTCATTGTGAGGGCTCCTACTGGGACTCTGCCTCTCTAGAAGCATGCTGGGTAGAAAGTATGAACTTTTGGGGAACTTCAACTAAACTTGTTTTCATATAAATCAGGTTTCCAAAATGAAAGCCCAAGTAGCTAGCTCACTGAGAAAACAGCAAAGATATATACTTAAAAAAAATACACAGACTAAAAGGCCTTCGTGACACATTCAGTGAAGAGATGCCCTGGTAACTTTTACCAGTTAATTGATGCATAAAAGGTTGTGAAGATTAATGTACATCAAAATCAAAACTAAATTGAATTTTTGACATTTTTGCAAATAAAAACCCCAAAGAATACATAGGTGCCTTTTGATTTGTCACAGCTGGAAGACTCTGAATCACGAAGCACTCTAGGAGAGGCCATTAAATAGCGTTAGATGGTTTGTCAGTGTGGAGGAAAAGTAATTGAAGAACCAAACTGTGAGTATGAGCATTGCATTTTAAAATATTTACCAAACAGAGATAAAGTGAGTCTTTTTCTTTCTCAACTAAAGCATAAAGTGTTGATTAGGTAGCCAACAGGAAAATTTAATAATTTAAATCCTTAACTCTTTTATGGGGTCAGAATAAATGATCTTTGCTTAAACATATTTCTAGTTTGCATTTAAAAAATATTGACCATCAAAAAATTTTTCCTCTTTATGAGCAGATAAAAGATTTTAAGGCCAACAACTTCTTTATAAGAATGATATATGAAAAGACAAATTCGGTATAGAGTTAATACAGAAGGTAAAGTGAGTATAAAATTCTTAGTATTGGTTCAGTAAGACTATGAATACAAAAATAATCTCAGATTACCTCATTCTGAGGGAAGTCATAAGGGAAGTTGCTATAGAAATACCAATGAAATAAGCAATTGATAGAATGTTACTAATCATGAGCTTCTGTTGTATTCTTTTAAAATAATATGATTAGCACTCATGGAACTGTAATATCTTTTTAAATACAAAAAGCATGTAGAACACCACAAGGTTTCTATGGGAGTAGAAACACATTCTTGTTGAGGCCAGTAGAGGAGACCGCAGGGGACTTTGTCCTATGGTCCATGTGGTTCCATGTGTTCTAAGGTGATTCAGGAAGAGATTGGTTGCAGCACATGAAAAGTAATTCTGCCATCTGTTCAATTGGATAGATGCTGGTGAGCGTATACAGGTATGTTTTTCTCCTTAGATGAAATGATTGATTTATTCCTCCCTCTTTCTCTTCCTCCTCCTCCTCCTCCATCTTCCTCCCTTTTCTTCCTCCTCTTAAACAGTGCCATTTTAGTAATAGACAAAGTTAACAAAGAAAATGCAGGAATGGACATGCATTTGGTAATTCCAGAAAGTTCTTGCCATGATCTTCATCATCTTTACATCTATACTTACTTTTTCAGTTGGCAAACTTCAACTGTTTGCACCATGTAGGTATTAAAGACCAACCCTGGTCTTGAAAAACTGCTGCATGGAATAGAAGAAACCATTTCTATTCTTGGAAGGACAACAGCACTTTGTTTTAATCAGATGCAGTGGATCTAAGACTCTACAATTCTAAATGAGGTTAATAAATCAAGAAGAGTTAAAATGAAAACTAGTTTCATAATCAGCTTGCAAATAAACACTGCTGCATATTCTATTAAGATTAGTCCCAAGGTTAAGGCAAGTCAGAACAAATTTTTCATACATGTACACAGTTCAGAGCTTTTAGGTAGAAATAGATCATGGGGAAAATTGTAATAAACAATACTGCTATTTAATTTTAAAAATGATAAAAACAGCATGCAATCAGAGGATATCCAACAGACTGTTCCTTCTACTGAAAGTATTTTTGTAAATTCTCCAGTTACCTGTATTTTCAGAATCACCTGCATAGGAAGTCTAAAACCTCTAGTTATACCCCACTAAAGTCATCTCTGCCTCTCACTGAGAAATAAGTATTCATAACATCCAAGCTTTTGAAATTAATGCTTTGATTGAGTTAAGATTTCAGTGGAGTTCCCCACCTTATCCCTGAAGTGATACTATTTGGGAAAATGGACTGTCTGAAACAAACTCTTCTACAGATCTCAAGAAATATTCCATCTTTCTAATTTGTGGAGGAAGATGACCAAGCTCAAAGAGCCAATATAACTTTGGGAGATGACAATTATTTAAAACTTTGGTTCTTATAAGTAGAGGTCAACAGAACAATGGAAAGGAATAACTGTGGTTACCCAAAGAGCAATTGTAGACTGAAAAGTTTAAAACTAAAACTTATAATTAAAATATTGAAAATTTGGGAAAGAGAAAATCCTATGAAGAAGACCATGAACAAAGAGACACAAGTAAAAAAAAATCCAGGAAATCAGAGATTAAACAACTTTATCAAATACTATAGAATTTTGAGTAAAATTAGGGTGAATTACACCCATTGGATTCTGCATACTATAGAACAATATTAATGACCCTAGCAACTGTGAGTCAATGAGAAGTCGCAATAGGAAATTAAGAAGAAAGTAAGAAATTAGTTGTTGAAAACAGGAACTCTGGTTATTAAGGCAGCCTTACTACATTAGCTAAATATATGTTCTCCAGTGGCAGAGAGACCTGGATTTGTATCCCTGCTTGGACATTTAAGATGGGACCTTGAAAAAACCACTTAATGTCAAAGAACCACAGCTTTTGTCTTTACATTTGAGAATAGCAAATGTCTTCCTAGGGTTTTATGAAAATACAAAGAGATATTGCATGTAACTTGCTGGACTAGCAAATGGCATTTGGTAAATACTCAATAAAAGTCAGCTATTATTTTGAGAAGTGAGATATAAAGTCAAGTTAAATAGTTTATGTGTCCTTTGTAACTTTGTTTAGTTTTCAAATTTATTTATGTGGATTGATGTATAAATGGGTGTTTCAGATAGGCGTAAATTGAACATAGTTATAGGCTAAAGGAAACACACCAGTAAATAAACAAAGAGGTACTTGAATTCAGACTAGGGTAGGAAATTTCTCCTTTTGGAAAATTATACTTTCATAAACTCAGTAGGGACAGACGAGATCTTCTGAGGAGTAATTTTGAATGGTGCCAAGACATCAGAGAAGGAACAAAAATGCTTTAAGTGAAAAAAAAAATGAGATCCTTCTAATACTAAGCACAACTTGAGCTAAAGAATTATGCACAAGTCATAAATTGAAAGGTGGTGTAAAGAAACAGGAGTAAGGAACCACAGAGATGGAAAATGGGAGAAGAAGAACCTAATATACCTCTGTATTTCCAGAAACTTCCACCTGAAGATTGAAGAGGGGGAAAAAAGCATTTATTGATGATATTCTATCCCCCAGTGTTGGATGGTGGTCCAGAGGGCAAATTGACTCCCTCACAGTTCAGGCTGTGCTTAGCATTTGCTGTGAAATTTCCTACTGGCATACCATGATGCACAGTCAAAAGGCTTGAAAGACTTTTTTGTTTTAAATTTTTTTGGTGAATGTTTGAGACAAACATGCTGTTAGTTCCAAGTAAATTGAAGTCTTCATGGAATAAATTTGCTGTGGCTATGACTAGAATCAGAGATGAGGCCAAGAACGTGTGAGTTAGTGAACAAGAGACACCTGATACAGTTTGCTTATTGCAGTGTTCTAACTTTTCTTTAGTTCAATCCCTAAGTAAATCTTCTAGTTTGGGTCTTTGGAAGACATAGTAGAGGAGGATCTATTAAACTAGATATAATCCTCTTCCTTTCCTGAAAAAGAACCTTAATTGATAGACATCTCTTGTCTTTAAGACTTGTTTTAAATTTCCCATATTCTAAGTCATACATCAACTAATCTGGCTGCTTGTCTGGGGGCAAAGCTGACTTTAACCACTGGATGGTCTGAGCCATCAATAGTTTTGTCATTACAAAATGGCAATTATTGCAATTGCCCATTTACCACAATCAATGGACATATAAGTGCTAAGAAATACTCCAGTTGATGCCTTGGATTTCTTCCTTTTTTTGTGGGTTTTTTTTTTTAATTTTTATTGTTGGTTGTTCAAAACATTACATAGTTCTTGTTATATCATATTTCACACTTTGATTCAAGTGGGTTATGAACTCCCATTTTTACCCCGTATACAGATTGCAGAATCACATCAGTTACACATCCATTGATTTACATATTGCCATACTAGTGTCTGTTGTATTCTGCTGCCTTTCCTATCCTCTACTATCCCCCCACCCCTCCCCTCCCCTCCCCTCTTCTCTCTCTACCCCCTCTACTGTAATTCATTTCTCCCCCACATATTATTTTTCCCTTTCCCCTCACTTCCTCTTGTATGTAATTTTGTATAACCCTAAGGGTCTCCTTCCATTTCCATGCAATTTCCCTTCTCTCTCCCTTTCTCTCCCACCTCTCATCCCTGTTTAATGTTAATCTTCTTCTCATGCTCTTTGTCCCTACTCTGTTCTTAGTTACTCTCCTTATATCAAAGAAGACATTTGGCATTTGTTTTTTAGGGATTGGCTAGCTTCACTTAGCATAATCTGTTCTAATGCCATCCATTTCCTTGCAAATTCTATAATTTTGTCATTTTTTAATGCAGAGTAATACTCCATTGTGTATAAATGCCACATTTTTTTTATCCATTCGTCTATTGAAGGGCATCTAGGTTGGTTCCACAGTATTGCTATTGTGAATTGTGCTGCTATGAACATTGATGTAGCAGTGTCCCTGTAGCATGCTCTCTTTAGGTCTTTAGGGAATAGACCGAGAAGGGGAATAGCTGGGTCAAATGGTGGTTCCATTCCCAGCTTTCCCTGGAATCTCCATACTGCTTTCCAAATTGGCTGCACCAATTTGCAGTCCCACCAACAATGTAAAAGTGTAACCTTTTCCCCACATCCTTGCCAGCACTTGTTGTTGTTTGACTTCATAATGGCTGCCAATCTTACTGGAGTGAAATGGTATCTTAGGGTGGTTTTGATTTGCATTTCTCTGACTGCTAGCGATAGTGAGCATTTTTTCATGTACTTGTTGATTGATTGTATGTCCTCCTTTGAGAAGTGTCTGTTCAGGTCCTTGGCCCATTTGTTGATTGGGTTATTTGTTATCTTATTGTCTAATTTTTTGAGTTCTTTGTATACTCTGGATATTAGGGCTCTATCTGAAGTGTGAGGAGTAAAGATTTCTTCCCAGGATGTAGGCTCCCTATTTACCTCTCTTATTGTTTCTTTTGCTGAGAAAAAACTTTTTAGTTTGAGTAAGTCCCATTTGTTGATTCTAGTTATTAACTCTTGTGCTATGGGTGTCCTATTGAGGAATTTGGAGCCCGACCCCACAGTATGTAGATCGTAGCCAACTTTTTCTTCTATCAGACGCCGTGTCTCTGATTTGATATCAAGCTCCTTAATCCATTTTGAGTTAACTTTTGTGCATGGCGAGAGAAAGGGGATCAGTTTCATTTTGTTGCATATGGATTTCCAGCACCATTTGTTGAAGATGCTATCCTTCGTTCATTGCAAGCTTTTAGCCCCTTTATCAAATATAAGATAGTTGTAATTTTGTGGATTGGTCTCTGTGTCCTCTATTCTGTACCATTGGTCTACCTGCCTGTTTTGGTACCAGTACCATGCTGTTTTTGTTACTATTGCTCTGTAGTATAGTTTGAAGTCTGGTATCGCTATACTGCCTGATTCACACTTTCCTGCTTAGCATTGTTTTTGCTATTCTGGGTCTTTTATTTTTCCATATGAATTTCATGATTGCTTTCTCTATTTCTACAAGAAATGCTGTTGGGATTTTGATTGGCATTGCATTAAACCTATAGAGAACTTTGGGTAATATCGCCATTTTGATGATGTTAGTTCTGCCTATCCATGAACAGGGAATATTTTCCCATCTTCTAAGATCTTCTTCTATTTCTCTCTTTAGGGTTCTTTAGTTTTCATTGTATAAGTCTTTCACCTCTTTTGTTAGGCTGATTCCCAAGTATTTTATTTTTTTTGAGGATATTGTGAATGGAGTGGTTGTCCTCATTTCCATTTCAGAGGATTTGTCGCTGATATACAGGAATGCCTTTGATTTATGCGTGTTGATTTTATATCCTGCCACTTTGTTGAATTCATTTATTAGCTCTAATAGTTTCTTTGTAGACCCTTTTGGGTCTGCTAGGTATAGAATCATGTCACCTGCAAATAGTGATAATTTAAGTTCCTCCTTTCCTATTTTTATGCCTTTAATTTCTTTCGTCTGTCTAATTGCTCTGGCCAGTGTTTCGAGAACTATGTTGAACAGAAGTGGTGAGAGAGGGCATCCCTGTCTTGTTCCAGATTTTATAGGGAATGCCTTCAATTTTTCTCCATTCAGAATGATGCTAGCCTGAGGCTTAGCATAGATTGCTTTTACAATATTGAGGTATGTTCCTGTTATCCCTAGTTTTTCTAGAGTTTTGAACGTAAAAGGATGCTGTACTTTGTTGAATGCTTTTTCTGCATCTATCGAGATGATCATATGGTTCTTATTTTTAAGTCTATTGATGTGGTGAATAACATTTATCGATTTCCGTATATTGAAACAGCCTTGCATCCCAGGGATGAATCCTACTTGATCATGGTGCACAATTTTTTTGATATGTTTTTGTATCCGATTCGCCAGAATTTTATTGAGGATTTTTGCATCTAGGTTCATTAGAGATATTGGTCTGTAGTTTTCTTTCTTTGAAGTGTCTTTGTCTGGTTTAGGAATCAGGGTGATGTTGGCCTCGTAGAATGAATTTGGAAGTTCTCCCTCTTTTTCTATTTCCTGAAATAGCTTGAAAAGTATTGGTATTAGTTCCTCTTTAAAGGTTTTGTAAAACTCTGCTGTATACCCATCCGGTCCTGAGCTTTTCTTAGTTGGTAGTCTTTTGATGGTTTCTTCTATTTCCTCAATTGATATTGGTCTGTTTTGGTTGTCTATATCCTCCTGACTCAATCTGGTCAGATCATATAACTTAAGAAATTTATCGATGCCTTCACTATCTTCTATTTTATTGGAATATAAGGATTCAAAATAATTTCTGATTATCTTCTGTATTTCTGAAGTGTCTGTTGTGATATTGCCATTTTCATCCCGTATGCTAGTAATTTGAGTTCTCTCTCTTCTTCTCTTTGTTAGCATGGCTAAGGGTCTGTCGATTTTATTTATTTTTTCAAAGAACCAACTTTTAGTTTTGTCAATTTTTTCAATTGTTTCTTTTGTTTCGATTTCATTAATTTCAGCTCTGATTTTCATTATTTCTTGCCTTCTACTTCTTTTGCTGTTGTTTTGCTCTTCTTTTTCTAGGATTTTGAGATGAAGTATGAGATCATTTATTTGTTGGTTTTTTCTTTTTTTAAGGAATGAACTCCAAGCAATGAATTTTCCTCTTAGAACTGCTTTCAATGTGTCCCATAGATTCCGATATGTTGTGTCTGTGTTTTCATTTATCTCTAAGAATTTTTTAATATCCTCCTTGATGTCTTCTATAACCCATTGATCATTCAGTAACCTATTGTTCATTCTCCAAGTGATGCATGATTTTTCCTTCCTTCTTATATCGTTGATTTTCAGTTTCATTCCATTATGATCAGATAGGATGCATGTTATTATCTCTACTCCTTTATATTGTCTAAGAGTTGCCCTGTGACATAATATATGATCTATTTTTGAGAAGGATCCATGTGCTGCTGAGAAAAAAGTGTAACTGCTTGATGTTGGGTGGTATATTCTATATATGTCAATTAAGTCTAGGTTATTTATTGTGTTATTGAGTTCTATAGTTTCCTTGTTCAACTTTTGTTTGGAAAATCTGTCCAGTGGTGAGAGAGGTGTGTTGAAGTCTCCCATGATTATTGTATGGTGGTCTATTAGACTCTTGAACTTGAGAAGAGTTGGTTTGATGAACATAGCTGCACCATTGCTTGGGGCATATATATTTATGATTGTTATGTCTTGTTGGTGTATGGTTCCCTTGAGCAGTATATAGTGTCCCTCTTTATCCCTTTTGATTAACTTTGGCTTGAAATCTATTTTATTTGATATGAGTATGGACACTCCTGCTTGTTTCCAAAGTCCATATGAGTGATATGATTTTTCCCAACCTTTCACCTTCAGTCTATGTATGTCTTTTCCTATCAAATGCGTCTCCTGTAGGCAGCATATTGTTGGGTCTTGTTTTGTGATCCATTCTACTAGCCTGTGTTTCTTAATTGGTGAGTTTAAGCCATTAACATTTAGGGTTATTATTGAGATATGGGTTGTTCTTCCAGCCATATTTGTTTATTTCTGTTACTAAACATGGTTTGTTTTCCTCTTTGATTATTTTTCCCCCCTTTACTGTCCTACCTCCCACTGTTGGTTTTCATTGTTATTTTCCATTTCCTCTTCCTGTAATGTTTTGACGAGGATGTTTTGAAGAGATGGTTTTCTAGCTGCAAATTCTTTTAACTTTTGTTTATCGTGGAAGGTTTTCATTTCATCTTCCATCCTGAAGCTTAATTTCACTGGATACTCGATTCTTGGTTGGAACCCATTTTCTTTCAGTGTTTGAAATATGTTATTCCAGGATCTTCTAGCTTTCAGAGTCTGTGTTGAAAGATCAGCTGTTATCCTGATTGGTTTACCCCTAAATGTAATCTGCTTCCTTTCTCTTGTAGCTTTTAAAATTCTCTCCTTATTCTGTATGTTGGGCATCTTCATTATAATGTGTCTAGGTGTGGATCTCTTATGGTTTTGCACATTTGGCGTCCTATAGGCTTCTAGGATTTGGGATTCTGTCTCATTCTTCAAGTCTGGGAAGTTTTCTCGTATTATTTCATTGAATAGATTGCTCATTCCTTTGGTTTGGACCTCTATACCTTCCTGTATCCCAATGACTCTTAAGTTTGGTCTCTTTATGTTATCCCATATTTCTTGGATGCTCTGCTCATGGTTTCTTAACAGTCTTGCTGAGCTGTCTATGTTCTTTTCAAGTTGAAATACTTTGTCTTCATTGTCTGATGTTCTATCTTCTAAGTGTTCTACTCTGCTGGTAGTATTCTCAATTGAGTTTTTAAGTTGGTTTTTTGCTTCCTGCATTACCAGGATTTCTGTTTGTTTGTTTTTTATAACCTCTATCTCCCTGTATAGTTGATCTTTTGCTTCTTGGATTTGTTTATGTAATTCATTGTCGAAGTGATCTTTCATTGTCTGATTTTGCTGTCTAATGTCTTCCTTGAGACTCCAGATCATCTGAAGCATGTATATCCTGAATTCTTTATCTGACATTCCATCTGCTGCAGCTATTACCTCTTCTAAAGTTGAGTTGACCTGCATTGCTTGTGGTCCTTTCTTTCCTTGTCTTTTCATACTGCTTGCGTTTCTTTCTGCTTGGTGAAACTGCTGTATTTTTGAAATTTTCCCCCTATATATTTATATTGCTCTTGTATAGTTGAAAAGTCTCCCTTGCAGGGGCAGGTGGCGGCTGTGCTCCTCCTCCAATTGGGGTGATCTGTCTACCACTTCTGACGGGCTGCTGGGCCTGTTCTGCCAGTCGGTCGCAGGTCTGCCTACCTTGCAGGCGCAGGCGGTGGCTCTGCTCTGACCCTACTCCAATTGGTGTGACGTGTCTACCACACCCGTGGACCCCTGGGCCTGTTCTGCCGGTCGGTCGCAGGTCTGCCTACCTTGCGGGCACGGGTGGCAGCTCTGCTCTGCCCCTACTCCAATTGGGGTGACGTGACTACCTCGCCGGCGGGCCGCTGGGCCTGTTCCGGGCGTGGGCGAAGGCTCTGCTCTGCCCCTACTCCAATTGGGGTGACGTGTCTACCATGCTGGCAGGCTGCTGGGCCTGATCCGCTTGTCGGTCGCAGGTCTGCCTACCTTGCAAGCGCGGGGGGCGGGTCTGCTCTGCCCCTCCTCCAATTGGTGTGACACGTCTACCATGCCCGCAGAACGCTAGGCCTGTTCTTCCAGTTGGTGGCAGGTCTGCCTACCATGCGGGCACAGGTGGCGGCTCTGCTCTGCCCCTACTCCAATTGGGGTGACATGACTACCACGCCGGCGGGCCTCTGGGCCTGTTCCGGGAGCGGGTGGCGGCTCTGCTCGGCCCCTACTCCAATTGGGGTGATGTGACTACCACGCCTGCGGGTCGCTGGGCCTGTTCCGGGCGTGGGCGGCGGCTCTGTTCTGCCCCTACTCCAACTGGGGTGACGTGACTACCACGCCGGCGGGTCGCTGGGCCTGTTCCAGGTGCGGGCGGCGGCTCTGCTCTGCCTCTCTGGCTTGATGACAAAGTGAGAGAGACTCGGGTGTATGTGACTCACTTTCTTTACAAGGAGACCAACTGTTTCTGTCGCCGCTGGTATCGATGAAGTTATCTCCTCCTTCGCTTTCTGATGACATCAGATCTCTGCCATGTTGGTATCCCATGCAAATGGCAGCATTTCGTTCCCTTTGCCGGGTGACCAAAGCAATGGGTGACTCCTGACCAGCCCTCACAAGCCCCGTCTCAATCCTGTTGCCACTGCCTATGAAGGCTCGGTTGGTATTTACCTCCACAGTATTCAGCAGGACCCGGACCAAGAAGCAGTTTCCGCGGGTTCTTTAGCCCTGGGCCAGAGCAGTTTCGGGAGCCGGAATTCAGCCGCTCCAGGCTTGGTGTATGTTCTGATAGGAGCAGGCTCCAAGAAGCAGTTTCCGTGGGTTCTTTAGCACTGAGCCTGAGTAATTTGCCTGTGAGACGCAGGCGAATGGCAGCCTGAAATTACCTGTTCTATAGCTGAATGAGCTGCGATCAGTCAAAAATAGGGATGGTGACGTCAGCTCTCCAAGATGGTGGCTGCTGGCTTCCTCTGTGGTCTGACCGGTGTGGAGAACCGAATTGGACCGCTTCCTTCCCCCATCTCAAACCCAGAATTCAGCACTGAGTACAGTGATTGCACAGCTGGTAGGAGCCCGCAGAATCTGCAGCGCTGTATCTTTGCATTGCTATCTCGTCGTTTCCCAGCGTGTGCCGCAGACTCTAGCTGTGGGGTGATTTGCTGAATAAGCAGCGTGACCCTCCGTGCGGACAAATCGCTCGTGTTTGAGCCCCCGTAGCTGATCCTCGTGCGATGGAAATCCTTCCTCTAGGTTTTGGAGCACCCCAATTTTGCTGGAAATTCCTTACAAGATAGCTTTTAGCCGTTCTAACTCGTCATTCTCCCGCCCAGTGACGCGGTACACGGGGGCGATGCACTCCCTTCACCGCCATCTTCCCCTCTCCTGGATTTCTTCCTTGAGTTCCTTCTTGCCTCCACTCCAGGGATGCTTCTGTGATAATAGGACTTCCTTATTTTGCTGCTGTTCCATTGACATGAGGATCCTGAAATGACCTAGTAAAAGCCATAACTTCAAGTTTAGTAGAAAACTTGTGTCCAGCAGAAAAAAAATAAGTTGTGAGATAAAATTTCCTATGGAAGCCCGGTGGCCTTACTCACATGCAAACCCCTCACATGCAAACCCAGAGTTGCATGAATGCTAACAACTTTTGGGATAATCTTCAACCAAAAGATGCCAAAAATGCTACTTCTTGTCAGTCTGTCCCCCAGAAAAAGGATTCATCTCTGGAAATGAGCACTGCTAGGTCTGCATAGCTTAATGCTGAAAGCACAATATCTGCAAATGATTAACCAGAAATAGTGTTGAGAGAGACCAACCCTGTTCCCAATGCTCATTTCTCAACCCAGGTAGTCTAGCTTTTGAGGAAAAAGCACATTAATTTAGCACTCTAACATGGCAGGGACTGACTTCCAACCTAGTTCTAGAAAATATGTGAATAGGCTACTCCTGTTCTGTTTGATATCCTGCTTTCTGGAAATGCATATAATTATGGTAGGACCAGAGGATTCCATTGTCACATATCCCTTACTAAAAAATAGATACCTTATTGTGGAAAATTCTATGCCAACAAATAAGGCACGGTGTGAGTTCCTAGATTACGGAGGTGATAGTGTAACTTTGGGCAGGGAAAGTAAAAGCAAATCTGCATTGGCTTTGGATCCTTCTATAAACTCTTGCTGTCTCCTCCAGGGTGTAAAGGTTTTGGTAAAATCTAAAATCCATCTCAGTGGCTTTCTTTGGATGGTTCTACAAAGAGAAATCATTATTGGTCTTGGATAGTGACAGGTAGGGTATTCAAAAGTGTATCAGCCAGGCCAGGCTTGGGAAAGGGGAGTTGGTGTCTCTGGAACCACACCTAACTCACTTGCCATCTTAGTCTCTCTTTTCCTGGCCCACTGTGTAAGCACTTGTGTAACTTAGACAGACAAAATAAATTAAAGGCATAAAAATAGGAAAAGAAGAACTTAAATTATCACTATTTGCGGATGATATGATACTATATCTAACAGACCCAAAAGGGTCTACAAAGAAACTACTAGAGCTAATAAGTGAATTCAGCAAAGTGGCAGGATATAAAATTAACACGCATAAATCAAAGGCATTCCTGTATATCAGCGACAAATCTTCTGAAATGGAAATGAGTACAACCACCCCATTCACAATATCCTCAAAAAAAATAAAATACTTGGGAATCAACCTAACAAAAGAGGTGAAAGACACATACAATGAAAACTACAGAACCCTAAAGAGAGAAATAGAAGAAGACCTTAGAAGATGGAAAAATATACCCTGTTCATGGATAGGCAGAACTAACATCATCAAAATGGCGATATTACCCAAAGTTCTCTATAGGTTTAATGCAATGCCAATCAAAATCCCAACGGCATTTCTTGTAGAAATAGAGAAAGCAATCATGAAATTCATATGGAAAAACAAAAGACCCAGAATAGCAAAAGCAATTCTAAGCAGGAAGTGTGAATCAGGCGGTATAGCTATACCAGATTTCAAACTGTACTACAGAGCAATAGTAATAAAAACAGCATGGAACTGGTTCCAAAACAGGCGGGTGGACCAATGGTACAGAATAGAGGACACAGAGACCAATCCACAAAATTACAACTTTCTTATATTTGATAAAGGGACTAAAAGCATGCAATGGAGGAAGGATAGCATCTTCAACAAATGGTGCTGGGAAAACTGGAAATCCATATGCAACAAAATGAAACTGAATCCCTTTCTCTCGCCATGCACAAAAGTTAACTCAAAATGGATCAAGGAGCTTGATATCAAATCAGAGACTCTGAGCCTGATAGAAGAAAAAGTTGGCTACCATCTACATACTGTGGGGTCGGGCTCCAAATTCCTCAATAGGACACCCATAGCACAAGAGTTAATAACAAGAATCAACAAATGGGACTTACTCAAACTAAAAAGTTTTTTCTCAGCAAGAGAAACAATAAGAGAGGTAAATAGGGAGCCTACATCCTGGGAACAAATTTTTACTCCTCACACTTCAGATAGAGCCCTAATATCCAGAGTATACAAAGAACTCAAAAAATTAAACAATAAGATAACAAATAACCCTATCAACAAATGGGCCAAGGACCTGAACAGACACTTCTCAGAGGAGGACATACAATCAATCAACAAATACATGAAAAAATGCTCACCATATCTAGCAGTCAGAGAAATGCAAATCAAAACCACCCTAAGATACCATCTCACTCCAGTAAGATTGGCAGCCATTATGAAGTCAAACAACAACAAGTGCTGGCGAGGATGTGGGGAAAAGAGTACTCTTGTACATTGCTGGTGGGACTGCAAATTGGTGCGGCCAATTTGGAAAGCAGTATGGAGATTCCTGGGAAAGCTGGGAATGGAACCACCATTTGACCCAACTATTGCCCTTCTCGGACTATTCCCTGAAGACCTTAAAAGAGCGTACTACAGGGATACTGCCACATCGATGTTCATAGCAGCACAATTCACAATAGCTAGACTGTGGAACCAACCCAGATGCCCTTCAATAGATGAATGGATAAAAAAAATGTGGCATTTATACACAATGGAGTATTATGCAGCACTTAAAAATGACAAAATCATGGAATTTGCAGGGAAATGGATGGCATTAGAGCATATTATGCTAAGTGAAGCTAGCCAGTCCCTAAAAAACAAATGCCAAATGTCTTCTTTGAAATAATGAGAGCAACTAAGAACAGAGCAGGGAGGAAGAGCAGGAGGAAAAGATTAACATTAAACAGAGACATGAGGTGGGAGGGAAAGGGAGAGAAAAGGGAAATTGCATGTAAATGGAAGGAGAACCTCATTGTTATACAAAATTACATATAAGAGGTTGTGAGGGGGAAGGGAAAAAAAAACAAGAGAAAGAATTAAATTACAACAGATGGGGTAGAGAGAGAAGATGGGAGGGGAGGGGAGGGGGGATAGTAGAGGATAGGAAAGGTAGCAGAATACAACAGTTACTAATATGGCATTATGTAAAAATGTGGATGTGTAATCGATGTGATTCCGCAATCTGTATTTGGGGTAAAAATGGGAGTTCATAACCCACTTGAATCGAATGTATGAAATATGATATGTCAAGAGTTTTGTAATGTTTTGAATAACCAATAAAAAAAGTAAAAAACAAACAAACAAACAAAAAAAGTTTAGTAGAAACCTTGTGTCCAACAGAAAAAACAAGTTGTGGGATAAAATTTCCTAGGGTCAGGAAAAAGTGGCTCACTGAGGTCCATAATACAAACATAGGAAACCTTTCAAAAGTGGGCTTATACTTTCCTTTGAAGCTCCTGAGCCTGATTTTCACTAAAATCCACACTGTAGCTACAGAAGATGAAGGTTTTTCTAGATGCTGCCTTGAAGGCCTTGATTTGAAATCTGGCACTCTAACCCACCCACTGCCCACCCACTGCCCACACCCCCCCCCAGCTTACGTCTTCTGAAGCTAAAAACAAAAGACAGCCATCTTCACAATCCTTAAAATTATGATCGTTATCACTGAATAACACAGCACTCCCACTTCCTCTTAGCCTCATCTTATTTCATACAGGTCAGAGACTTGGTCATTGTGACACCTTAACATGTGTGGGTTTCCTCATCTTGCTGTTGCCCACTACCAGTGAAATTCTTATTTCCATCTGTTCTGCAGTCATACCTTGTATATCTACTGTCCAGGTAACAACTGGTCCTAACTATGGTCCCTCAGAAAGAAAAGCTTAATCAAAGAGTGCAAAGGTAGTTTATTTGGAAATAATCAAAGTGAGCAATCCACAACAGCAAAATAGGTAGGGAGAAAAGGAGGTATGTTACCAAGCTAGTCACTGCCCTAGCAAAAGCACTTCAATCACTCCAAAAACTTCTGAGAAATATATGAAATGCTTCTCAGAATTTCCCACTGGAAAATTGACAGAATAACATTCATCAATTATTGGTTGAGGGCTGTGTCTGAGGATGTCAGCTTTCCTGAACTTTTGAGTTTTGCACATGGATAAGGTTCCCCTGAAATCCCATGCCAGGACCTTGGCCAAGCCTCATATAATGCTCAGTGTGCAATTAAGATGAGATGCTGAGAGAATGAAGTGAGACAAAACATACACAGACGTCCCCCTGCAACCACAGCTAGAGACAAGTAAATTGGAAAGGATGGAGGTAGTCCACAAGGGGCCTTGTTACAGAGGAGGGAGGATAATATAAAAAAGAAAAGATTAGACAAATAAATATGAAGAGAGGATAGAACCAGATGCAGTAAAACTCCAAAATGGTGGTGTGCAACAAGGACATATTTATGAACAGCAATACCTATCACATTTGAAGTGACAGTCATTATGACAGGATAGTCACTTTTCTATGAGCCTATAAAATCTTGAATAAAAAGTCCATGAAGCCAGTGAAATCTGTATATTAACATATATTTGCCAGAACCTATGGAAGTGTGTACCTGTTACGTATGAGTCATGAGGATAGCAATCAGGGAAGGCAGGAGGCCTGAAGGAAGAGGGAATCAAGAAAATGATCTGGGCACATTGGTGCCTGCCTGCAATCCCAGTGGCTTGGGAGGCTGAGGCAGGAGGATTGCAAGTTCAATGCCAGCCTCAGCAATGGTGAGGTGCTATGAAATCCAGTGAGACCCTGTTTCTAAATAAAATAGGGTTAGGGATGTGGTTCAGCAGTTGAGTGTCCCTGAGTTTGATCCCTGGTACCAAAAAAAAAAAAAAGAAAGGAAGGAAGGAAGAAAATGTTATCATGCTTCTCTCTAAGAAATTGAAGATACATCAATCTGGTGAATGCTTTTGAAATTCTAGTAAGTCATAGGATTATTTTTCCACCGAAATATAACCTTGACATCATAAAGTGTAGAAATTACAAGTGTATTTTTACAAACTGAATAACCCCATTGTTTTAGTCAGCTTTTTTTTACTGCTGTGACTAAAAGATCTGACCAGAACAATTTTAGGGGAGGAAAAGTTGATTACAGGGCTCACTGTTTTGGAGGTATCAGTCCATAGAGAGAAGGCTCCCTTCCTCCAGGTTTGAGTTGGGGCTGAGCATCATGGTGGAGTATGTGTGGCAGAGGGAAGCAGCTCACATAATGACCAGAAAGCAGAGAGAGAGAGAGAGAGAGAGAGAGAGAGAGAGAGAGAGAGAGACTCTACTCACCCCAAACAAATACCCCAAAGCCATGCCTCCAAATATCCCACCTCCTCCAGCCTCAGCCTATCAGCCTTCAGTCACTACTCAGTTAATTCCATCAGGGATCAATTTACTGATTAGTTTAAGGCTCTTACAACCTAATCACTTCTCCTCTGAACCCTCTTGCATTGTCTCACACGTGAGCTTTTGAGGGACCCCTCACATAGAAACCATAACACCCATATAACCAGCATCCATATGAAGATACTGAATATTGCCCGCCCAGTATCCCAAAAGTCCACCATTGTGCTCCCCCTGCCCCATGACAAGAGATGCTATTTTCTCATTACTCACACCATAGCTTGGTTTTATCTCTTTCTGAACTTTACTCAAACGCAAATGCTAAAAAAGTACTCTTTGGGGTCTGGTTACTCTCACTCTATGCTTGGCTTGTGAGATAATGCAAGCCTTGAATTTGTGGTAGTGATATTCAAGCCAAACTTTTTATATGTGCTATTTCTATTTATTTTTCTGATAATTAAGCTGGAGATCCTTAACAGCTATGGATTTGTCTTCTACTTGGCTACAAGGACCTAGATGTGTCTTATTAATCTTTTTCTCCCTAGTACTTTATTCAGTGCCTAAGATCATGATAAGGTGAATGATATCTCTGTTTATCCACCAAAGGACTGACTAGCCCAGAGCCTGACTTTTACTGGCACACAATAAATGTGAGTTGACTTTTTGATCATAAAATTATTGTAATTTACATTATGTCTCTAATTTGCTATTAACAGCTCAATCCATGAACACTAGTCTTAAGTATATAATTTATGCTTATACAGGCCTGTGTTTTTATTTCTTTACTTAATTTTTATTGAGAGAAAAGACTCTTAATTTTGCAGCCAAGACTCCCAAAATAGTATTAAGTAACAAAGAGACTCAGTAATGATGGATTTGAAAGGAAGACACTCTGATTTCTCAAATGGCTGAAGCAAACTGAACCAAAGTGCAAATTTTCAAAGGCCTCTATTAACTATAATATCAATACCCCCACCATGTACCTGCCATTTTTTTTGGGGGGGAGGATGCTAAGTTAATAATGTAGACCACAAAAAATAGTATAGATTTGGAGATACTGGTTTCATGTGTCCTTGGAGATAAAAGTAAATTTTGCAAATTTAAACAAAAAGCACAAAAACCAAGTTTCCAGAAATTAGGAATATTAATTAAAATTACACTTTGTAACCTTTATTTTATCTTAGTAGAACCTATGTATAGGCTTAAAGATTAAGGAGACATTTTTATATGTTGTTTCCTTTATTATCTCTCTTACAGAGAACATACTGTCTTTATAGAAAATAGACTCTCTTGTCTTGGGGGAAGGGGAGCACAATGGCGGACTTTTGGGATACTGGGCGGGCTATAATCTATCCTAAAATACTCTGTCATGATTTTCCATGAAATTCAATTCTCTTAATTCTTGTAAACAAGTTTTGTAATAGTATCAGTTAAAGTATATATAGCTATAACTTAGCTATAGTAATAGGAATCATACAATAACATGCTAATAATCATACAACAATTAGCATAGCTAGTACTTACTATATGCCACATATTATCTAAATATATATGTCAAAACTAAGCAAATGTTTTTGTTAAATATTAAAATATTTAAATATTAACCTGAATATTAACCATTTAATCTTTAGCATATAAAGTAGAAATTCTACTATCTCCGTTGTATTATTAAGAAAACTGAGCCTCTTTGAAATTAAGATACAGAATCATATATTAGAGGTACTGAAAGACTATAATCCTATAATCCCAAATTTTAGAATCTTTTTTTTCTTTTGTTACTGGAATTGAACCCAGATGCACTTTATCCCTGAGGTCCATCACTAGTCCTTTTTTTTTTTTTTTTAATTTTGGGGTAGAGTTTTGCTAAGTTGCTGAGGCTGGTCTTGAACTTGTGATCCTCCTGCCTCAGCCTCCTGAGTCACTAGAATTGAAGACATGCACCACCATATCCTTCTGTGCTTTTAACTACTACATTATACTGCTACCCATTAATCTAAGAAGGGAAAGCATTGACATTTGTACATAGTTTTGAAAGGATTTTACTTATTCATTCTCACAGTCAAATGTCTCTTTTATGTGAACTTTGTTGAAGTCTGGAAGAAGTGTAGGTGGTCTGGAAGAGAGGCAAAGAGCTGACCTGAGACAGAGAGGAACAATTAAGAGGTGGTGGTGCCCAGCCTCGAGGCAGATGGAACAACTGGAGTTAGACCAGGTAGGATCCTTCAGTAGTGTGACTCTGGGTATTTTCCACAACAGTTAGAAAATCAGGAACGTGTCACTCATAAGAATAAGGAAGAAAATCACCTGGATGTTAATAATCTATCCTAAAATATTATTTTCAAAACAACACAGATATTATGCCTTTGCTAAACTATCACTTGGAATGAATGTTAAAATATTATAAATTAATAAAAACAATTTTTAATAGGAGCTAAAGGCACTTTAATGTAGTTAAGCAATCAGAATGAGAACTGAAAGGAATTAATAAAATTAAGAGGGCAATTCTTAGATGACCAATAATTAACAAAATATCAATGAAGAGAAGCACAGAAATCTAATTAGGAAAAGGAAACCTACATATTACCCTGCCAGACAATATAGCCCAACTCTACTTCCATCCTTCTTCTTCCAGTGCTTTCTGTTCTTTTCTACATTAGAAAAAGCTTGTGAAGAGTCAAACCCCTTGTTCAGAACAGCAACTTGGAGTAGCATTTTTGAATACCTTTTGCTAGAGCCCATCAGACTTATGTAAATATTATTAATTGATACTTTACCACTAAAAAGATATGTTATTAATTAAGCTAGATGTCACAAACAAATCCCCAGCCTTCCAAATCCCATGTGGAATTAATATATTAACACTTTTAGGTAATAAACACAAATTGGACAAGTGTCTCCATATCCCAAGATACATGTGGAATCAATTTGGAAACATTAATGAGCATGTAATTTATTCAAGACAAGAATTCTTAGATTTTATTCTGCATCTGTATTGCTGTTTGCAACTATGATTGATCCACAGCACGTACATATTTTCTGAGGGCCTTAACCTTTAGAATTTGAATAAAATGTATTAAATCTGTGAATACCTCAAAGAAGTCTAATTTTTCGAAACATGTTTCAGAGCTTGTGGGAAATTGGGTTTTTAGATGAACATAGGAGCATCATGTCAACAGCAAATATAAGGTAACGTACATTCAGCAAAATTTGATCTTATACCTGAAGGAAATTTTTAATTATGGTTGAATGCATCAGATATTATTTATCATTGATCAAGAAAAAAATACTTCAAATTAAATTTCATTTAATAGCATCTTTTGGACATTTACTATGTAACAACATTTCGAGGTCAAAAATGTGGAATGGCATGATTACCATCAAGAAGCTTATAAGCTTGTTGGATAAAAAATATTTAGAAATACACATAGAACAAATAATACTATAGTTAATCTACTATTAGAATGCATTTTGGGAGAAGTTGGAGAGAATTCTAATTGGCCATGGAAGATAGAAGTATTAACCAAAAGACACTGAGGTTCCTGAGCAACAAAGAGTAATAACATGAGAATAAGATTGAATTGAGGAGTCCCTATAAAGGTGACCTAAATAGAAAACTCCTGGGCCCTGAAGTACAGATACAGAAAAAGGGATATTGTGGCTGGGCTGAGATGTTCATTCATGAAACATTTACCTAATTGTGCACATACTGAATACCAGGCACTCTTCTAGGCTAGATCCCCTGACTTCCTGGAAGTTATTTCCTACCTAGGAGAAACACAATCACTGTCAGTAGCTTAAAAGGTGACAAAAGCTATGAAAAAACATTAAAGCAGAATAAGGAGGACTAAGTATAATGGGAAGAGAGTGGGCTTTATACTAAAGAGTAAAGCAGAATGAACTTTATTAATAAATTGATACATGAGCAAAGAACCACAGTACATATGGCACAAGTGTTCCAGAACTCCAGTACAACAGCTGTTGGATTGCAGAAGCATACCACTTATGAGAGAAGCAGCAAGAAAGACAGTATTTGGAATGGTATGAGCTGAAGGAGCCTAGAATCTGTAAAAATCATAAAGGTAAAGAGGCCAAATTATGCAGGGGCTTGTAAAAAACGATGAGAACTTTACTTTGAACTTGACACGGGGATTCCTTTAAGGGTTTGGAACTGATCAGTGCATAATAATAATTTAGATTTCAAAAGGGCCATTTTGATTGTTGTGTGAGGACAGTCCTATGGTTGGAGTTGGGAGGTCAAAAATTGATATAATTCACGTAACTCCTGTAATAATCCACACAAGATATGAAGATTGGAATGGGGTGATACCAGTGGAAATGGAGAGGAAGAGCAAGAATTATTTACAAAGGTGTGGCTGTGGGGGAGCCACCAAAGAGAGTAGAGTATCATGGTGCTAGAACAGTCTCTTGACCAGAGGAAACATGGGATGCAGATAGTGTTCATTGGAACTTGAGGGCAAGAGTTCTATAGAATCTGCTACTGTGACTTGAAGGTAGAGAGCCAGAAGAACATACACCCTGACCTTATTTTTACTCCTCCCTTCATCCCTCCCTTCTCTTATCAAGGTTTCCAATGGACGATGTCACTGAAATTCAGAAGGCACAGGAACCTGTTGATGTAATCCATACAAGTTAGTCTCAAGGGGACAAATGCAGGTATGGAGTAAGGTCCAGAGTGCCTTGGAACAGCAAATGGAAGACAGAGAACACCCATATTTTGGAAGCTAATGGATAATATATCAAGGGAGATGGAGTGACATACTGTGCCAGACCTAGGTGGCACAAAAACAAGAGGACAGAGAATTGGCCATAGGATTGAGCAATGTGGAGTTCATTAAAAAATCTTAAAAACGGGAGTTATTTTAGAATATGAGGGACAAAAGCTAGATTAGAGTGAGTTTAATATTAAATGGATAATGAATTGGGAACAGTAAATACAGACAACTCCTATAAAACACAGCAAGAATAGGAAAGCCGTGTGCTTGAATATTGGGCTTACTAAGTAGCACAAATATCATATGACAGTGTTATATAATAAAATACATTGCTTCTGAGTACTGTTGTGCCTGACATGTAAAAGTCCATGACATCATTCTTGGCTTCTTCATCCTAATGGATATCCCAAACTGTGTGGCCTGCCAAGACTGCAATTTGAGCACACTTCCATAAGATACAAAAAAAAAAAAAAAAATAGCTAGGAACTGTGACCACACATTGCATTTCATTTCTTTTTCGTACACTCTGCCTTATAGCTGCTTCAAGAGTAAGTCAAAGTAAATGAAATTGAACTGTGCATTCTTACCTATCCTTGAATATAAACCCATATCACGTGATCTGGCCAATCTCAGGCTAGTGTTATCAGGCTACTGTGATAATATAGGCATAAGGTGATATGCACTTTGTTAGGTTAGTGGAAGCAAAAATTTAAAAGATAAGATTTTAGAGATAAAGTAACTAACATAACATAGCAAAATAATTGGATATAGGGGATAAAAGATAAAGAAGAGCCAGCATTTCTCCCAGTTTTCTTACAACAAAGCAGAGAAGATTCGTGGTTTCACAGACAGAAGCTTAGACATTTTTATAAAGAAAGCATTAGATCATGAAATTGGACAAAATTATCATAACCATTTCTGGAAATTGACCACTGAAAAAATGAGAAGTATTTATTCATGAAAAGCTGCGGAGTTTTGTATAAGAACACTCAGATTCTGTAGTGCTCTTGACTGTGGCTACCCCCACCCTCAGCTCAGTCACAGTTAATGATACCAGATGGGGCTGGCCATGAACACCAACAGCTTTGCTGCTCAAGGCAATGACTTTATATGAAGTGGAGTTTGGAAAACCCACACCCGGTAGTGTTTTCATAACACTGAATGTGATCCTCAACTGACTCACACATCCATTGGCAGAGGTTGGAAGGTTTACATAAGCTCCAGATGTTTGAGCAGAACCTGTGAGTAATCATTAGACGACCTCCAAAGCCTGAGAGAAACAGGGACAACCCCTAGACAGTTAACCTTAAAAACAAGGGCTTAAAAACTGGTGTGGAGACAGCAGCAGTCACACATGAAGGAGACAGATGCCACAGTTAAATCTAGTCAAATTACTGAAACAAAACCAGATTCCAGAAATGCTGTTATCATATGAAATGTCTACTTTTTCCACAAAAATTTATGAAGTATGCTAAGTGTATTAGTCTGGATTCTCCACAAAAGCATAACCAACAGGATATATAAATATAGAGAGAGATTTATTTTAAGGAATTAGTTCATGTGACATGGGAACTTCGTGAATCCAAACTCTGATGAGGTAGGCTAGCATAGGGGAGACTCAGGGAAGAATTCCAGTTCACCTCTGAAGACAATCCACTAGTAGAATTCCTTCTTTCTCAGGGTGTCATGAAATTCTGTTCTGTTAAGGCCTTCAGATCATTGGATGAGGCCCACACACTTTATGGAGGGTGATCTGCTATATTCAAAGTCCACTGATTTAAATCTTCATCTGAAAGAATCTTTACAGAAAACTCCAGACTTTTTGTTTGTTTGTTTGTTTTGGTTAGATTGTTTCATTCAAAAGAGTACACAAATATTACAGTGTTTATCAAAATTAAAATTAAAATATGATTAACAAAATCCTGAAGGGGGTCAACAATATAGAGACATCTGAGAAAGCTATTTTACTTTTCTATTGTAGCAGGGAGCTTTTATAATATGAATTTAAAGCCCATAACAAGAAAAAGCACAATGGTTCTGAACTTTCAATATTCCTCCTAATCTCTTTTTATTAACCCATATTAATTTTACAAATCAGTGGGTTCCATTGTGACATTTGCATGCATGTGGATATCATGCATTGATTATGTCCACACTCCCTTATACCCTCTTTATTCCACCCCTCTCTACCTCCTTGCCCCAGGTCCTTCCCCAGTCTCTTACAGTCCCTCTTCTACTTTCAGGTCATGTTTTTATCTTTCTTTCTCTTTAAATTTCCCCAAATGAGAGACAACATGCAATACTTTTCTTTCTGCATTCAGCTTATTTTCTTAACATGGTGACCTCCAGTTCTATTTCCTTGCAAATGACAAGATTTCATTTTTCTTTATAGTGAACAAAACTTCTGTGTGTGTGTGTGTATAATATTTCCTTTATCCACTCACCTATGAATGAGCACCTAGGCTGATTTCATATCTTGGTTACTATGTCTAGATAAACAAGGGTACATAGGTATCTCTTTGGTATGGTTACTTCATTATTTCTGTTCTATACTCAGACCTGTCTAGATGGAGCATATAGTAGTTACATTTTCAATTCTTGAGGAACTTCCAAAGTGTTTTCCATAGTGGCTGTACTAATTTACATTCCCACCAACATTGCATTAGGTTCCATTTTCTCCTCACCAAAATTTGTCATCTTTTGCTTTTGTGGTAATAGCTATTCTAATTGGGGTGAGATGGAATCTCAATGTAGTTTTGATTTGCATTTTTCCTAAAGACTAGGATGTTAAATATTTTTCGTTCATTTATTGTCTATTAGTTATTGTTTTGATCAGTGTCTTTGAATCATTTCTTCACATTTTTTAGTGGATTATTATTTGTTGTTATTGTTAAGGTTTATGAGATCTTCTGGATTTTAAACCTATTCCAGATGAAAAGTTGGCAAAGATTTTCTCCCATTCTATAAGTGGTTTCTTCACTCTGTTTATTGTTTGCTTTGGAGTACAAAGGATTTTTAGTTTGATGCAAATCCCATTTTTCAGTTCTTAGTAGCTTTTCCTGAACTCTTAGAGTCCTGCATAGAAAATCATGGCCTGGGCCAATATCATGAAGTATTTCTCTTATATTTTCTCTAGTCCTTTCATTCACGTTTCAGGTCTTAGATTAAGGTGTTTCATCCATTTTGTGTTGACTTTTGTACAAGGTGATAGGAGACAAGTTTCAATATTCTTTGGGCACATTTACAGCACCATTGATTGAAGACTATGTCCTTTCTCTGTTGTATGTTTTTGATACTTCTGTCAAAAATCCATTCACTGTATAAGATACATAGATTTATTTCAATGTCCTCTATTCTGTTCCACTGTTCTATCTATTTTTATGCCAATACCATGCTGTCACTAAGACCCTATAGTATGGTTTAATTCAGGCATTATGATGCCTTAAACATCACTCTTTTTGCTCAGGTTTACTACAGCTATTTAGGGTCTTTTGTTCTTCCAATGAATTTTAGGATTGCTTTTTCTAGTTATATGAAGAATGTCATTGGTAATTTGATGAAGATTAAATTACATAAATCAACAACATTGATTCTTTCAATCCATGAACATGGGATTTCTTTCTAGCTCCTGGTGTCTTTGTGAACTTCTTTTTTCAGTGCTTTGTAATTTTTAATGTAGAGGTCTTTCACATCCTTAGTTAGGTTTATTTCTGGGTAGCATGGAGAGTTGGGGTAACTATTGTGCATGGAATTACTATCATGATTTGTTTATCAGAGGTTTCATTTGGTGTATAAAAATGCTCCTGATTTTTACATGTTGATTTTGTATCCTGTTACTTTTCTGGTTTTAATTATCAGTTCCAAAGTATGGATGAAACCTTTAGAATTTTTTATGTATAGAATCTGTATGTGTACCAGTCATGGATAATTGATTCCCTACCTTTCTATTTGTATACTTTTAAAATGTTCTCTTCCATAATTGCTTTGGTTAAAATTTCTAGTATTATGTTAAATAGGAATTGTAAAAGTTAGCATCCTTTTCTCCTGATCTTTGAGGAAATGTTTTCAGTTTCAGCCAATGATATTGGTTATGGATTTATCATATATGGCTTTATTAATTTGAGGTATAATCATTCCATGCCAAATTTATTTAATGGATTTTATCATGAACAGATGTTGAATTTTATTAAAGGCTACATTTATATTTACTGAAATGATGATGAGATTTTTTTAAGTCTTGATTTTATTTATATGTTATATTACATTTGTTGATTTGTATATGTTGAACCATTCTTGCATCCCTGAAATAAGAACACCTTGATCATGGTGTATGGACTTTTTACTGTGCTATTTAATTCAATTTATAAGTGTTTTAGTGAGAATTTTTGCATCTACATTCATCAGGGATTTTGGTCTATAGGTGTTTATGTGTGTGTGTGTGTGTGTCCTTATAAGGTTTTGGTAGCAGGGTAATACTTACTTTGTAGAATGAGTTTGGAAGAGCTTCTACCCTTTCTATTTTGTGGAATAGTCTGAGGAAACCGATGTTCATTTTTAAAATTTTGAAAAAATAGCAGTGAATTAATCTGATGGTCATGAGCTTTTCTTGGCTGGGAGACTTTTTATTCCTGTTTCAATCTCATGGTTTGTTATTGATCTATTTATTTAGGTTTCTTATGTCCTTTTAGTTCAATATTGTTGTGTCATATGTGTATAGAAGTTCTTCCATTTCTTCTGGATTTTCTAATTTATTGGCATATAGTTTTTCAAAATATTCTCTAATGATTCTTTGAATTTCATTATTTGTTGTAACATCTCCTTTTTAAAATCTCTAAGTCCATTTATTTCAGTCTGCTTTTTCTTTTGGTTAGTTTAGCTGAAGTTTGTCAATTTTGTTTATCTTTTCAAAGAATCAATTCTTTGTTTCATTGATCCCTTATATTGTTTTTTTAGTCTCTAATTCCTTTATTTATACTCTAATTTTTTTTTATTTCTTTCGTTATATTGATCTGGGAATTGATTTTTTTCTTCTTTATCTAACCCATTTAGATGCATGTTGTCTGATATGTGTGTGTGTGTGTGTGTGTATGTGTGTAAGCACTCATTGCTATAAACTCCTATCTTATTTCTGCTTTGGTTGTATCTCATGGGTTCTGATATGTTACATTTCCATTTGCATTTTATTCAACAAATTTTTAAAATTTCCCCTCAATTTCTTCAATGACCTACTTTTGTTCAATAGTGTGTTATTAATTCTTCATGTGCTTATATGATTTCTGTAATTTCTCTTCCTGTTGATTTCTAGTTTCATTCCACTGTGATAAGATGAAAGAAATTATTTTATTTTAAAAATTTTTGTTGAGACTTACTTGGTAGATTAATAAATGGTATAGTTTGGAAAAACAGTCCATATGCTAATGAAAATGATTTTTCTGTTGAGATGGTGTCCATGTTGTTTGTATTCTTAATAACTGCTATTTATTTATTTATTTGTTTGTTTTTAGAAGGAGTTCCCCTCCTTTGCTCCCTCCTCTACTCTTTTATTTTTTTAAATTTATTTATTTATTTATTATAATTTGTTATATATGACAGCAGAATGCATTTCAATTTATAGTACACATATAGAGCACAATTTTTCATGTCTCTGCTGTACACAAAGTAGAGTTACACACTTTGTGTCTTTATGCATGTACTTGGGGTAATGATGTCCATCTTATTCCTCCATCTTTTCTACCCCCTGATCCCTCCCTTCTCCTCCCTCCCCTTTGCACTATCTAGAGTTCATCTATTTCTCCCAGGCTCCCCCTGATCCCGATTATGGATCAGCATCCTCATATCAGAGAAAAAAATCGGCATTTTTTGGGGGGGATTGGCTTACTTTATTTAGCATAATATTCTCTGACTCTATACATTTACCTGCAAATGCCATGATTTTATTTTCTTTTATTGATGAGTAATATTCTATTGTTATATATACCACAATTTCTTTATCCATTCATCTACTGAAGGGCATCTACTTTGTTTCCACAATTTAGTTATTGTGAATTGTGCTCCTATAAACATTGATGTGGCTATGTCACTGTAGAATACTGTTTTTAAGTCCTTTGGATATAAACCAAGGAGTGGGATAACTGGGTCAAATGGTGGTTCCATTCCCAGTATTTTAAGGAAACTCCATAATGGTTTCCATATCTGTTGCACCAATTTGCCATCCCACCAGCGATGTATGAGTGTGCCTTTTTCCCCACATCCTTGCCAACACTTATTGCTGTTTGTATATTTTGTTTTTTTTAAAGAATTTAACCTTTATTTTATTTATGTGTTTGTTGTTTGTTTGTATGTGGTGCTAAGGATTGAACCCAGGGCCTCACCTGTCCTAGGCAAGGGCTCTACCACTGAGCGATAACCCCAGCCTCCATGTTGTTTGTATTCTTAATAACTGCCATTCTGACTGGAGTGAGATGAAATCTTAAGAGTAGTTTTGATTTGCATTTCTCTAATTTCTAGAGATATTGAACAGTTTTTCATATATTTGTTGACTGATTGTATATCATCTTCTGAGAAGTATTTGTGTTCAGTTCCTTGGCCCATTTATTGATTGGGTTATTTGGTTTTGAGGTGTTAAGATTTTTGCATTCTTTATATATCCTAGAGATTAATGCTGTATCTGATGTGCATGTAGTAAAAATTTGCTCCCATTATATAGGCTCTATATGGAACTTTTTGTGTGTGTGTGTGTGTGTGTGTGTATGTGATGAGAATTTACATTTTACCACTGAACTCTCTTCCCAGCCCTTTTTATTTTGAGATGGTGTCACTAAGTTGCTTTAGGGCCTTGTTAAATTGCTGAGGCTAGCCTCAAACTAGCAATTCTCCTGTCTCAGTCTCCTAAATTGCTGGGATTACAGTAGCATGCCATTGCACCTGGGTGAAGGGCATATTCTGTAGACATTTGCAAAGTCCATTTGATCTACACTGAATTTAGCTTTGATGTTTATTTGTTGATTTTTCATCTAAATGATCTGTTAGTAATAGTGGAGTATTAAGTCATTCAGTATCGTTGTATTGGTGTCTATTTCTCCCATTATGGCTTTTTTTTTTTTTTCAAAATTGGGTGTTCTAACATTCTGTGCATATATATGGACATAGATACAAAGATAGATATTATTGTGTCTTAGTGTATTATTACCTTGACTGATAAATAGTGAACTTGTAACTGATTGATTTTATTTTAAAGTCTACATATGTCTGCTGGTGAGATAAGTTTCTAGGGGGCCTATTGTTTGGTCTTATTACTAATTTATTCAGTGAATCTGTTTATTTAATTGAATAATTAAGATGATTAACAATCAGCATTATTATTGAAAGGTATGAATTTTCTCCATTTTCTTCTGTTTGTTTTGGATACAGTATATTGATTTATTTCTCTCTTATTCATGTTAGAAGCTTGATGATCTTATTGATAATGTTTATTTTTTTTCCTTTTTCATTTATAATTCTACTCTTTTAGTTGGATTTATTCTTATTGTGCTTTCATGTTTGTTTTTATCATTATTTTCTGAGTGTAGGATTCCCGTAAGTTTCTTCTGTAATGCTGGTCATAATGCATGAATTCCCTTATTTTGTGCTCATCTTTTAAGTTGTTATTTCTTTGATTATGATGGATAAGTTTACTGGGTATAGCAAACTTGGTTAGCATTTATTTATTTTCAGGTATTGAAATACATGATTCCATGCCCTCCTTGGAGTAAAGTTTCTTCTGAAAATTATATAAATAATCTAAAATGTTTGCTTTTAAATGTGATTTTGTGCTTCTCTCACATAGATTCTAATATTATTTCTTTCTTTTGTATTTTGGCAATTTAGTTACAATATTATGGTGAGGCTGTATTCTGGGCATGTGTCTTTGTGGTTCAAATACCTGGTCATCCCTATTTTTCCTAAGATTTGGGAAATTTTCTGCTATTATTTCATTTGAATAGTTTTTCTATGCCTTCAGTCTGTAACTCTTATCCCTCCTCTCTTCCAGTCATGCATGTGTTTGATCTTTAATGATTTCCCCGAGATACTATATGTTCTATCCATTTTTCCTTATTACTATCTCAATGCATTATTTCATCAGACTTGCCTTCAAGCAAAAATATCAAGTTATGATATTTTTTTCTGCCACTTGACCTAGTCTGTTTGACAATTTTTCAACTGAGTTGGGTTTTTTGTTTGTTTGTTTGTTTGTTTTAATCTGAGATGTTAAGCTTTTCATTTCCAAGAATTCTGTATGGTTCTTTTTCAAAATCTCTTTACTGTATTTCTCATTCATCTCTGGTATTATCTTCTTCAATTTATCCAATGCTTTATCTCTATTCTCTTGGAATTCATTGAGCTTTTAAAAAAATCATTCTTTTGAATTTTTTATGCAACACTTTGCCCAGTTCAAAATCTGTTACTGCAGAATTATCAACTTCAGGAGATACCATTTGCCTAATTTTTTTCATATGTCTTGTGCTTCTATGCTAATATTTGTGCATGTGTTGTGATGGATATCTCTTCCAATTCTGTGAGGGCCTTCTTAGAAAGTAGCCTGCTAGAGATGATGTGTCTTGGGGTATCATTTTGTTCTGTAGTACTGCATATAATTCTATATTAGAATTAATATGGTTTCAAAGTGTGATATACCCCTGGTTTCTTAGGCTGTGATTAGCGGGTGGGTTTTCACACAATAAATACCATATCAGAACCTAAGGAGACTACTTTCTCTGTTGGTGTCACAAGAGTGTGGTTCCTTTGGTAATTCAAACTGGCATGGTGTAGGCAGGAGAATATGTAGGGGTGCATCTTCTGTAATTACTTGTAAAATAGGAATGGTGAGGGTGTCCATGGGCACTATTAATATTGGCTCTTTTACTGGAAAGTGATTCTGATACCTGACTGTTTCAATCATGATGAAGGGTCTGAAGCTTTTAATCTTTGTTTATAAACTAGTGCAGTTTCTGGTATTTCACATGGAGAGGTAAGGTCTGGGATGGGAGCTCCCCTTCAATAACATTCATGTGCAGAATTTTCAGTGATGTGCGATCTGATAGTGTGTGTGAGCAACAAATGCTGAATCCTTTGTCAGTGCAGCATACAAATCAGTTATATTATTTCTCTTTGTTATTACTTTGGGAGTAACTCTTCAGGTAAAAGGATCCAACCCAGTAGTTGTGACCAATAGGGGACATATTATCATATTATGGGGAATTGTGTCCTCCTATACTTTAAGGTGAAGTATTCTTCAAGGTTCAGGTGGGAATAGGTTGTGATTGGAAGTAAGTGTGATTGTCTTGACTTAACTGAGAGTGTTACTCAGTGAAAGAGCACAAAGTCTCAGGCTCAATCCCCACACCATACGAAAAAAGGAAGTACAAACAACATAAAAAGAACAGCATCAAGAACAAAACAGAAAAGAAATGGTAAAAAAAAATAATGATAATAAGATTAAAAAGAAAGTAGAAATAAATTTTAAAAAATATTTCTAATTTTATAAATTGCATAAAAATTACAGATACAAGTAGTTCAACAAGCTAAAGTAATAAAGCAAAGGTCTACTTCTAAACACTTGATATTTGAGCTCTTGAAAGTTGAAAACCAAGAGAAAAATCTTGAAAGCAACAGGAGAAAGTTACTCATTGTGTAAGACGAAGAGCAATACTCAACCACTCACTTCACATTTAAAACAATGGGAAATATGAGATAATGTGTACTATATAAAGGGTGAAAGAGAAAATAACTATAAATCAGGAATTCTATATTAGGCAGATTTATCATTAAAAATGAATAGAAAAAATGATACATTCTCATATAGATAAACGCTGAGAGAATTCATTATTAGTAGCATTGAAAGGATGAAAGGAAAAGATTAGAGAATATATAAAGGAAGAGTGCAAGTAATGGAAATATGTGAATAAATACAAAACACTAATATATTTTCTTTACCCCACATTCTCAGAGAAAAGTAAACATATAGACTAGCACAAAGTAAAAGGGAAGAAATAAAATTATAAAAGAATCAATTTGTTACATTTAGCTGGATTTAAGGAATTTTAGCCTGAGTTACATTTTGATAAGTTAAGATGTACATTCTAATCCCTGGAGCACTCCTAAGAAATAACTAAAAATACACCATTCAAAAACTCAATAGAGGAACTAAAATGTTATATCAGAAAATGTTTAACAAAAAAAGAAAAAGGGACTTAAGGAGCAAAATGTCATAAAACTTAACAGAAAATGAGTAGCAAAATGTCAGAGGTAAATCCATCATTTCACGTGACATTAAATGTGGATGGAATAAACACTCCAACAAAGAGACAGATTGCCAAACTAGAGAAAAAGGAAAGTTCCAATGATATAATATCTATCAGAAACACACTTTTAATTCAAACACACAAATGGATTGAAAGTAAAGGGATAAAAATACAGTCTTTGCAAATAGTAGCCATAAGAGAAATTTAATAGTTATGTTAAGATTAGAAAATGAGGGGTTGGGGATGTGGTTCAAGTGGTAGCACTCTCGCCTAGTATGCATGAGGCACTGGGTTCGATTCTTGGCACCACATAAAAATAAAAATAAAGGTATTGTATCCACCTAAAACTGAAAAATAAATATTTTTTAAAAAGATTAGAAAAGGAAAAAGTCTTAAAATATAAGAAGTAAAATCTAATAGAATTAAAGTAATAGAATACTAAGATTACAGATGAAGATTTTTGTATGATTTTCACTGTTTGCTAGAAAACTAAGTAGAAAAAAATCATTAAAGATAAAAAAGGCTTGAAAAACCACTAACTTGAACTAATAGATAATAAAATATTTTACTTAATAATAGTACAATACACACTATTTTCAAATTTATAAAAAAAGTTTTCCAAAAATGAGCTAAACTATAGAAATGCTTCAATGTTTAAATGATTGAAATAGTTCAAAGTATATTTTATCTAACCATACAGAAATTGAGCTAGAAATTTAAAGAGAGCTATCCTAATATATATAGAAATTAAACAATTCACTGCTAAATACCCATAAGTCAAAAATGAAGTCACAGTAGAAATTAGGAAATGTTTGAATTAGAAATTAAAATACAACATAACAAAATTTATAGATGGCTGCTAAGGCAGTGCTTAGAGACAAATTTATAGTTTTAAAAAGAGTATATGAGAAAAGAAAGCAAGTCTTAAATAATTAATCTAGTTACCACCTCAAGAAACTAGAAAGAGAAGAGCAATTAAATGCAAAGTAAGCATAAGTAAGGATAGAAGATCACAGCAAAATCTATGAAGTAGAAGACAGAGAAAATCAATAACTTCTACAGTTGATTCTTTGAAAAATCAAATCACACTGAAAAAACTAGTTTGACAGAGCAAGGGAACGAAATAATTCAAATGAACAAAGTGAGGTATAAAAGAGGGGGAACATCACCATTGTCTTAGAAAAAATTCAAGAATTACAGGGAATATCATGAACATATTGTGGAAATTTTAGCATAGAAAAAATGGACAAATATCCAGAAAGACAAAAACTTAATTCAAGAAAAAAAATAGAAAATCTGCAAAGTTGTGAAACAGATATTTTAAAAAGAAACCAAATTAATAATTAGTAATAAATGATCTTCCAAGAAAGAAAACTCTAGGCTTAAATGGTTTCAAAAATGAGTTATAATATTTAAAGAAGAAGTAATATTATCTACTCATATTCTTTCAGAAAATAAAGAGAGAATACTTTCAAATCAGCTAAGTCTAGTATCATTCCTATAGTATAGCCAGACAAACATATCAGAAGAAAACTACAGGCCAAAATTCCTCATGAATATAGATGCAAATGCTTTAAATTTTTAGCAAATCAATCTGGCAACATATAAAATGGATGAGACGCATGATGGATTTAACCCAGAAATGCAAGTTTGGTCAAAAACAATTAATACAGTAGATCGTATTAATAAAAGACAGATAAAATGCATTTGACAAACTTCAAAAATTCTTTATTATAATAACTTGAAAATAATCAAAGAAAGGTACATCTTTAATCTGGTAAAGGACATTTATGCAAAACTATAATTAATATAATAATTATGAAAGACTGCTTGATTTTCATCTAAAATCATGAACAAGTCCAGTGTGTCCATTCTTAGTACATCAGTCCTTCACTGAAGTTTCTGGCCTATGCAATCAGGCAAGAAAAATGAAATCATACATAATTTTAAAACCAGTAGTAGCTTTTATTCAAAGAAAAACAATTCTGTATGTAGAACATCCTTTAAAAGGCACTTGAACTAATAAAGGAATTTTAAAAGCATAGGATACAAGATTGATATAAAAACCACTTCTGTTTGTATATACAAGCAATGAACAGTTTGATGATCAAACTAACAAAACAATTTGTTTATAATATTAGAAAGAATGATGTACTTAATAAAATTAACAAAAGAAGTCAATACTTGCACTCTGTAAAGTACCAAACACCCCTTGTGAGGGATAGGGATGTTACCCAGTGCTGGAGCTCTTGCCTAGAATGTTTGAGGTCCTAGGTTCAATTTCCAGCAGTCAGAGAGCGGGGGAGAGGAGAAGGAGAGAGAGAGAAATTAAAAGAAAAACAAAAACAATGATCCATGGAGTGAAATCCCATATTAATGGTTTGGAATACTTAATACTTTCAAGATGCCAATTTCTTCCCAAACTTGTCTACACATTGAACACAAAGGGTCCAAAATAGCTGAAACAATTTTTAGAAAGAAGAACATAGGAGAACTTATGCCAACTTATGAAATTTCAAAACTTAAAGTTTCAGTAATCAAAACACTGTAGTACTATCACAAAGATAAAAAGAACTAGACCTTCAAATATAAGATTAATTCATCTTTTTACAGATCCCAAGGTATTCAATGGTGAAAGGGTAGTTTTCTACAAGTGGAACTAGGATAATTGAGTAATAACATTGAAAAAATTACATCCCCTTACCTCACATCAGACATAAAAATTGACTGAAATTATAAAAGATCTTCAACTGTTGTAATACTTTCAGAGTAAAATTTTATGATCTTAGGTTAGGCAAACATTGCTTAGATAAGACTCTCTAAGCACACTCCATTAAAGAAAGCAAATGACAAATTAGATTCATTAAAATTGAAAACTTTTTCTCTTGACATCATTACATATAAAATGGCATTATACGAGGGAAAATATTAGAAAATCACATATCTGACAAAGTGATTAATCATAAATATTTAGAAAACTCTTCCAACTCATTCATAGACAATCCAATTAAAAGGCAGTAACATATTTCCCAAAAGAACATATACAAATTTAATATTTCATATAAAAGTACTCAACAAACTTAGTCATTAGGGAAATGCAAAATGAAATGTCAATAGATGCCATCAGAATGGTTATAATAAAAAAGCCTTCTAATACCAAGTGTTGGCAAAAACGTGAAGATGCTCATACATTGTTGAATAAAAAGTGATTCAGACATTTTAGAAGACAGTTTATGTTAAACACAAAACACTTAGTACATAGCCTATCAGTCCCATTCTTCAGAATCTACTCAAAGTGAAAACTTTTGTCAACTCAAAAACTTGAATGTGAATATTAACCACCAAATAATTCATAATAGCCCCAAACTTCAAAGACTTGAATGTCCATTATCTAGTAAATGCATAAAATAGTATTCAGCAATATAAAAGAAAATGGATCACTGATGCATCTTAAAAAATGTTGAACCTCAAAATATTATGTTAATGGAAAACAGAAACAGATACCATATATTATATAATTCTGCTAAATATCCAGAAAATACATATTTTGGGAGAAAAAAAAAACGGAACAGTGGTTAAGGTGGTGGGGATGAAGGTGATAGTGAGGACTGACAGCAAACAGACACAAAGTGTCATAACAGGTAATGAAAATATTCCTAAAGGGAATTGTGGTGATGCCTGCACAACTGTTTACATTTACTAAAAGATCTTTTGTTGGGGCAGGGGTTGTGACTCAGTGGCAAAGCACTTACCTTGCATGTGTGAGACACTGGGTTCGATCCTCAGCACCACATAAAAATAAATAAACAAAATAAAGATATTGTTTCCCTCTATAACTCAAATAAAAAAATAAATAAAAACAAAAATGATAATTTTGTTGTGCATTGACAATGGGTGTATTTTATGGTATACAAATTATGCCTCAACCTTAATAACTTTTTCTAAAAATCAAATAGACTTTAAAAAGCACGTCAGCACTTTGTGGCCAGAGCATTGGAAATACGACTTCAATTCACTCTGGTGAAAGCTGTGGTATCTAAATTGTACTTTGAGAAGACTTTTTCTAAGTTCATTTTCTCTTTCCTTCCTCTCCAAGCTCAGAAAATACAATAAAATATACAGATAATAAATAAGTGACCAATTAAAGTATAATTTATTATTATATTTAATATTAAAATATATTCTACATAACATCACATACTGATATTAAAAATAAATTACTTCATTAGGTAATGGAATAATTGGTTGAGTCTAATACATAAAGTTTTAATGATTTTTTTTACAAAATTATTTTTTAGCATCTCAGAAATATTTTCACATGATAAATACAAATAAAATATGGAACTAAAATTTCTTTCACAGTGATAAATACAAATAAAATATGGAACCTACTTTCTTCCACAATGTCATCAGAATATGAACTCTTTTCAATTTCTTTTGTTCGGGTGGGTGTCGTACCAGGGATTGAACTCAGGGGCACTCAACTACTGATCCACATCCCCAGCCCTATTTTGTATTTTATTTAGAGACAGGGTCTTAGTAAGTTGCTTAACACCTCACTTTTGAACTCACGATCCTCCTGCCTCAACTTTCTGAGCTGTTGGGATTACAGGCATGCCCACGACACCCAGCTCAATTTTAATTGTGGTAAAATGTGCAAAACATAATGATTACCTTCTTAATCGTTTTTTTAAACATACAGTTAATTCAGTGGCAATAAGTATATGCACATGGCTGGAGTCAGTGAATCACCAAATATCCACAGAGCTCTTCATGTTATAGTCATCACTCAACCTTAGTTGAGCCCTTAGTGAGCTTGCTGTTGTGTGTATACTCCATACCTTTTTATCTATTCATTTGTTAATGAATTGCTTCAGACACTTAGGTTACTCCTATCTTTTGACTATTCTTGAATACTATGCTGGGCACATGAGTAAGAAAATCTCTTCTAGTCCCTTACTTCCAATTCTTTTGGCTATAGACCCAGTAGTGGTATAGCTACCACTATGGTACCATATGGGAATTTTATTTTTATTTTTTGAGGAATTACCATATTATCTTCCACAGCAGTTATAATATTTTATTTTCCCACCAAGAGTGCTCGAGGGATCCAGTTTTCCCACATCCTAATCAATACTTGTTACCTTCTGGTTTTTGTTAGTGTCCATATAAAGTGTGAAGTGGGGCAACTTGCCTTTGAACAGGGCAGTTCCATATTAAATTTCAACATTAATACATTGAGATTAAATTAATACTTAATTTCTATACCATGGATCATACTTTATATGCTTGATCTAATGAAATAAAACTAAAAGAATTAATTATTCATTGTTAGAACGCTGTGCTAGGCTATTGCTCCCTCCCACTATCCCTTTGAGGTCTGCTGTCCACCAACTTGGAAATGATATATTGGAGGAGCACTTCACCTGGAAAAACATGAACTCCAAAATGTATGAACTTGAAAGACTTTTGAATCAAACTAAAAATAAATTCAAATACTAATTAATGTTTTAATCATTAGCTACATTTTTTTCCCCCAAGACAAGAAGCAGTCCCAATTAGAACCAAATCCCAGTGATTCCTTTAAGATAGAAGGTTTTAAAAAGTCAGGTGTGGTGGCACATACCTACAATACCAGCTAAAGTAGGAGGATCACATATTTGGGGCCAGCTTCTGCAGCTTAGCAAAGCTCTATCTCAAAAATGGGAAGCTGGGAATGTAATTAACAATGTGGTAGAGCACTCCAATTTAATTCCCAGTGACATACACACACACACACACACACACACACACACAGTTAAAAAGAAAAACCCTCTAAAATATTTAAAATATTTTCTGAAATAAATAGGAATTTGTGAACCTTTGCACATTCTGTCCCATTCATGAACTAGTGTGTTTTCAGTATTTTTGCTGATTATGGAGCATTTCCATGAAATATCAGACTTTCCTAGTAAACATTTATCTTCTCTAAAAGCTGGTTTTTCTGTATCATTTCAATTGATCTTTAGTTCCTTAGGCAATAACTTCCCACTTAGATTTTAAGAGTTTGTGTTGTTTCCTGTGCTCTTTATCTTTAAAACTTCTGCTAAAAAAGAAAAAAAAAAAAAAAAAAAAAACAAAAGCATGTGGTTTGAGGTGGCAGTAAGCAGATTCATTCTAATTTCTGTCACCACCAATTGTCTTATCAACCAATGGCCTAACAAAAATGAACAGGAAGATTGATCCTGATATTGATGAACCGGTCTCTGGTGAGCAAGGCAACCATCAAGAGCAAACCCATTTTAGAGTCTCCTGGGAAAGTGTGAACAGGACAGCAAGCAGCTTTCATCAAAGACATTTTGCTTCAGCAACAAGACTTTCTGTTTGGGTAAGTGATATTCACCCAAACAAAGCATTAATCACAAGACCCATCTCGTCTCCCTGGGGAATCTGAGCTAGAGCACATGAATCCTGCTCTCTAAGTGTGAATCTGAACATGAAAAGAGTTTAAGGAAATATAGAGGCTGAGAAAAGCATCTTAGAATCTTAGATGTAGTAAGGGTTTCATGGGAATAAAAAGTACTGCTACAAGTAAATATCTGAGCAGTATACAATTTTAACTTGCTGTTTAATTAATTAATAATAATAATAATTGATAATCCCCATCAACTTGGAGATTTGTGTTCATCTCTTTCTGGCTGGTTTCATTTAACATCAACTTGAAATTGGTAGAGAAAATGGTGTTTCCATTATCTACCTAACCACTATTTGACCTCTTTGAGTGGAGGAGTTTATTTACTCATTTTTATTCTTTTTTGCCATATCTTAAAAGAAAAAAATGAAATTTGTTTATTGCCAATAAAATCTGAAAGTGGGATATGCAAAGACATTAACATTGGCCTTTCAGACCTGGGAAGGAGGCTGTAGTTGTGAAGGTTTCTACCTACCCCATGCATCTCCTCAGAAATGTTGGCGGTTTGTTAAAATATTGATAGAGGCACCTACAATGGACAGATGATGGTCCTTTGGTCTGTGTGTTCATGCTAACATTTACTCTTGTGGAAAACAATCAACTTGACTCACCCTGTTTCCTGTCCTCCATTTTTACCTCTGCTGTTATTCCTGAATCTCAAAACCTTGACATACAGCATAGGCCCCAAGGGGAGAAACAGTACAGATCTGTAGTGAGTTATTATGGATTGGCCATGTCCTTTGCCGACTCTTTCAAAGGTGAGGATAAAAGGGCGATGTGGCTGTCTTTTCCCATATTGCTTTATAAGAATCTAGTTCTTGCCAAAATTCTGACAGTTCATAAAAAATATGAATCCTTAAACCCAAGTTCATTTTTCTGCTTTGCTAAAGATGGTAATATTTAAAAATTTTAATATTTGAGCTAAACTAACACATAGGAAGTAGATTTTTTTAAAGGGTGGAGTATTATTTTCTAACTTTTCTTATAACTTGAAAGTGAGTGAACATATTTTACTCTAAATTTTGAAACAAACAGATTTGAGTTTGAAGTTTATCAAATATGGAAACACTAATAAATTGCTTTTGGAAATTACATGTTCTTAGAGACATAATGATGAGAGGTTCTTGTAAAGCTAATAAATATCTTTTTTATATAAAAAGCTTTATGGAGAAATGAAAACTTACATTCTCTCAGTAATCATGTCCTCCTTTACAACTCTTTTCATAATGAAGGTACTCCTTCACCCCATAGCAGAGTCCTTCATTGAGGATATACTTCAACATCCTAACCTCCTTTTTTTCTTTTTCTTTTTTTTTTTTTTTTTTTTGCAATCAAACAAATCACTGAAAGGGAAAAAAAATATCTCTATGCTGTTTGTTTGAATTGGTTGTAGCAAGGAAGAATTTTGTGACATAAGAGGAAAAAGTAATGTCTTCAACTTTTGCTTACCAAGGGATGTGGTCTGGCCTAATGCTCTCTATGAATGTACTGTAAACATTAAATGTATATAAATATATTATGTATATTTTTAGTGTATGTGTGCACTTATGACTGCATTCTTAGTGATGGATCAAGAAAACATTTTTGTGCTTACTCTTGTTTGTCTTTAGCATGGTAGGAAATGATGACTGAAGTCTATGCTATGATATTTCTCTTTTATGAACAACCCAAATTTGTGAAAAATGAAAATTTCTCCCATTATTATTTTTATTAGCTAATCTCATGTAGACCGAGAAAGTAATCATTCCATTGTATTTGCTATTAGACACTTCTCAGAATGTGGTGGGCAGGTTTAATTTTCACTTTGATGAGAACTTTCAAATAATTCAGAACGAATAGAGGAGGAAACAAAGGGTTTCTTAATAAGATTTTAAGGAAACATAGAGTAACTTGTATCTTTTAATTTGGGAGCTAAGGTAGATTTGTTTCTTCATCATTCTAAAACAACTGAGGAAACACAGTTTATTTTATGAGGTGTATTTGAGCTAAAGTGGTTGTGCCTATGCATTTGGTTAGTTAAAGTGGTAAATCTGGTAACTACACATGGATTATCTTTAAGTGACTTAGAAAATAATGAAAAGAAGTAAGATTACTAATATACACTTAAGTTCATGGTAGCACTTTGGGGAGAAGAAGATGGACAAGTGATCCAAGTTTTCAGCGGGTACTGGGGTCACATTTCTCTCCAATGCCCCATTTATGACACAGTGACTCTCCACTTCATTTGGCTTCAGGAACACTTTCTTTTACTATGACATCTTTTCTAATTACATTCTAGAGAATATTTATAAACCCATCCCTATCACACTGGGGAGGCCAGGCGGGCTCTCCAGCATGAACCTGTGAGCAGTGTTTGTCTACCCTGAATGGACACACTACAGGCTGCTTCTTTCTTCTGTCCTGCTTTGTGCTAAACAGGGATTAGGCCCCTTTTTTAATTCCCTGAAAACCACCTTAAGCAGGCTATAATTTGTAGAAGGAATGGTTTTCTTTTTGTTTTGTTTTTCTTTTTCTGGTAGGATCAAAAACATGGGGAAAAAATGTCTCCATGATGTCACTTATTGTGTTAATATTTGGCTTTCCTTTCTGGTGGTTGACCTCCAGTTTGAATTTCTCTCCCACTTGTGGCAGCACTACAGCATCTCCAACAGAGTCTGGGACTACCCAACCCCAAGACTCAGAGAGATACCCCTGCCTATTCCATGGTCAGGGCCACAACCTCAAACTACAGTGCTGTGATGTCCCCAAGTAGATTCCAAATAGAATTGATGTTTCACCAAAAAGTTTGCCTTGTTGCTAGAAAAGAAGACTCCTTAAAAAGGAAGAATGTCTTCTCTGCTGTGAAACCCTTTGGTCAGATTCAGATAATTCAGGTGTTTATGTCATCAACTCTTCCCATTACTTGGAGGAGACAAAAATATCCACTACAGTATTTGACATGCTGTAGTGACGTATATAGAGAAACATAGGAAAGGCTTAGTTTTGACAGACAGTAGACTATATAGTCTTAGTCCTTTTTTAAAATAAAAGGTATAAACAAGTTGTATTATCTAATGCTTCTGCCTCTTAGGAACTGATATGCATTCACCTCCCATCTCATCTTATGTACTTCTTTTTTTTTTTTTTTTTTTTTTTGGATACTGGGATTGAATCTAAGGGTGCTTAACCACTGAGCCACATCTTCAGCCCCTTTTTAAAATATTTTATTTAGAGACAGATTCTCACTGAGTCACATAGGACCTCACTAAGTTGATGAGACTGGCTTTGAGCTCATGATTCTCTTGCCTTAGCCTCTAAAGCTATTAGGATTACATGTTTTTGATCCTACCAGAAAAACAAAAACAAACAAATAAAAACATTCCTTCTACTAGGTGGCGTGTGCCAGTCCACCTGGCTCCTTCTTTACATTTCTAGAGGAGAATACACAGAGTAATATTTGGAGAAATTAATTTTCTCTAAGACCAATAACAATAGCTATTTCAAATATTTCAATATGTTCTGTGAAAAAAATGTTTCTTTTATTTGACTCAATCCAAGCCACGGAAAAAATAAAAAATAGGACACGATGAAAAATATTTGAACTCAACAGCATTGGAAGTAAATCATTATATATACTAACTTTGGAATATACCTATAGTATTGATGGGAGTCTATTTTAGTATAATCTGTATCTGAGGAACTTGGACATTTTGAAAAAAGTACTTCTTAAAAAGTTTGTGTCTTTGAAATAGTTATTCTACTTGAAGAAATAATTTCTAAGAGGTAAATAAAATATTAAAAAATATATTTCAAAATTATATAAATGGTAGCATATGGCCCCAAATTTATAAAAATATAAGTGCTTTATCTATATGGTAGGATTTAGGTTTTTATTTCTTCTTACTAAGTTTCTATGTTGTAGCAATAAACATGTACAAGTTTTCTAGTCAGCAAAAATAATTATTAAAACCATTTCTTCCCTTAAATAGAATAAAAAGCAAGTACTCTCACTTATGACAATTTAAACATTGTTGTAGGTACGGAGCTTTGAAAAACTCTTTTTTAGACCTGGGTATGAACTTTGAATGTGTCAGGTCAGATTGGAAGGCAAGAAAAGACTTTAAAAATTCTGTGGAAAGAAAAGAAAAAGGATAGGCAGGGACTCTAAAGTCAAATATCAAAACAACAGCAACACACATATAGTTAACACATAGTGACTAAACAGTCCATTAAAAATGAACCTTCAAAAAAATGGGCCTTCAATACACAAAATGGAACAAAACGTAGGAATAAGAAGAAAACAGGGGCTGGGGTTGTGGCTCAGTGGTAGAACACTTGCTTAGCATGTGTGAGGCACCAGGTTTGATTATCAGTCACCACAAACAAATAAATAAAATAAAGGTCCATCAACTACTAAAATATTTTTTTTAAAAAAAGAAGAAAACAAGCAAAAAAGAACAGAATATAAAATACATAAACTATAATGACTTACAGAGAAGCACATGCTGTGGTGCACTAGGAAATGTTCATCTATCTCCTAAATAAAGAAAACTCAGATTTGCAGAATTTGCCAATTTGTGATTTAATAACCATACCATGTGATGACACTAAATGTGGACTTGGGAAGAGAGATGTGCAACCAGTGCTTGTGTGTTGGTACTAACTGGCTTCTGACACTATTGAATATATCAGAGTAAGTTGCAGTGTAATAAAATGAAGATGGTAAAATTCACCTTCAAAGGCATAAAACATCATCAATAATTTTTCATAATACACACAAAACTTAAAAATCAGGAGTTAATATATACCCTAAAAATATTGATGAGATAAAAGCTAAAACACACACACACACACACACACACATACAAATTTGAAAAACAAATTAAAAAAAATTAATCATATATGCACACATATATCTACATAAAATAAGGAGAAGACAAATAAAATACTACAATAAAATTTAGCAAGCTAAAAAGGTATCAATAGAAAAAATGGACATTAATAAAAGAAATATTTCCTAGATGATACCAGGTATCAATATCATGAACTTGTTTGTATATAATAATACAAATTCAAAATATACAGTGTCATTTTCGTGAAAATTAAAAGATTTTAATACATGGCTATCAGAGAACCACAGACGAGCCATATTAAAAAAAAAAATCAATGAGTTTAAACTAAGAGGTGTGTTTAGACCCCTTGGCTGACAAAGAACTATGGTGCTTTGAAGTACACATAAAATATTGACAAATTTGATCAAGTATTAAGCCAGAACAAACATCAGAGAATGTTTCAAGTAATTGATAATATACAGAACATATCAATTGTAATATTAAATTAAGAACTAGCAACTAAAAACAAGAACATTTTTATATTTAAAATTAAAAGCACTCTTCTAAAAAGCAATGAGTTAGAAAGAAAATCATAATAAATTGCATGTTTTTTTTTTTGAGAGAGAATTTTTAATATTTATTTATTTATTAAGTTTTTCGGCGGACACAACATCTTTGTTTGTATATGGTGCTGAGGATCGAACCCGGGTCGCACGCATGCCAGGCGAGCATGCTACCGCTTGAACCACATCCCCAGCCCTAAATTGCATGTTAAAAAAAAATTAAAATTGATTTTTAAAAAATAAATGACAGTAGAATTCATTACAATTCTTATTACACATATTCAGCACAATTTTTCATATCTCTGTATATAAAGTATGTTCACACCAATTCATATCTTCATACATGTACTTTGGATAATGATGTCCATCACATTCCACTATCATTGCTAACCACCTGCCCCCTCTCTTCTCCTCCCACCTCTCTGCCCTATCTAGAGTTCTTCTATTCCTCCCATGCTCCTCCTCCCTTCCCCACTATGAATCAGCCTCCTTATATCAGAGAAAACAATTGGCATTTGTTTTTTTGGGGATTGGCTAACTTCACTTAAAATTATCTTCTCCAACGCCATCCATTTACCTGCAAATGCCATGATTTTATTTTCTTTTATTGCTAAGTAAAATTCCATGGTGTATATATGCCACATTTTTTTTATCCATTCATCTACTGAAGGGCATCTAGTTTGGTTCCACAGTTTAGCTATTGTGAATTGTGCTGCTGTAAACATTGATGTGGTTGTGTCCCTGTAGTATGCTGTTTTTAAGTCCTTTGAGTAAAGACTGAGGAGAGGGATAGCTGGGTCAAATGGTGGTTCCATTCCCAGTTTTCCAAGGAATCTCCATACTGCTTTCCATATTGGCTGCACCAAATTACAGTCCCATCATTAGTATATCAGTGTATCTTTTTTCCCACATCCTCTCTAACACTTATTGTTGTTTGTCTTTAGCTGCCATTCTGACTGGAGTGAGATGAAATCTTATAGTGGTTTTGATTTGCATTTCTCTAATTGCTAGAGATGATGAACATTTTTTCATATATTTGTTAATTTAAATTGCATGTTTTAAAGAACAAAAATTAAATAATTGGAAATAAAAACTTATGTGAGGCATTCATTATTATAATATATTCCAAATAACATTCCAAAAATTGGAATGAAATATTTTTGAAATAAAAGAAAAATTTAAAAGGTAAATATGAGAGAAAGTAGGGGTTAGAAAATGCTTTACAGAGAATACATGTGAACTGCATTTTGAAGGATAAATAGAAATTTTCCAGTGTCACCTGGAGGAGGATGGCTTTCTAAGTGGAGGGAACGACATAGGTAGTCAGCAAAATATGAAATTTTGTAATGCATTCCAGGAAGAACAACTAATCTGGTATTACAAAAAGATCTGGCAAGAGCCCTTGCCAGCTGCAAAGTAACTGATGGTCAGACAGCAAAGTCTTTCTTTTATATACTGAATTATTCTTATTTTACCCCCAAACTCTTAGTAAGACACAGAAGAATTTTGAACAAGTATATAACTTGTCCGACTTGTATTTTGGATGGATCAGTATGTTACCACTGTGGAGGATGGAGAAGAGTTTTTGTGTGTGATGAAGTGTAAATGAGAAGGGTCTGAAGGCACAGAGATCATCCATGAGGCTCTTTAAATAGGGATCTCTAGTGATTGGATGTATAATTTATTTACTTGCTGGGGCTGCCATAGCAAAATACCAGACTTGATGGCTTAAACAACAGAAATTTATTTCTTACAGTTCTGAAGTCTAGGAAATCCAAGATTAAGGTAGCAGTAAGGCAGGTTTCATGTTGAAGCCAATTCTCTTTACTTGTAGATAGTCACTCTCTTGTGCAACATGAAAATTCTGGGATAACATAATTCAATTCACAGCAAATGTTCATGTGTAAAGTAGGAAGAGAAATAAAGAAGAAAGGCAAGTTTTCCCAGGAGGAATGCGAAAAAGGCTGAAGGATATGAGTTTTATTTTAAATACGGTGATATTTAATTTTGGGTGCCTTTAGGAAACAGGTGAGGATGTTTGACAGATCCTTGGATATGTAAAGGTAAAGTTTTCAAAAGAGGGGGAGACAAAAACGATTTGGAAGTCATTTATTTATTTATGATAAAGCTATAGAGAAGTAGAGCATGTGCCATGGAAAGGGACCAGGGATGGATCCCTTGGGGACATTGAGACATAGCCATATATAAGGACATCTGCAGGAGACTGAGAATAGTCAGATGGATGTAAAACAAACAGAAATCTGTGTTGTCATAGAAACAAAGGATATGATTGCCAAAACCATAGAAGGAACAAGTAAGGAGTCTATTAAATTGAAACATTAGAATATCATTGGGCAACTTGTTTCTGTAACAATGTCTCCATCTTGTTCCAGGTTTCATTATCTCTGCCAATCCCTTGTTCATCCATGCCTCAGAATGACCCTGTGTGATTTGCCTAAAGCATTAGTTCTGGTGTGGGCTCTGTTTTTGTTATTACTCATCCCAGACTGTAGAGTCCCAGTGGAGAACTGCACCTTTTTCTCTCTGACCTGACCACCTTCTTGAACAAGGCCTCTGGGATCATATGCTGGCCCCCATTTCTAAACACTGCTTCTTCTACGTATGCTCTACCTGAGTGCTCTTGGAAGGAGACTCACCTCCAGTTTGGATACTGTATATGTTTGGTGCATTTTGTTTTAGCTTCTGCTCCTTATAGCTTTTGGACACATTCTTTGAAAAGAGCCTCCTGATTCCTTAGAATTGCTTGTTTAAGGCAATACTGCTAGTGTTTGCAAGTTCAAGCTTACCTTTTTTAAAACAGAAAAAGAAAAAAAAAAGGTAAAAGAATGAACTTAAGCCCAGAGGAGCGTCTGGGAAGAGGTGCGGCTGCCCTGTGACTGTGCATTTTAAGTGGGAGTCTCGCCTAATGCTTTGAATTACCTCGGCCTGGGCTGAGTGTTCCCAGTGGACTCTTTCCACTTAAGCTTTTTATTAAAAAAGTAAATTGGGATTATTGTATTCCCTCACTTTACTTTGGAAGTAGAAATTTTAAATTAATTGTGGTCTAAACTGATAGCAAACAGAGAGGTTCTGATAGCAGTCTGGCGGCCTCTTGTTCAGCCAGTAGAGATTTCGGTTATTGCTTCTGGGAATGGCTTGGCTGAGATATTTTTAATTTACATTTTTTTCTTCTCTCTAATGAAGGATTGAATTATGACTTACTAGAAAATCCCCAGTGTCGATGAGAGAGATGTTGACTAACTTCCTCTGAGTTGATTGGAGTGGAGCTATTTAGTTGGAGCTGGGTTTTATATTGCAGGAGTGGCGTTCTGCAGGATTTCTGCATTCAGGGCAGCACTGTCTGGAAAATGCCTTTAGCTCCCATCAGGAGTCATCCCTTCAGCACAGTGGGTAGTGTTGTCAAAGATGAGAAGGGTATTTCTGTACGGGTTGCTTGAGTGGTGCTATTGTGATGTCCACGCTGGTAGGATCAGTCACAACAATTCAGTCAGGAACTTCCCTAGGCCTCTTGAGCCTAGCTCTACCTCAGCAAGTAAGGAAATCCCCAGTGTAAGCTCTCTACATAGGCACCACCTGCAGAGGGATCAATGCCCAATGGACAGGACAGATTTGTAGACAGTAGTCTCTCTGATGTAATAATAGCTCTCTGTCTGCTACATAGTGGGGATGGTAAAAATGTGGATGTTGCAAAATAGAATTACTGGCCTGGAAATTTTCCTTCTGTGGGCAGATGGCATGATCAAGAGCAAAGACAGGCATGTCCTTTCACAAATCAAGGGCAATGGTTACACAATAGGCTTAGATAATGGCCCCTAGAAGAGACAGCTTTGAGTAAAACTCAGTGATGTATAGTAAAAGAACTTTTGTGAATCCAAACAGCTCAAGTGAAATATCTTTTGAGGATACTGGTATCAAACTTACTAGAAGCCCAATGCATGGAACAGAGTGCATGTATTGTGTTTGTGTCCTAAAACAACTGCATCCTAAGCATTTCCATATTTCAAGAAAGAGTTTAAAAAGAGGGAAAATAGCACCCAAAGTGAGAACAGAACTCAAGCATAACGACCTTGGAATAACATTTACTCTATGCTTCTAGGTTTCTGAAAACAGCTTTCAACTGCAAAAATATTGTTTGAAGCTGCCAATTAGAGATATCTGTCCTGAAGCTTATTTCACGTTTTCATAGTAGATACTTCAGTGCCAAACAGTAAATGGTATCTCAAAGTGCATGTCTACCTCATACATAACACTGCACTCCACAAGCCCTATTGCAAAGATAGGGCATTTTCCCGAGGATTGGATGAAATGCACTGGGGAATTCAACTAATGAATTTTTTTTTTCTAAAATCAAGATTTTTTTTTTCCACACATTAAGCCAACTAACACATGGAAAAGAACCTTAAATGTTTTTTTAGAAAACAATCCCCATTTGGTAATGCACACTACAAGTTGAAAGATGGCATTCTGGCTTTCTCAATCATTTAAATGGATGCCCTATTTCCTATTTATTGTTTCTGTTTGGCAAAACTCGGATTCCTAAAAGAAAGAAGATAATGTCCTAATGAAAATGGATTTTTTTTCTGAATAATTAAGACCTTGAAAATCCAATGTTTGGAAAAATTTCAACCAGACTTTACAGAAATGAAAGGTTAAGAAGACACTTGTTTTCTATATCAGATATTTAAGCTTAAAAGACAGATGAAAAGTTTTCTCCCTTCTCATATTGGTGCTTCCATCAAACTCTTCCACCACATGGTACAGAAAGAGTTTTTCTCTTGTATTTTCCAGTTTATTGTGGTTAGACAATAATTGCCCATGAGAAAAAATGAGGGTCTTTCAACATTGCAAACTCAACAATTGATTTGCCAACAATAGCAAAGCTTAAATGTTCCCTGAGCTAGATATCCAAGGACTAAGTGTAAAGTCAATAAATAGGGCAGTTGTCCTTGCTGTGGTCCTAAGTGAGAGAGGTATGAGAAAGTATAGTTCTGAGGGATGAAGGGCTGCCATGCCATGCCGCAAAGTCGGTACAAGCAATGGCAGCATTGGGGATAAGGAATGTTGGTAAACATGTACCCATGTCACACGTTCATATCATCAACAACCACCATCAAGTATGTACACTTATACTGCTAACGGTTCTCGTGCTTCATGCTAAGTTTTTGAACAAACTAAGTGCTCTGTGTTCTTTCTTATCATAAAATATTCAGATGAATCTATCTTCTATCTATTTTAGATATATAGGTTTAATAGGATTGGATTTTAGAAAAGAAAGTACAATTCTTAGGAGCAGTCTGATTTCTCAAATGTCGTGTTTTTCTGACATCTGTCTAGGAAAATCTAGTGATAATGTTAAAAGCCCCTTTGTTTTAATTGTGTTTTACCTAGGAATACAAAGGTCCTTTGGACCACACATGCATAAACAAGGGAGTAAATGGCTGTCATTCATCCTGAAATCTGAAATTGGAAGAGAAACAGCATGGCCAGGGCGTGCATCATTCAAAGAGGAAGATCTGCACTGGGGTCTGTGCGGCCACTTTGCCTGTACTGATCTTCATCAGCAGAGGAAACACGTCTCTCTTCTTCCTATGAATCTGCAAATGTGGGCTGAGCTCTGGTCACACTCCTCATCCTCCATCCTCCTGTCCCCTCTGATGTTTATTTCTGGTGCTGAGGTATGACCTTATATTATTAATGATATTTTAAAGATTAAAGGTCTGGATAATGTGTAAGATCTACTAATGATGACAGCTTCAGAGGCAGGATGATTGGGGCTAGGGAGAGAAAATGGCAGAGTGAGTTTCTGCCCATGAGTGAGACTTTCTAATCATAAATGAGCATGACAAAGAGGGAGGCCTTTTCAACATGTAGGTGAAATAGTGTCATCAAACTACCAAGCCTAAATTCACTACAAAATACCCGTGACTGAGTCACTGCCTAAACTTTTTTGCAAATGGTTTCTCTTCCAAGCAGAAGTAAGTAATGAGAATTTTATTCTAGAAATTCACCATTTCAAACAGAATTCTGTAGGAGGTGCCGGTCTCTTTATACATTATTAAATCTCTCACTGAGGATTTCTTTCCCCTGAAATCTGACCTAAGATTTTTTGTTGGAAACTATCGAATTTGGAGTTGATTTGGAATGCTTAGCAACTTAGACAGGCTGCCTTCCTTTGAATCAGATGTTGTGCTCTCTGCTGAAGTGTTCTTCCCACACCTGCAAAAGAACCAAAGACCCCTTGTCCTTTGCCCTCAGACCCACCTCACTGTGCCATGGACACGCTTTGTTCAGCAACACATAATGAGTTCCCTCGTTTCCAGTAGGGAAAGGAGACAGGTGTAAGTTCCTTCTCTCTTACTTCATGATTCCAGCCAGAATACACATGAAACTTAAGAGGCTGTGGATGCTTTTGTTCCGTGATGTCCTCCCATGTCCCAGCTTATACTTCTCTTTCGGAATTGTGCTGCCAGTTGCCTAAATGCAGTAGGAGAACTAAATAGGGACTTTAATAAATAGAGGAAACAGATGGAGGCTAGAAGCTCTTATGAAGTTAAAGGAATTGCGTGTTTAATAGCCTCAATGCTTAATAGCAGTAATAGCTGCCAAGCCACCACATAACTCACTAATATGCATGAACTGTAACAGCAAGAAAGTGACTGCTTTCAGTCTCAAGGACTTTCCTAAAAATTCAAGGTTGTAAGAACCTAACCTAGAGAATAATTACTTGTCCAGACGTGATAACAGACTCTGGCAGAACAAAAATGACAGCTTGATTCACAGACAAATATAAGTCGGTCTTGGATGTCTGGCTTCCATTTTTCTGTGGAGAGATAGATGTCTTTAAAAAGCCTCAGCAGTGAACATCCTGTCAGTTTAAAAGGTCAGACACTGAAGTGTATCAGAAGAGATGATGCTGCACAGACCATTGAGAGAAAAGAAAATGATTTCATTATCCTCGTTCATCTGCTATAGATTAATTCAGTTCCCATCATCGTGGCAATTAAGGCATCTTTGTAGCCCTGTCCTGACCTAGTTGAGGTAGAACAAGGTAATAAAAGCAGCACCGGGGAGGAGGGATACTATGACTGAGTCAATATTCCTTAGACACAAATGCTGTTAGGTATAGTGTTTGGAGCTGAGACATTCAACAACAGTTGCTTAAGGGGAAAAAGTGCAAACTTAAAACAACCCCTAGAAACATGTGCCTGTATGTGAGAAAGTGAAATTTGCATCTCGGATGCCCTGTGAACTGTAACAGTGCTTGAAAATAATCATGTAAAAGAGATTTTGCTATTCTCAGTATGCTTACGGATGGGGCAGTATTTACATGTCTGGATGGATAGAAGGCTTCTGGCAGGATTGCTGCTCCCCAGGTCATGAGGAGGAGGGCAGTTGGTTTTCTGTCCCCCTGAGTGGTAGTTTAAGTATAGCATTTAGGAAAAAAACAGTTTGGCTTCTCCTAACTTAGCTTCAGCTGATTTTCTGAAGGGAGTTTCTAAGATTTCACCACAAAACCTCAGTTGCCATGCTGAGCTGCTGCTCTAGCACCCCTGATGTTGTAAGGCCGGTTGCAGTCCTCTGTACTCCTGCTGCCTTTACAACATCTTCCTTCCACTCCCACTTACCTGATCCTCGAAGAAGCCCTCATTACTCTTCACTTGGCTGACCACAATGGATCTCTACTCATCTCTCCCTTTACCCTTTCCACACTCTAATGCATTCTACTCACAACCAACACATTTAGCTTTCTAAAGCTTATCTTTAATCATGTCACCCCTTGCTCAAAAACCAATGGCTTTTCCAGCAACAACCATAGCATTCAAAGCTCCCGAGGGCAAGCCACAGCCAATCGTTTATGCTGCATTACCATTAACCTTCTATTACCATAATCTTCCATGTGCTCTGCTCAGTCGGGACCATGAACTGATCCTCAGCTGTGTCTCCTGAGCAGTTTGCTTGCACTTCTTCCCATTCTTTACCTGCTTGCTTGAATGCCCTCCATCTATCCCCCAAGGCCATTCCTTCAAGGAACTTTTTGCTTCCTTCTATTGAATCTAATTTCTCTGTTGTTTATACCTTTCTTAAGGCACTAATCATAACCATATGCAATGGTTAGAAAATTTCAGGAACTTGGAGTAAGATCTGTTCAATTCTGTTTCTTGTGCATTAGAGCTAAATAGTTAATCTTTCAGAAACCTCAGTTTACATAATTAAATTCAATAAATATTAATTTAGAGAGAGAGTCTATACTTAGAATATACCAATGGATAAAGCAAATACCTTGCATCCTAAAGGGAGAGAAGAGATACATAGACATTTCAAATATACAAAATAAATTGTATAGCATAAGTTGGTTAGTGTGATTCTTAAAAGCTGAAGAGAGAAAAAGGGATGGGAGAGTCAGAGCAAGGTGCAGTCTTAACATGAGTTGTTACAGTAGCCCTCATTACAGAACAATGTTTATACAACACCTTGAAAGATAATAAGAGAATTTGCCATATGTCTGTGGAAAATGCAGTCCTATCAAAGGAAATAGCAAGTGCAAAGGGCTTGAGACCTCTGATATTCAATGAAGAGCAGATTCCAGTGTGTCTCAAATAGAATGAGCAATAAAGAAAGGAGGAGGAAATGAGTTCAGATAATAATGAGAGCAAAAGGCAGAACTTGGAAAGCCTGTATTCCATTGTAGGACTGTTTTTACTCTGAGTAAAATGGGAACAACTATAGTTTTATTGTTTTTGTTTGTTTTGACACATTGTGAGTAGAAGATTATGATGATCTGAATTGCAATTTAAAAGAACTATTATGACTGCTCTGCTGAGATGACACTATGGGCAAGCAAAGTAGAAGCAAGGGGACCTGTTAGAAATATACTATGGGACTCTAGCAGGAGACAATGATGACTTAGGTCAAAGTGATAATGATGGAAGTAGTAGGAAGTTGTCAAAATCTGGCTGTATTTTCAAGGAAGAATCAATATTTAATTTTGAATTTAAAGTGGTATGGAAATGAAAGGAGTCAATAATGACTAAGATTTTGGGCCAAATTACATAATGGAGTTACATCAATTGATATGGGAAAGATTGGATAGAAAATGATTTGGGGAGAAATACAAACACCAAGGGCCTAGTTTTGAACATACTTTGAGTTTGAGATTGCTATGAGGCATAAAAGTTGAGAAGTTGAGCAGGCAGTTGTGTGCATTCAACAATGAGATTAGAGTAATTCTTACTCAGCAAACAGACTTGATCTGAAATTAAATTGCAATAAGATAATGTATGCAAGTTTCATAGTATTTGCATATATGATTCTGCATTTCCTTATATTATCACTTTGTATTTGTATATGGAATATATATGTATTTGTGTTCACTGTGTATTCTGTATTTTCTTAAAGTGAAACCTGTGATGATTTTACTTGTTGTAAACTATTTGTTGTTTATCTTTTGTCATAAATGAATGCAGCTTCATTGTAAGAATATAGAAAATAATAGTAGTCACAGAATATAAAATGTAAAATACCCACCTATTATCATATCACTCTCAAATTAACAATTGTTAACATTTTGGAGTATATCCTTTAACTTCTCCTTACTTGACTTATTCATTGGGGAATTTTTACTTTTCTGCTTCCCCACCCCCATAATTTTATTATAATCTCTTGTATCAGTATGTTTTAAAATATTTATTCATTTAATTAAAATTATGTACCTCCAGTTTTCAAAGAACAGCTTATTTAAAACAGACTTAGACATTTTTTTTTTTTACTTTCCTAATTGCTTCATTTCTGCTATTCCTGGGGTGATTAAACTGAAACTTAAATCCATGATTTTTCAAGTCATAGAAAAAGGGTTCCTCTTGACATTAGAATGAATTGCTGGTGTTCACTTGGGTGATGGCTGCCTTGGTTAAAATGCAGTCAAGAGTGCATAGGACTGGGGCTGAGAATATAGCTCAGTTGGTAGAGTGCTTGCCTCACATGCACAATATCAAAGAATAATAGATCCTCTTCTCCAGAATTCCCAGTAGAGGTACCTCAGTAATGCCTACACATACTCCCCACTGATGTTAACTGTGTGGATGATTTTGTCATTAATTTTTAAACTAATGTCCAACTGTTATGTTTTATTTCTTATGTTTATTTTTTCTATTCCTAATTTGTGTTCCTTAATTTCATCTTGTATGTTTTATAAAGTTCCTTTCTAGAGCAAGGCACTAACCAAATAACTCAGACATAAGCATACTTGTTTATGGCATGCACAGAGGTCCTACATAGGGATTACCACCAATGGTGCATGGTTCCTGGATGAGAAGGAGGAATGGATGCTCACACAAAGTAAGAGAACATGGAACACTTTTTCATTCCAGGTCACACACTGTGGAAAAGTCAGGGCCTTTGTTTCTTGGGTTAGATAATTATGGAAAACCAATTGTATTATACACTTCTATTCCTTAGTTTTTCAATGAGAAGGAAAAAAATTATGGCTACTCAGATGTTCCCAAAAAGCCAGCACCCATGTTGCTTATGCTGTATTGTGTATGTTTATTGGTGTTACTAATGTTATTGTTACATTTGTATTCTCTGCAGTCATTTTGCTCAGTTTTTTAAAAAATATTTTTAGTTGTAAATGGACTTTATTTATTTATCTTCATGTGGTGCTGAGGATAAAACACAGTGCCTCATCTGTGCCAGATGAGTGCTCTGCCATTGGCTACAAACCCAGCCCCTCAGTATTTATTTTTAAGATAAAATTGTTTCTGAAGTGATTCTATTTATAGTACCAAACTTAAGGCAAACAGCAATTGTAGTTCTAAGAGCTTGGGTATCCAAATATTTTATACCAATAAATTCAGGAGACCCATTAATAAAAAAGTAAATAAATTAATAATAATAATAATAATAATAATTATTATTATTATTATTATTATCTCCAATCCCTAAGTGTTCTTCATGTGTAGACATAAATAATTCATATATATGGATAAAATAATGAATAGGTGTGAACATCTGTACAAAATACCATATAGGCTTAGGTAAAATATAATGCAATTCTAAGCTGAGGGTTGCAATAGATAATAGAAAAAGGAATTATACATACAGAAGAAAAACATCATTACAAAGGATTAAAGAAGCTCCAATCTAAATGTGAGTCCATAGTTAAGAAATTTAACTCTGTGGGGTCTTAAACTACCTGAAATTTTGCTGTAGAGAAAATGTCTCATTTTCTATATTAAAAAAGAGGTGGGTACTGAAGAGATTGCTTTGACAAGGCAGCAAAATATGATTTAAAAAATCCTGTGATGAAGATTGCCATATTGAGTATTATATTATTTTACCATAAGGAATGAAAAAAGATTAAAGAGTGACATTTGGGGAAATGAAGCCATAAGAAATTCATATTTTAAAGAGCAACGCAAACAGATGAAGTGTAAAGCGACAGCGTTATTATTTTTTGTTATTAAGATCATTGCAGCAGTTGGTTTATATTTTGACTCACTGTTTTTATTCATACTGAAGCCTTATTATTTGAGTGCTAAGAATGGAAAGTTCAGGGGACAGAAGAAACAACTGTGCCTGAACCTAAATGTCAATGGCTCTGGAGACCACTAATGGGACAGACAATTTATTCTCATTTCTAGTTGGCTTAATTACCTGTAGTCCACACAAGGAAAAATAAATAAATAAAATGATACAACAAATGAGATCCCTTAAAAATTGGGATCTAGCAAACAAAGAGTTCTGAGTGTTAGAGTATCTGCATCCTGGCCATAGGCAACAATGACAATATGTACTCCGAGTCTAACCAATTGCTCTTGTTCACTCAGGTGATAGCTGTCTTTGGTCAAAATGCAGTCAAGAGTGCATAGGACTGGGGCTGAAAATATAGCTTAGTTGGTAGAGTGCTTGCCTCACATGCACAAGGCCATGGGTTCAATCCTCAGCACCATAATAAATAAATAAATGCATAGAACTGCTCCTGACAAATTTTCTCTGCATCCCTGAGGCAGCTTAAAAAATATTTTACTTTCCACCCTTCATGCCTACCAGCCAAGATCTTCCTCCATCAAGTTTGAATATGATTCCCAACACAACCTCTAGGAACATTTTAAATCAAGTGGCCTAAATATGCTTAATGATATCTTCAATTTGGATTCAAAAGAAAGGTTACTTAAAAGATAAGTCTTATGACTTCAGGGGCATATACAGAAATTGAAATGAATGGCTTTTCCAGTAGATCATATGCCAATACTAACTTGAAGTATCTGACATGTTAGGGGGAAATGTAATTTATTACAAGTGTGCCACAGATTGTGGTAAAATTTCCAGTAATAATATGTCAGAGTTGATGTCAGTTTTAATGACACATACTGTTTCCTTTATTGTTGATGGTTTAGAATTTTCATTTACTGAATTTGATCTCTTTTTTCTCCCACATAAGAATCAGATGAATCATAGTTCTTCAATTGCTGTCTGAACTAATAAAGACTAATAATGTCATTTGTAAAATGGGAAAACTTTAAAAATGACTTTCAACTACATGTCTGCTGCCAAATGCAATTGTGTCTTAAACCAAGAAGTAGGTGTCCCTTCCCCCACTCAAACGTAGAATGAAAAAAATTCTGTAATCCACAGTGCATTGTACAAATTAGGCAGTATATTCAGGAGAAGCAGATATCCTCCACTGGACTATGCATTCCGGTAGCATCTGCAGCGATTTTGTGCAGAGTTTGTAAATTTGCCTATTTCTCTCACACAGATAATGTCAGAAGTAAGCTTCCTGGAAACATTTTCCTCATTATATACTCCAAGCCCCAAAAGTCTTTTGGAGAGAATGGATGAGTATTTTGAGAATTATAGAAACCCAGATTATCATTCATCAACTCCGAATGGATTGCTGTAACTCCTAAAAGAAGATGTAAGGTCAACAATCTAGCTTTTATGCACAGGCAACAACTTTCTAAGTCAGACCCCCAAAGCTCAGGAAATAAGGCCAAGTTAATAAATGAGATGGCATCAAATTAAAAAGCTTCTGCACAGCAAAGGAAACAATTAGGATTATGAAGAGGGAACCTACAGAATGAGAGAAAAACTTTACATGAAAATAATCAACTAACAATTGATAAATGGCAAATGAACTAAACAGTTACTTCTCAAAAATAGAACTATAGTGGCCAACAAATACATTAAACAATGCTCAACATTATTAGCAATTAGGGAAATGCATATCAAAACTACACTGAAATTTCATCTCACAACAGAGTCGCAGTCATTAATACAAATAATAATGAATGCTGGAGAGGATCAACCATGTGATCTAGCTCTACCACTTCTCGATATTAACCCATAATAATTAAAGTCATCTTACTACAGTGATACATGAACCAAAATTTAACAACCCTGCTGCCCAGGTATACTGACAACAAGCTGACCAGCAAGAGTCATACTAAGTCTGACTGAGAAAATTTTGTGTTTATAGTAACACAATTCACAAAAGCCAAACTATGGAACCAGCATAGGTGTCCATCAATGGATAAATGCAACAAGAAAACATGGCATATATACATATATATGTATATGTATGTGTATGTATGTAAAGTTTTATTCAGCCATAAAGAAAAATAAAACTATGGCATTTGCAGGAAAATAGATGAAACTAGAGACCATCATGTTAAGTGAAATAAGTCAAACTCTGAAAGTTATGGGTCAGATATTTTCTCTCATATGTGGAAGTTAGAAAAAAGGAAAACAAAGCTGGGGGTGAATCTCCTAAAAATCAAAAGAAGATCAGTAGAGGAAAGAAACCAAGGCATGGAGGACAAGGAGGAAGGGAGGGGAAATGCTGGGGAGTGATACTGACAAAATTATATTATTGAATTGTGTGCATGTACAAATATATAACAACAAATCCCATCAATATGTACAATGTGTACCACCATAGTGCACCAATAAAAATGTGGAAAAAAATAAGATTTAAAAAAACAAAAATGGGTTGCTGAACATTTCCTCTCTCCAATATTCACTACTACTACTAGAATGACAATAAAATTAAATAAGAAATGTATAAAGCCATAACAGCTCTGAAAGTGAGAAAAACTATCAGAAATGTTTAGAGCAATCTAGGGAATGTCCTGAAACTTTTAGAAAGCAGTTGAGTTCCTATTGACTACAATCTAAAAAACATATAGGAAAAAGTTATCACAAAGAGTAGGGCTGTTTCCTAGAAAGTCTCAGTTGGGATTTTAAAAATAAATAAAGAGTTAAAGTTAACATGTGATAAGCAAAAGCCTGGTCTCTTATAACCTGGGGAACAGCAAGAAAAAGAATTTGGATGGCTACAACAGCGGCTCATCAGCAAATCTCTAAGTGAGCAGGGAGAGTTCTGAGTACTGTAGTTTGGTTCCTTCCTCAGATGAAGAGTATGAAAGGCAGTGGGTACAACTCATTCTCCTCTGCTTTGGCTGGCTTACTCTATGTGACCACTGACTTCAGCAAGCCTCTCTGAGGAAGGAATAAGGCAATCAATCAGGAGCTGTGTCCACCCATTCATATTCTTAGTTCCTTGAACAGTAATATCTACATCTCATGCAAGACCTCTTTGTTAGCAAATAGTGCACCAGGATAGAGCAATGATTAAATGAACATGCTCTGGTGTAAAAATCTCTGGATTGATGCTGGAGTCATGGCTCAGTGGTAGAGCACTTGCCTAGCATGTATGAGGCACTGGGTTCAATTCTCAGCACAGAATATAAATAAATGAATAAAAATACATAAAATGTCCCTCAACATCTAAAAAATATTTTTTAAAAAATCTCTGGATTGGATCCAGAATATACCATTCAGTGACTGTGTGACTTTGGAGAGTCACTTGTTTTTTTTCACTTATCTGTTACATGGGGCTAAATTAGTCTCAACCACTTTGGGTTATTATGAGTATTCTGTATTATGAGTATTCTGTAAGCCAATATGTGGATGCAGTGCATAGGTAAGCACTGTATGTATTTACTATTATAAAAATATTATTACTGAATTGAAAGAATAAGTTAAGGAACTTGGCACAAGACAATATGAACCTAAAAGCAAAATAATAAATAAAAGAGATATAAAAGAATAAAGAAAGAAAATATTAAGAGGTATAGAAGATAGATTCATCCATCTAATCAAACTTCCAATATCAAACTGAAGTGAAAATACAATCAAAGGAATAGTAGAAAATTTCTCTAAGCCGAATATCTATGTTCTTAGATTAAAAGAGATTCACGGGTACAAAGGAATAAAATAAAAGAGAATACATGAATGTCTTGTGAAATTTTAAAACTAGAAGGATATAGAGAATAAAAGTCATAGAACTGGAGAAAAAACACATCTTACCTACTCCTGAATGAAAATCAAATTTTCAGGAGACATCTTATTAGCAGCACTGTAACTAGAGGTCAATGGTGCTTTGCCCTCAGAGTTTTTCAGGAAAATGACTTTGAAATAAAATACTATGGCCATCTAAAATGTGAATCAAGCATGGGGGTGAATATGTTTCATTTCATTGTATATTGAAAATAAACATGTATTCAAAAACACCTACTTGAAGAAAAACAATATGCAAAGCAAAAAAAGAAAGGAAAAGAAAACCATAAGAGACAATGAATTGGGGAACAGGATTCTGATGGAAAGAAACAGAACTGTCAGCTAATTAATCAGGGTGCCCTCAGCTCCAAGTAGCAGAAGACCCCTAAATCATCTAGTTTCAACAATGGAGAAATTATAATCTCAAAAATCAGAACATCCAGAGTTAGGGAGGCTCCAGAGTTAATACATTGGTTTAGTGTTGTCACCAAGGATTGAATTTTTTTATTTACTTATGTATGCCACTTTCTGAAAATCTCCTCCTAGCATCACGAGATGGCCAATGCAGTTCAGCCATCACATTTCAATAGGAGCAAGTTCAGCAGAATAAAAGAGAATCTCTCCCTCCCAACCTATCCCATTTCTCTACTTTTTATTTGGTAAATAAACTATTGTTGTTACACAAAATTATATATAAGAGGTTGTGAGGGGAAAGGGGGGAGACAAGGGAGAGAATTGAACAACAGCAGATGAGGTAGAGAGCGAAGATGGGATGGGAGGGGAGGGTGGATAGTAGGGGATAGGAAAAGTAGCAGAATACAACAGTCACTAATATGCCATTATGTAAAAATGTGAGTGTGTAACCGATGTGATTCTGCAATTTGTATTTGGGGTAAAAATGGGAGTTCATAACCCAATTGAGTCAAATGTATGAAAGATGATATATCATGAGCTTTGTAATGTTTTGAACAACCAATAAAAAATAAATAAATAAATAAACTATTGTTGAAGTCTTTTGCAGATTCAGATTAATTTTTCATTGGCCAGAATTGTCTCACAAGTACATTCCTAAAATAATCAGGGGTGAGGGAAGTGAGATAATAATGATTTTTTGATCATAATAATGATTAAACAGAAAATGACCCTCTTATTTGAGTTCCATGGGGAAAGGATAGATGTTAGATGAAGCTTCATGATTTACAAATGTAACTGGTACAGATGTAAATCTATAAGCTATGTTGGTACAAATAAGAAGCAAAAGTTAATGTGCTCTATGAAGAATATGCTCAAGAATATAATTGATACCATCACTCAGATTTCACCATCAAGATAATGATTATTAATGGTAAAGAGATTAAGGCATATGGCTTTGCCATCAATAGGAAGAGAGATGGGTAATTTTAAATTTTCAGAAAAATATTTCCTATATAAGAAAGTTATAGTCTAAATGTGAAGCAAAGTAAAACATAGTTGGGACCTGGGCACTTGATGGAAGTGTGTGACTCAGAGTCTCCTGAAACCCAAACTCCTCTCTTCCAGACATTTTGAAAGATAGACATTTGAGTTATGAGAACCATTTTGGATCTATAATAGATACAGTCTTTAATCAATTATCCATCATGTATTTGTTACTCTGAACATCACTTACCTCTTATGGGATTTTTTTTTTATTTTCAAATCAACATTTCTCAATGAACTTCTTTTGGAAAATTATTATGTGAATGTAAGTTTTCAAAGCTGATTTTTGCAAATTAAAAGGAAAGATTTTAATTAAATTATTTTATCTTTATGTAGACATAAACACTCTCTTCTGATTCTTATCACCTGATTCAGTTTTAGTACCTGGAAGCTTAGCTATTTAAGAAAAATTTTTAAAAAAACCTCAATCCATGAGTAATAAATACCTTTGGATAAACTTGTAAAATCTAAGATCTATTATATTGGAGAGGCACAAAAGTTTAAGCTTTCTTTTTCAGATTTATCTATGTGGGTAATAATACTCTCAAATTTAAATTAAATTAGATGTATTATCTTTTTATGAAATTTCAAATAGTTCAGTTCATTGATCATTAAATGTCTACATAGCTGCTTCATAATATTGAAACTGGGCTTCTCAACTAAACTGAGTGCCACAATAGAAGGTCCTCTTTATTTTCAGTTGTGACTTTTTCACCTGAGAATGTGGGTTTGGCTCATTAAAGGACCTTGATTACTGCAAGGAATGATCCATAAAAGCTCAAAGTCTTCTTGTTGAATTCCTGGTACCAAGCAAAGGTGTCATGCACAGTTTTTGCCCTCATGATGACATAATCTCTCTCCACGCATACACAAAACTTTCTATCTAGCAAATGAAGGTTATCCTTGCAATAACAAGGGATTGAAAGACTATTTTTAAATCATCCAGAGGAATAGGTTAGCGAAGAAAGCATGAAGCAGCATGGTGTGTCCAGAGATGCAAATGTTCAAACCCACACACACACCCACACACACACGCACACACACATACATACACACACATATATATACACACACACATACACACATACACACACATATACACACACAAACCAAAAAAACAACAACAAAAATGCATTTCTGTATTTGCTACTGCAAGCAACACTTGTTGAATGGCTTTGGAAATTATAGAATAATTATAAAAGAATACTATCCATGTCAGTTATCATATTTCAAATATAGCTAAACTGTCAAATCAATTAATGTATGAGAAAGTTAAAATATTTCTTAATTTATCTTAAAATCACATATTTCTAACTAGGCACCATGAAGTCTAATTAATCTCCTTTATTCTTACCTCTTTTCAGAGAACTGAATTATAATCAATTTTAGTTCCTATTAAACATAATAATAATTAGAATTTCTTGCTCCAGGTTTGAAGGCTTGAAGTCTTTTTCTTGTTTCTTTTCTCAATTATTTGCAGAGAATATCTAAAAGTAATCCTCAGTCCTGTTCCTTCCTACCCTTAATCTCCTTCCTCCCAGAGTTCTTCTACACATCACACACAAACTAATGGCATCTCACTATTCCATGGGTCTCTTGTCTGTCAGTTCTTTGAATCATCTTTGTCATGATTAATCAAAAACAATGTTATTTCTAACACTGCAACTATCATTTGAGTACTGATAACAAAGCTAATGTGGAATGTGTTAAAAAATAAACTATTAAAATACAAGAATTGAAAAGAAGGCAAAAATTATTATACTTCATAATTATAATAGCAATAGCAACAATAAATAGCTAACATTTGTTAAATGCTTAGAATGAGCCAGGCAGGAAGTGCCTTATGTATGGAAATCATTAAATTGTTATAACAGAATTGTGAAGTAGGTATGATTATTATTTCCATATACCACAGTAGAGCATTGAGGCATGGAGATGACTTGATCAAAATTACACAGCCAATAAGGAGTGGAGCCAAGACACCATGGGCACTCTGGCCCCCAGGGTCAGTACTCTTAACCACTGAGCTATTAAAGTCAATGAGAGAGAACAGAAAGCAGACAAACCCAATAATCTCCTATTTAGAATTTTAATCAATCAGAAAACATTGTGGAAAGAATACCTAAAACCTTCTCTGTAACTGCCAGTTCTTCATAAATTGGGAAATGTACTTTCCCAGTCCAGAACCTTTTGCTGTAACTGGGCTCCTGAAATAGTTCAGCTTGGCCCAGTGTCACAAAATCCCTCAGAAGGGCTGCTCTGCCATCTGGCTCTTGTCCCTTTAACAATAGTGTTCACCCACTGTCTGATCCAGACCCTTCCTACCCTTGTGCTTTCCTTCCCCTTAGTTATAACACTTTCCAAAACCCAGATGGCCCACATATTATCAATTCTGTCTTGACCCAGATGTGATTTACTGTATCACCCCCAAAACACTTTTAATCATTAGAACAAAATTTATACTACATTTACATAAATGAAAAGGCCATCTTAGTTGTTGTGTTCCTTGTAGAAAAAATAAGGAGGGTTTATCTTGCAAAGAAAATTAAAATCCCAATACCTGTGAGAGACCAACGAAAGCTTTTTCTTTTTCTTTTGCCCCACTTTGTTTTGTTTAGTGTAAGGTTTTGATGCTCATAACTGCCATGCATCAAACATCTGACAGTCTCAACTTAAGCCCACAAGATGGAATCCCCTCTTGATCTGAGGAGAACTTGTCTTTTCCCCCAATGTTATGGGAATATGTGTGTGCATAAATTAGGAAGCTTAATTGTAGTTGATCGAAAGAATCTTGGTTCCTCTTTCTGTATCTAGAACAAATTAAACTTACTGGCAGAATTTGAATAGTTACCTTAATTCCCAGAGGGAAGGGAGGCTGGCAAAGCAAGTCCTATACAGAGAAGAGGTTCTGCCTAGCCAAAGACTCATATGTGAGAGAATACCCCAAACACAAGAAGGAGAATCTACAGGCTTACCAGCAAACAGAACTTTATGTGTACAAATTATCTGCCTATATATATAACACCAAATGTATTACTTTTCTAATTCATATTTTTTAAAAATTTTAACAAAACACATTTTTTCCTTGAAATCCAAAAATGTATTTCCATCTTTTCTAACTGGATGATGGCCCACATTTTCTTCAGTTGATTCATTCAGCACCAAGGCCAGCACTCTGGGTAATCATTTCCCTGCTAGTTCTGTTACTACACTTCCTCAATGAGTAGGGTTAAGTTGTAATATTATCCATCATAAACACTCCACATATAAAACATTCAGATGGGAAGAAAAGAACAAAGAAAAACAAGAAAATGGGAATTTAGACTTATTTTCCTAAAATTGATGATAAGGATTATAATCCAATGGAGATATAATTATATACCCTTATAAAAACATTTCTTCCTTATCATTTTTTTTGAAGTCATTAAAATTCAAATCATGGTCCTGGGGCAAGATTTTTATGACAATCACTGGTCGTCGGCAGGTGAATTAGTGATAGTAATTCTATCAAACAATTCTTGTGTGCCCTTCAGATCACCTCAGGCCTGTCTCTTACCCAAGACACTGCAGTAGTGACCAGTTCCTCAGAGACTTCAACAAGCATTGTGCAGTTGCAAACTGGAATACATCACTTTGGCCTGTGTCCTATGCCTCTTGTTTCTTATTCCAGAGCTTCTGTGATGCTGTCACAGATGATGCAGAGACCCATTCAACACTCATTCATGCACAGTCCAAAAATTTGGTGGAGTCAAAGGTCAATGGGTCACCTTTGTTCAATGGAAGTAGAAACCCATGGATAAAAGTTCCACAATTTTTCCCCCAAAGGAAAATTCTTTTCATTTCACAATAATAGAAGGCATTGCAGGTCCAAGTACTATTTACATATATTTTTGGCATAGTTGAAAACTCATATATGTATCAGTTTTGTTTCATTCATTCTGTTATTTTCCACTTTTATGTTTACTTACCAATTAAAAAAAATAATACCTAAAAGCTTTTATGGGCTTTGCTTTTAAAAATACTCAGATTAAGAAGGTATCAGTTATGTATTCATTTTTGAATTTAGGGGAGTCAGTGTATAGTTTTCTAGGTCAGCACATGTATCAATTTGTAGGATGATATTCCAGGTTCATAATTTGTCTAGAGCTAATATTACAAAATATATTTTCATAGGACATTCTAATGTTTAATATAATCAATTGTTCCTGGGTGAAGCACTACATGGTAAAACTAGAGAATCTGATGATAATAGTGCCATTGCCTTGAAATGATTCAGGCATAATCCTAAGAGATAAACAATATGATGTGGGTTACCACTGTGTGCTATCAGGCATTCAGCAATTTACATGGATGGTTGTTGTAAGAAGCATGGTAAGCAGGAAAAGGCCAAACCAACAATAGCTGTCTATTACAATGCAGAAAAAAAATTAAGTTTCTTTCAAAGCTAGATGTGTCACATGTAGTCAAAATGACACTGAGCATCTGGTTGACACCCTAAGAGTTAGAATTGATTATTTGGTACTATAGACAAATGGATAATTGTCAATGGCAGAGGCTGATTGAGAAGAAATCCATGCTCTTGAGCCCATGCCTACTCTTCATTCTTTCAACAATCATCACTTAGAAACCTTTCTCCCTTTATTCCAATATGAACTATCTCACTTCTACTGTCAAGTTATATATTAGTTGGAGCTCTTAACATAAGCCATGAAAGCTGCCTTCAGTTTCTGATTCAAAGTCAGAAGCCTCTTAATCAAATCACTAGAGTCTATGTCAATTATCCACTCCCAGGCTTTAGGAATGATTCCCTTTTCCAGAGATGCAAAGCAGTTAGGAGAGGACAAAACCAAACATAGCTACAGTGCTTGAGGAGCTCACAGTCTACTAGAAAGGATTTGAACATCCAATTGATTAATTATTTATGCAATAACTATTCTGAAAGATAAATACAATACAAAATGAAAGTAAATAATGGCAAAAGCTGATTGTTGTGGCGAGGTCAGTGGGAAATTATATTTACAATGAATACTGAAAAAATAAACATGAAGAGGCAAAAACAAAGAGAAACAAAAGTTTGCACTAAAGACACATAATCCTTAATTTTCTTTACTAGTTAGAGAATCTTCTAATGCTTCATGTTAACTTAATAGAAAATATGTGAAGTAATTCATGGATTATTTGTGTTCATACTGGTTTTAATTTAACTGTGGTTCTATAAATAAAATAAAATTTAAGAAGACACATTTTATGCAGGATATGATTGCCCACACAGGGCAAAGATATTGTTCCTCCATCCCAGCATATCTATGAAAATGGGTAGCTCCAACTTAATGGACATGAGGTTTTGTCATCTGATGTAGTGTCAGTTCTTTCCTCAATGAGAGCCTAATGTACCATCCAAATCATTGCTTTGCTGCAAATAGAATGTTAAAATTGCGCTGATATTTTACTCCCTCTACACTTTCCATTTTGGCAGCTTGGCTTTTCTGGCTGGTTACTTTTAATCATTTTAAGTGCTTGAACTAAGAACTCATTTAACACTTTCCATTAATAAAGAAAAATGTGGTCCAGGAATACCCAACTTAGAATCTTGGAGGTCATATAGTTTAACCTCTATCCAATTCAGGGAACTCTGCATCACTTGTCTGACAGGTGGTTTTTTTCAGGATCCACTTAAAACCTCTGGCAATGGAGAGTTCTATAACCTCAGAAGGAAAAAAAAAATATTCCATGTGTGTTTGAACTAGCAGTGCTATCATTTGGACATAATATATTTGCATCAATTAGCATAGGTATAAAACAACCAAATAAATGGTGGCCTAAACACCCAATTTTCTGTTCTTTATGTTAAAAAAAATGTCTGGAAGTTGGCAATGAAGGACTGGTATGCAGGTTCCACAAAGTCATCAAGGGCTTGAGGACATAAGCCTCTTCTAGGTCCAAACTCCCCATCCTATACTTTCATCTTCATAGACCAGATGGTTGCTCCAGCTCCAGTCATTAGGTCTAATCTCCAAATACTTGAAGGGTAAAGGAGCTGACTTTTAAAGAAGTTTTCAGACGGCTGAGATTCAACAGTTTCATGCATATCTCATAGGCGAGAATATACCATCATGGAATGCCTGATGGTAAGGGTGCCAAGAATGCACAAAATATTAAGTTTTAATTTTTATAACTCACAGATAAAAGTATATATATTTGTCAAGTAAAAAACTGTTTTGAAATATATATGTGTGTGTATGTATACTTACATACACATACATATATACCCACATATATAGTGTAATGGTTAAGTATAGCTAATTAACCAGTGTGTGACCCCACCTAGCAAAATTTTTTGTGGTAAAAACATTTCATATCTGTTCCCTTTATTTTTCAAAATACAAGATATTGCCATTAACTATGGTAATCATGCTGTACCATAGATCCCTTGAACTTATTATCCCTATCTAATCATAATTAAATGTACCAACATTGCTGTGTTTCCTGTCCCTGAACCACCCTCAGCCTCTGGGAACACTAGTTTACTCTTTGCTTCCGTGAAGTCATCTTTTTTGGATATTACATACAAGTGCAATCAGGTAGTACTTGTCTTTCTGTGCAAGGATTATGTCATTTAACATAATGTTGTTTGTGCTGATCCATGTTGTGATAAGTGACATATTTCATTCTTTTGGGGTGAGTAGTATTTCACTGTGTATTTTCACCATGTTGTCTTTATTCATCAGCTATTTTCCCTCTTGAGATACACACACACACACACACACACACAAAGGTAAGAGTGCTGAATCCTATGGTAGTTCTATTTTAATTTTTTGAGAAACCTTCATGTTTTTTATAATAGCTGTACTAACACACATTTCCACAACACTGGATAAGGATTCCTGTTTCTCCATATTCTCACCAACACTTATCTTTGCCTTATTGAGAATAACCATTCTTTTTATCCCTTTCCTTCTCCATCTCCCCCCCCCCACTCCCTTTCTTCTTTTCTAGTGATGTTTATTCTATTTATTGACAGTTTCTAAATTAGCACATTATGGTATACATAAAGATGAAATTCACTGTGGTATAGTCCTATATGTACATAGGAAAGTGGGCTCAGATTTCACCACTCCTCCCTTTCCCTACATTTTTCCCCCCCTCAATCTCCTTCCTCTGCTCCTGATGACTCTTCTATTTTCATGATTCCTCCCCTCTTCCCCCACCCTTAGTTTTGCCTAGGTTCCACATCTTAAGGAAAACCTTCAACCCTTGATTTTATGGCTCTATTTTATTTCATTTAATGCATGTTTTCCAATGCATTCATTTACCAGAAAATGCCAAAATTAGAGATAGAAAATAATTAAAATCAGAGCCAAAATTAATGAAAATGAGAATAAAAACAGTATAAAAGATTAATGAAACAAAGGGTTGGTTCTCTGTAAGAATAAACAAGATTGACAAAGACTTAGCCAAGTTAACCAAAAGATAGAGAAGACTCAATTTAACAAAATTAGAGATGAAAAGGAGATATCACCAGAGACTACTGAAATTCAGAGAATCATTATAAACTATTTTCAAAATTTATACTCCAATCTCAAAGATATCGACAAATTCCTAGAGACATGTAACCTATCCAAATTGAACTACGAGGATATAGAAAATTTAAACAGATCATATATCAAAAACATATTAATATAAAAAAATGAAATTGAAGCAACTATTAAAAGCCTTCCAACAAAGAAAATCTCAGGACCAGATGGATTCTCAGCTGAGTTCTACTAGACATTTAAAGAAGAAGTAATTCCAATCCTCCTCAAACTATGCCATGGAACAGAAAAGAATAGAACACATCCAAATTCATTCTATGAAGCCAATATTACCCTGACACACACACACAAAAAAAAAAAAAAAAAAAAAAACAGACACAGACATGTCTAGGAAATAATACTTCAGACCAATATCCTTGATAAACATAGATGTAAAAATTTTTAATAAAATATTGGCAAATTATTATGATTTAGATATTAGGTATCCCCAAAGAGTTCATATGCAAAATGCAAGAAAGTTTAGAAGTGAAGTGATTGGGTTATCCGAGGCTTAAGCTAACTAGTGTGTTAATCCACTGATAGGAATTAACTGGGTGCTAATTGTAGGCAACTAGGATGTGGATGGAGGAGGTATGTCATTTAAGGCATGTCTTTGGGTACATATTCTGTCCTTGGTGAGAGCTCTCTCTCTGATTCCTTATTATCATTTCCTGAGCTGCTTTCCTCCACCACATTTTTCCACCATGATGTTCTTCACCTCTGGCCCAGAGCAAAGTAGTTGACCATTTATAGACTGACATCTCTGAAACCATAAGCCTCAGATAAACTTTTTCTTGCCTATAAATGTTCTTTTTGTCATAGTAACAGAAAAGCTGACTAAAATATAAATCACATTCTAAAACATATTAAGATGAATGCACAGTGATGGTAATGGTTCTTACCGTTGTGAGGTGATATCTCACTGTATTTGATTTGCATTTCCCTAATGATAAGTGATTTTCACCATCTTTTCATGTATCAGTTGGCCATGTAATTCTTCTTTTGAAAATTTTCTATTCTGGGGGCTGGGGTTGTGGCTCAGTGGTACAGTGCTCACCTAGCATGCATGAGGCACTGGGTTTGATCCTCAGAACCACATAAATGTAAAATAAATATATTGTGTATACCTAAAACTAAAAAATAAATATTAAAAAGAAGAAAATTTTCCATTCTGTTCTTTTTTCCACTTTTTATATGGGCTACTTGTTTTTATATTATTGAATTACTTTAGTTTGTTAAGTATTTTTCAGATACCTAGTTTGCAAAGATTTTCTTTCATTCTGTAAGTTGTTTCTTAACTGTTAGCAGATTCCTTTGCTATTCAGAAGCTTTTGAGTTTTATGCAATCCCATTGGTCTATTTTTACCTTTATTCCCAGGGCTTTTGAGTCTTATGCAAAGAAAAAACTCCTTAGGCAGATCAATGTCATGGAAGAGTCCTTATATTTTCTCATAGTAATTTCATAGCCACAGGTGTCAAGTTGTAGATTTTACATTCATTTGGGGTTTTATGTATGCGAACTTTAAGAGAAAAGGTTATAACTTCATTCTTCCACATGTGTGTATCCAGTTTTCCCAGCACCACATACTGAAGAGAATGTCCATTTCCCCATTTTATATTCCTGGAATATCTGACAATATCAGGTAAATATAAATGTGTGGATTTGTTTCTGAGCTCTTATTTTAGTTCACTGGCCTAGGTGTCTATTTATGCCAGTACCATGTTATTTTGATGATTGTCCATGTACTCATTAATAGTTTTTTGACAGAATCTTTATGATTTCCTGTGAGGTCTGCAAACAGGGAAAATTTAACTTCTTCCTTTCTAATGTAGATATTTTTATTCCTTTTCTTGCCTAATTTCTCTGGCTTGCAATTTCACTACTTTGTGACTAGAGATGGTAAAAATGGATATCATTGGCTTATTCTAGATCTTAGCGGAAAAACTTTCAATACTTATCTGTTCAGTATGATATTGACGGTGGATTTTTCATAAATGGCCTTGTGTTCCAATAAGCTTTATTCATAGGAACAAATTGTAATTAAGATTTATTCCTTTTGCTCTTTGAAACCTAAAAATACATGAATAGAAAGCTCTGACACATTAACTAATGTGTCTGAATGTGACATCCATTTTGTTGATAATGTAATCAACTGTCCCTTAAGTTCCATTTTATATGTAATTCTGGTTAGTAAGTGGTTACATTTTTTAAAAAATGTAAGAATTGTTCCCTTACATTTGTATTAAAACATTCCCTTTTCTGACTCTGGCAAATTTGTTACATCTGCCTTCAACATTCTAAAGCACAGTGGAATGACTATAGCTCACAGTAACCTTTCAAATTGCTGTTGAAAATGTTAAACAGGATAGTGACATGCATGTTCCAGAGCTCTTGTTCACAGTTAAACAAGTAAATATTTATTGAATGAGTCTTACATACAAGAATTAAATTAATCATTAAAGCTCTACAAACATCCAGGATGAAATGCTTGCCCTTTAGAACTGTACAATACTGTTCAGAGGTTAAAATTAGAAAGCAAATCAGCACTGTCCAACGAACTTGTTTCAAGAGTAGATTTTCGTAGAAGATCTGGAATAATTCTAACTTGCTGTGTTTATGGTGGGAGAAGAGCAAGGACATCTTTATTTGTTATAGAACAAACACTCTGATAACTCTGATATAGTCCATGATTTGGGAACTAATAGCTAGTATGCTTTGAGAAGGGCTATTATTAAGACCAATTTCCCCATCTTGCCTACAATGGTAACATGAAAAGCTTCAGCAAATGCCTGGCTGACCTGAAGGTACTTTGTACACATGTATTGGTCTCTGATTTATAAGATACATAAATACATACACCCACATACACATTCATATATTCATATGTGTCTTTGTAGCTTTGTTTATGTAGTACTAGGGATTAAACCCAAGTCCTCAAGCATGCTAGGCAAGCACTCTACCATTGAGCTACATCAATCGCCTGTCCTATTTTTGTTAATGTGAAGTTAATAAATAGCTTTTGCCTAACCTTTCTTAAGTAGTCATAAATAATATATGTGAAGTTACTAATGCTTACACCATACCCCAACATAATTTTAAATACTTCACACCTATTACCTTATGTATATTCAATAACAATCTTAGGAAGTAGTATCATTATTAGCCATATTTTACAGATGAGTAAACTGAAGCGCAAAGAGATAAGTAATTGTCCAGGGTCACAATTTTTACAAGTAGAAGAGCAAGAACATAAACTCAAGATCATTCAATTTCATAGAACCTTAACATATTGATGTTCATCTCTATGCATTTTGTTATAAATTTTATGATTTCTTTTCTTTCTTTTTTTGGTATGGGGATTGAACCAGTGGCATTCAACCACTGAGCCACATCCCAGCACTTTTTATTTTTTTTAATTTTGAAACAGAATCTCCATAAGTTGTTGAGGCTAGCCTTGAACTTGCAGTCCTCCTACATCATCCACCAAAACAGCTGGGATTACAGAAGCATACCATCACACCAAGCTTGATTTAATTCTTTTTAATGACTAAATAATAGTCCATTATGTATAATTATCAATTTTTCTTTATTCATTCCTCTTCCGATAGGCATCTAGGTTGGTTCCATATATTAGCTACTGTGAATAATGCAGTAATAAACATTATAACTGAAGTTGATTTAATATACAAGTGATTAATAGAGGCTGGGCAATATGTAGAGAGAAAAGATAGAAGAAGGTTAAATAATGGTTCCTGACCAGGTTAGATAGAAATAACAATTTTTGTGTTCTAAAGCACAGTGGAATGACTATAGCTCACAGTAACCTAGTATACATCTAATGAATAACTAGAAGAGTAGAACTCAAGGCTCTAAACACAAGTTAATGATAAGAAAATGGAAACATTAACTACCCTGATTTGATCATCACAACTGTATACATGTGTTGAATTATGTAACTGTACCCTATAAATTTGTATAGTTAACATAATTAAAAAAGAAAACTAAAGAACGTTCAAAATAAATCTGTGCTGATTATCGTCATGGTGGTGGTTACTGTTGGAGAGCAGCAGTGCCTGGAAGGGGATTTTTAATTATGGGGGCATGAGTGGGGCTTGTAGGCCCATAATGTTGTATTTATGATCCAGCTGCTACTATGTGGGTGTGTTTAGTTTGAAAAATTAATGAGCTATATATTATCTTTCTGTTTATTATAACTTAGATAAACAGAAAAGTAAGATTTGTGCAACTCTATTGCTAAAGTATTGAAAGATGTTATTAGGATATATTTAAAATCACACATGGACCAAAATCTTTGGGAAACACTATTCTTGTGATCCTCAATGTTGGATGCCCATGAAAATCATGCTAAAATATTATGAGAGTTCTTCCCCAGAGAGTGTGGTATGAAATGGGTTCCAGGCACTTAAAGGAGAAAGGTGTGAAGAAATCACAAACATAAAAGAACGGATATCAGCTAAGTAATCTTCAGTAAGAGTAAGGAAATAACATAGGTACTGAGGTCTTGTCCAGCTTACACAAATGAAAATAAAAAGCCCTTTTTAATTTTATCTAGGATTGCCTAATTAAAGGCTTAAGGCCATTTTATATTTGTTTAAGACTCACTTCAGTGTGCCTTTATCTTTAAATATTGTACAGAGAGTCATTTCTGCAGCCCTTTCTTCACTTATTAATTCAAATATTTTGTTGCATGTTATTATGTAACAGATGTAATTTTCTGCCCTCGGATACTACAATGAACCAAACACGCAATCCCTTATTTTCATAGAGGTAATATTCCAAGTAGAGAGAGAAAAATAGGTAATATTCCAAGTAGAGAGAGAAAAATAAATACATAAACATGATATTTGAACTCATTCTGTCCCTATGATGTAAGTGCATTACCTGAAGTATATTTAATCCTTAAAACTTTGAGAGAGGGAGATGATTATCTGCCTTAACCGAGGCACAGACCTTAACCTGGCTGAGTCCAGCTTCCCCAGCATACTTCATTCCCATCCAGATTTATAGTTATGGCAGCTTTGTAGATGGCAGAAGGAAATAGTTAACCAAGGACAACCAAATGAGCACTTCCTACACGCTGGTCAGTCTGCTCTGTACTGGTGTTGAGAGGCCTAAGACTGAGTACATGGCCATTCATTTCTGCCTTCTTAGAATACGAAGTGTAGTTTAATAGATAAGATTCTGATTCTCTCACACATGAAAATGAGCTCTTATCAGAACATGAATGCTAAGTGCCAAATAAGATCAGATAATAAAGAACATACAATGTCAGAGGGGGAGCAGTCCGTCCTTTTTGTCTTGTCTGCTGCTAAAACTATCCAAAATGATATAAAATTGACTTTCTTTTATGTTTTGTATTGTCTTCTATATAAACAAGTTGAGAATTCCACACAGCTATTCCAAACAACTATGTGTCCACCTATTGCCAGGCCAGTGTTTTTTAAACACTTGTTTGTGGATATCCAGAGATCTAGCAATATTCAGGCAGAAGTTAAAGTCAGCAATATAATCTGTTTTAATTTATATATTTTTTAAAAAAATAATGGAAAAACATATGTTTTTTAAATTGAATCAATGAAGAACCTCTGAAGTAACAACTTATAGCAGATCGAAAAGCTCAAATAAAATTAAATTACTGACGACTTTATTAGTCAAGCTTTCCATTCATTCGGCTTGATATTGGTGCCATCACCGTTTTAGTTATATGTTGTTTTGGTTATTTAATTCATACCCAGGTGAACAATAGGATAGATAAAAGAGGAGCAGCAAATGCCAATGCTGAGGTCTATGATGATGAGAAATATAAAAACAATAAGTGTAAGTTTGCTTCACTGTGATCTGCACGAGATCGAGTATAGCCACAAGATACATTTATCTATTCAAATTTTTACTCACCGGAGAAAGATGCCTCCAGCACTTTGGAAATTAAAGCTAAACTGATAAAATCTGGTGATGATTATATCTAATTTGGCTTTTCATTAATGTGGAATAAAAACTCTCCACACCCACAATCTGTTACTTAAAAAACTTATAAATTTGCAGTTTAAAACCTTCCCTTTTATCTCCTCATTTAGAAAAAAAGTGGAAGTTATAGAAACAAGCTGGTTGTTCTAGAGTGATGTACAAACTCCTTGGTGTAGAATAGGAGACCCTTCAAGATCCCACCTGTCCTTTTCACTCCCCTCCACTTCCCCTCTAGTCTCATTCACTCCATGTGAATGCTAAACAAGGTCCTGAAAAGTTTTCCATACTTTTTTTGTTGTATATATTTTTTAAGAGAGAGAATTTTTTTAATATTTATTTTTATTTTTTAGTTTTCTGTGGACACAACATCCTTATTTTATTTTTATGTAGTGCTGAGGATCTAACCCAGCGCCCTGCGCATGCCAGGGGAGCGCGCTACCACTTGAGCCACATCCCCAGCCTTGTTGTATATTTTTAATAGCATCTCTAGAACTAATGTACAGAAGGTTTTTTGGTTGTTTTAAATTTATTATGATATTATTTTGACTTAACAGAAAAATTTGGAAAAGTGTGCAAAGAATACGTAGTATGCCCCACACCTGTCTTCCTTATCCTTACTTAACGAAAAAGAAAGAAAAGGAAAAATCAAAGCTAAGAAATAAGCAGTGTCATAATATTATTGTTTTAAATGACAGTAGAGACTTTATTTGGATTCTATCCATTTCCCCATTAGTGTCCTCTTTCTGTTCCATTATTTCACACTGAATTTGACTATGTCTCCTTGATCTCTAATCTGTGATCATTTATCAGTTATTCCTTTTTCTATTTATGACCATGACACTTTTATAGACTGACCTTCAATTTGGGGTTGCCGGCTGTTCTCTTCTGGTTAGACAGAGGTTAGGCAGTATTGAGAAGGATGACAATGAGGTGATGTGCCTTTCTCTAAGTGTGGAAATGTCAATGTACATTGCTGGTAATATGAACTTTGATCACTTAAAGTAGTATCTTCCAGGCTTATTCACTATAAAGCTACTAATTTCAAATTTCAATTAATTGATTTGGGGATTCTTTATAGTTAACAAATATTTGGGGGGAAGATGTGCTTATCCCATTTCTGTGTAAATTTTCACTGACTAATTTTAGCAATAAGTGACAGATCATGTTTACAGCAATTATTATTGTGGTGTTCCTTCTCCCCCATTTATTTATTCAGTTTTCTCTTTATATCTGCACAATCTCATGGGCACATATTCTCTTCTTTGTGTCATAATCCAATACTGTTGGTATTCATTTTGTTGCTCAAATTGTACCAACCTAGGTCTTCAAGAGTTCATACTGACACCTCGAACTTCTGTACAGAACCATAGAGTTTATTCTGGAATTCCCCTCCTTCCTAATCTAAAATTTCATTTTCCTAGAATAATCAGCTTAATGCTCCTTATCACTGCTTATTTACTTATTTGTTCAAGTCTAGTATACAGGTGGTTTCAGAATTCACAAGCCTTTCTCCTGGCAGATACAAATTTACCCACTAGTGTATGATGGCAATGCAAAATTGTTTTTGTCTATATAGTTTTATAGTATCTAGCAATGTATTCACAAAATTACCTACCTGTGTTAATTAATTCCTGTCCTCATTTATTTATGACAAAGTGAGTTTCATTTGCCGCTATCTGCACTTCATCTTTCCCTTCACAGCCTTGTTAATTTTTTAAATTTACGTATGGTAAAATCTTGTATGAAATTTACATCTATGGGCTTTGACAAATGCATGCAGTCACGCGTGCTCTACCATAATTTCAAACAGAATGCTTGCATCACCTTAAAAATTCCCATGTATTAATTACCCTTCATTTCTTAGTTTCTTCACCTACCTTCCAACCCTTGGCATGTTGATATCTTTGGTTCCTATAAGTCTGCCTTTCCAAAGTGCCATGTAGATGGATTCATGCAATATGTTCCCTTTGAGGTCTGGCCTCTTTCACTACTAGAATACATTTAAGATCAATGGACTGATGGTGTACCCCTGAGTAGTATACCATCAGTCCAATGCACTAGTTTGTATATATATTCCCCAGTTGAATTAAAGAAACCCAAATTGTTGCCATTTATTGATGACATTGAATAAAGCTGATATTAGATATCCACAGAATTGTCTTGTGGGAATAAGTTTTCAATGGTTTGGGGTAAATACTTAAGGAATGTGATTGCTGTGTTATTCTGACAATTCTATTTTTAAGTTTATAAGAAATTTCCAAACTTTTCTAAAGTGGTCACATTTTGCATTCCCATCTTCAATTATATAGGAGAACCAGTCACTCTACATCCTCATCACTACTTATTATTGTATAAAATCTTATTATGTTAGTCATTCTAATAGAAACATAGATGTATCCCATTGCATTACAATCTGCATTTCATTAAAGATACATCTTTTCATGTTCTTATTTTCCATCTGTGTGTCCTTGGAGATATTTGCTCAGATATTTAGGCATCTTAGATGACTTTTATCTTGTTATTTTCAAGTTTTGAGGGTTTTTATATATTCTAGAAAGAGGAGCTTGTAATATACATAATTTGTACACAGTTTGTGTGCTCGATTGTGCTTTGTATTTTCTTTCTCGTACCCACGCCTTTCATAAAACAATATATTTTTATTTTGACAAAGTAGAATTTGTCATCAGTTTCTGCTGAGAATCATTCCTGTAGTGTTATAACTAAAAACTTTCTCTAACCCAAGATTTTCTTCCAAGATTTTTCTTAAATTATTTTATGCACTAAATTTAGGTTAATAATTCATTTTAATTTTTGTATACATTGATGTTCATATTTTTGCCTATTGCTCTCCAATTTGTAAATCATGACGCTTTGAAGATACTAGACTTTCTACACTTAACTGAATGTGTACTCTTATCAAAAATCAGTTGCCTGTAATTGTATGCATCTATTTGTAGATTCTATTCTGTTTTATTTATTACAAGCCTATCCTCTCAGCAATACCATATTGTACTTCTGTACTAGGTCATGAAATCTAATATGTGAGTCCTCAAAATTGCTCTTGTTTTAAAAACTATTTGCTATTTGAGTTACTTTACCTTTCCATGTAAATTCTGTAATCAATTTATCAATATCTATTTTTTTAAAAAAATAAATCTTCAATTTTGAATGAAATAACATTGCTTCTATAGATAAAATTTGAAAAAATATATGTGCATTTTGAGTCTTATAATCCATGACTTAACATATCTCCTCATTTTTTGGCTCTTTAAAAATAATCCTTTCATTGGTGTGTTTTACTTTTCAATATGCAAAGCATACACAGATGTTGCTAAATTAGGAGCTAAGTACTTCATTTTTGAAAGTATCATTTAAATAATTTTTAAATTTTTAAAAATTCAGTTATTTATTGCTATCATATAGTGAAACTGATTTTTAAATATTGAGCTTCTATCCTGAAATCTTGTTAACTTATTTACTAGTTTGAGGAGATTTGTAAATTCCTTATCTATGGAGACAGTTTACTTACTTCTTTCTCATATTCCTGCCTTTTAATTTTTTCCACTTTTTCTTGTATTATTGCATTGGCTAGAACTCCAGTGCAATGTTAAATGGGAGTGTTGACTGAATATATACTTCCTAAGGTTAAAAAACAAGGAGATATGTTAAGTTCATGAATTATAAATAAAAAATTTCTGGGGATGTATATCAGTGGTAGAAGTAATTCAGTATGAGGTTGAACTGTAGATATTTTTGGTAATTTTCCCTTATAATGTTAAGAAAACATCTTTCCATTGCTAAGAGTTTTTAATAACACACTGATGTTGAATTTTATCAAATGCTCTTTTTTAAAAAAATTTTAATTGATTTTATTTTTTAAATACATGACAGAGGAATGCATTACAATTCTTATTACACGTATAGAGCACAATTTTTCATATCTCTGGTTGTATATAAAGTATGTTCACACCAATTCATGTCTTCATACATATATTTTGGGTAATGATGTCCATCACATTCCATCATCATTGCTAACCCCCTGCCTCCTCTCTTCCCCTCTCACTCCTCTGCCCTATCTAGAGTTCCTCTATTCCTCTCATTCTCCCCCACCCTACCCAACTATGAGTCAGTCACCTTATATCAGAGAAAACATTTGGCATTTGTTTTTTGGGGATTGGCTAACTTCACTTAGCATTATCTTCTCCAACTTCATCCACATACCTGCAAATATCATGATTTTATTCTCTTTTATTGATGAGTAATATTCCATTGTGTATATATACTATAATTTTTTTATCCATTTATCTACTGAGGGCATCTAGGGCTGGGGATATAGCTCAGTTGGTAAAGTGCTTGCCTTGTATGCACAAGGCCTTGAGTTCAAGCCCCAGCACCAAATAAATAAATAAATAGATTCAAATACTCTTTCTATTGAGATGATAATGACTTCTTTCTTTTTTTTTTAAATTGGTTGTTCAAAACATTACAAAGCTCATGACATATCATCTTCCATACATTTGATTCAAGTGGGTTATGAACTCCCATTTTTTACCCCAAATACAAGTTGCAGAATCACATCGGTTACTCATCCACATTTTTACATAATGCCATATTAATGACTGTTGTATTCTGCTACCTTTCCTATCCCCTACTATCCCCCCTCCCCTTCCCTCTCATCTTCCCTCTCTACCCCATCTGCTGTTGTTTAATTCTCTCCCTTGTTTTTTTTTTCCCCTTTCCCCTCACAAACTCTTATATGCAATTTTGTGTAACAATGAGGGTCTCCTTCCATTTCCATAGTTTCCCTTCTCTCTCCCTTTCTCTCCCCCCACTCGTCTCTGTTTAATGTTAATCTTTTCCTTGTGCTCTTCTTCCCTGTTCTGATCTTAGTTGCTCTCTTTATATCAAAGAAGATGACATTTGGCATTTGTTTTTTAAGGATTGGCTAGCTTCACTTAGCATAATCTGCTCTAATGCCATCCATTTCCCTGCAAAATCCATGATTTTGTCATTTTTTAGTGCTGCGTAATACTCCATTGTGTATAGATGCCACAGTTTTTTAATCCATTCATCTATTGAAGGGCATCTAGGTTGATTCCAAAGTCTAGCTATTGTGAATTGTGCTGCTATGATCATTGATGTGGCAGTATCCCTATAGTATGCTCTTTTAAGGTCCTCAGGGAATAGACCGAGAAGGGCGATAGCTGGGTCAAATGGTGGTTCCATTCCCAGCTTTCCTAGGAATCTCCATACTGCTTTCCATATTGGCCGCACCAATTTGCAGTTCCACCAGCAATGTACAATTGTACCCTTTTCCCCACATCCTCGCCAGCACTTATTGTTGCTTGACTTCATAATGGCTGCCAATCTTACTGGAGTGAGATGGTATCTTAGGGTGGTTTTGATTTGCATTTCTCTGACTACTAGAGATGGTGAGCATTTTTTCATGTACTTGTTGATTGATTGTATGTACTCCTCTGAGAAGTGTCTGTTCAGGTCCTTGGCCCATTTGTTGATAGGGTTGTTTGTTATCTTATTGTTTAATTTTTTGAGTTCTTTGTATATTCTGGATATTAGGGCTCTATCTGAAGTGTGAGGAGTAAAAATTTGTTCCCAGGATGTAGGTTCCCTATTGACCTCTCTTATTGTTTCTCTTGCTGAGAAAAAACTTTTTAGTTTAAATAAGTCCCATTTGTTTATTCTTGTATTTAACTCTTGGGCTATGGGCGTCCTATTAAGGAATTTGGAGCCCGACCCCACAATGTGTAGATCAGAGCCAACTTTTTCTTCTATCAGGTGCAGAGTCTCTGATTTGATATCTAGCTCCTTGATCCATTTTGAATTAACTTTTGTGCATGCTGAGAGAAAGGGGTTCAGCTTCATTTTGTTTCATATGGCTTTCCAGTTTTCCCAGCACCATTTGTTGAAGATGCTATCCTTTCTCCATTGCATGCTTTTAGCGCCTTTATCAAATATAAGAAAGTTGTAATTTTGTGGATTGGTCTCTGTGTCCTCTATTCTGTACCATTGGTCCACCTGCCTGTTTTGGTACCAGTACCATGCTGTTTTTGTTACTATTGCTCTGTAGTACAGTTTGAAATCTGGTATAGCTATACCTCCCGATTCACACTTCCTGCTTAGAATTGCTTTTGCTATTCTGGGTCTTTTGTTTTTCCATATGAATTTCATGATTGCTTTATCTATTTCTACCAGAAATGCCGTTGGGATTTTGATTGGCATTGCGTTGAACCTGTAGAGAACTTTGGGTAATATCGCCATTTTGATGATGTTGGTTCTGCCTATCCATGAACAGGGTACATTTTTCCATCTTCTAAGATCTTCTTCTATCTCTCTCTTTAGGGTTCTGTAGTTTTCATTGTATAAATCTTTCACCTCTTTTGTTAGGTTGATTCCCAAGTATTTTATTTTTTTTGAGGATATTGTGAATGGGGTGGTTGTCCTCATTTCCATTTCAGAGGGTTTGTCGCTGATATACAGGAATGCCTTTGATTTATGCGTGTTGATTTTATATCCTGCCACTTTGCTGAATTCATTTATTAACTCTAGCAGTTTCTTTGTAGACCCTTTTGGGTCTGTTAAATATATTATCATGTCATCCGCAAATCTTGATAGTTTAAGTTCTTCTTTTCCTATTTTTATGCCTTTAATTTCTTTTGTCTGTCTAATTGCTCTGGCTAGTATTTCAAGTACTAAATTAAATAGAAGTGGTGAGAGAGGGCATCCCTGTCTTGTTCCAGATTTTAGCGGGAATGCCTTCAGTTTTTCTCCATTTAGAATGATGCTAGCCTGAGGCTTAGCATAAATAGCTTTTACAATGTTGAGGTAAGTTCCTGTTATCCCCAGTTTTTCTAGTGTTTTGAACATAAAAGGATGCTGTACTTTGTCGAATGCTTTTTCTGCATCTATCGAGACAATCATATGGTTCTTATCTTTAAGTCTATTGATGTGGTGAATAATATTTATTGATTTCCATATATTGAACTAACCTTGCATCCCAGGGATGAATCCTACTTGATCATGGTGCACAATTTTTTTGATATGCTTTTGTATTCGATTTGCCAGGATTTTATTGAGAATTTTTGCATCTATGTTCATTAGAGATATTGGTCTGTAGTTTTCTTTCTTTGAAGTGTCTTTGTCTGGTTTCGGGATCAGGGTGATGTTGGCCTCATAGAATGAATTTGGAAGAGCTCCTTCTTTTTCTATTTCTTGAAATAGCTTGAAAAGTATTGGTATTAATTCTTCTTTGAAGGTTTTGTAAAACTCCGCTGTATACCCATCTGGTCCAGGGCTTTTCTTGGTTGGTAGTCTTTTGATGGCTTCTTCTATTTCTTCCTTTGTTATTGGTCTGTTTAAATTGTGTGTGTCTTCCTGACTCAATCTGGGCAGCTCATATGACTTAAGAAATTTATCGATGTCTTCACTATCTTCTATTTTATTAGAATATAGGGTTTCAAAATACTTTCTAATTATCTTCTGTATTTCTGTTGTGTCTGTTGTGATATTGCCTTTTTCATCCCGTATGTTAGTGATTTGAGTTTTCTCTCTTCTTCTCTTCGTTAGCATGGCTAAGGGTCTGTCGATCTTATTTATTTTTTCAAAGAACCAACTTTTAGTTTTATGAATTTTTTCAATGGTTTTTTTTTATTTCAATTTCATTGATTTCCACTCTGATTTTAATTATTTCTTGTCTTCTGCTATATTTGCTGTTGTTTTGCTCTTCCTTTTCTAGGGTTTTGAGATGTAGTGTGAGTTCATTTATTTGTTGTTTTTTTTTTTCTTTTTTTTGAGGAATGAACTCCAGAAAATGAATTTCCCTCTTAAAACTGCTTTCATTGTGTCCCATAGATTCCGGTATGTTGTGTCTGAATTGTCGTTTATCTCTAAGAATTTTTTGATTTCCTCCTTTATGTCTTCTGTAACCCATTGATCATTCAGTAACATATTGTTTATTTTACATGTGATGCAGGATTTTTCCTTCCTTCTTTTTTCATTGATTTCCAGTTTCATTCCATTATGATCAGATATGGTGCATGGTATTATCTCCACTCCTTTATATTTACTAAGAGTTGCCCTATGGCATAATATATGATCTATCTTTGAGTAAGATCCATGTGCTGCTGAGAAGAACGTGTATCCACTTGATGATGGTTGATATACTCTCTATATGTCAGTTAAGTCTAGGTTATTGATTGTGTCATTGAGTTCTATAGTTTCTTTATTCAGCTTTTGTCTGGAGGATCTGTCTAATGGCGAGAGCGGTGTGTTGAAGTCACCCATAATTATTGTGTTGTGGTCAATTTGACTCTTGAACTTGAGGAGAGTTTGTTTCATGAACGTTGCTGCACCATTATTTGGTGCATATAAATTGATAATTGTTATGTCTTGTTGGTGGATGGTTCCTTTTAACAGGATATAGTGTCCTTCTTTATCCCTTTTGATTAACTTAGGTTTGAAGTTGATTTTATTCGATATGAGTATGGCCACTCCTGCTTGCTTCCGAGGGCCATGTGAGTGGTATGATTTTTCCCAACCTTTCACCTTCAGCCTGTGTATGTTTTTTCCTATCATATGAGTCTCTTGAAGGCAGCATATTGTTGGATTTGTTTTTTTGATCCAGGTTACCAGCCTGTGTCTCTTGATTGGTGAGTTTAGTCCATTAACATTTAAGGTTACAATTGAAATATGATTTGTACTTCCAGTCATGTTTATTTATTTATTTATTTTAGTTTGGCTAGTTTTTACTTTTTGGTTGTTTTCCTCCCCCTTTACTGAGAAACCTCCCGCTGTTGGTTTTGGGCACTATTTTTCCATTCCTCTTCTTGTAGAATTTTGCCCAAAATGCTTTGCCGTGCTGGTTTTCTGGCTGCGAATTCTTTTAACTTTTGTTTATCATGAAAGATTTTAATTTCATTGTCAAATCTGAAGCTTAATTTTGCTGGATACGGTATTCTTGGTTGGAATCCATTATTTTTCAGCGTTTGAAATACATTGTTCCAGGATCTTCTCGCTTTCAAAGTCTGTGATGAAAAATCAGCCGTTAACCTAATTGGTTTACTTCTGAATGTAATCTGCCTCCTTTCCCTCGTAGCTTTTAATATTCTCTCCTTGTTCTGTATGTTGGCTATCTTCATAATTATATGTCTTGGAGTTGGCCTATTATAGTTTTGGATGTTTGGGGTTCTGTAGGCTTCCAGGATTTGGCAATCCATTCCATCTTTCATCTCTGGGAAGTTTTCTAGGATTATTTCATTCAATAGGTTGTCCATTCCTTTGGTTTGAACCTCTGTGCCTTCTTCTCTCCCAATGACTCTCAAATTTGGTTTTTTGATGAGATCACATATCTCTTGGATAGATTGCTCGTGAGATTTAAGCATCTTTTCAGTGTTGACTATATTCTTTTCAAGTTGATAAACTTTGTCTTCATTATCTGATGTTCTGACTTCTACTTGATCTAGCCTATTTGTAATATTCTCGTTAGCGTTTTTAATCTGGTTTATGGTTTCTTGCATTTCTAAAATCACTGTTTGGTTTTTTTTTTAAGATCTCTATCTCCTGGTAAAGCTCGTTCTTTGCAGTTTGAATTTGTTTGTTTAGTTCATTTTCAAAATATACTTTCAATTCTTGGACTTGCTGTCTCATGTCTTCTCTAAAATTCCGTTCCATCTGAGTTAGGTATGCCTTGATTTATTTCCCTGTCCATGTTTCTGATGCTTCTAGGTCCTCCTGTAGATTTAAGTTGTCCTGCATTATCTGTACTCCTTTTTTCCCTTGTTTTTTCATGTTGTTCACGTTACTTTCCAGCTCTGTTTGACTGCTTTGTAACTGCTTTCTCCTATACATTTGTTTTGGCTTTGTTTATCTCTGTTGTCTCTCCTTTGTGGTGGGAGATTATGCCTATAGATGTTGGGCTTTATTGTACTTTAGAGCTGATTCATTCAATTTATAAAGGGCTTCCGGATTTTGTATGCATATAGTGATTTGTTTTTTGTTCTTAGGACTTTAGGTTAGGTGCTATGAAGGTATAAGGGTTAGTATGTCTTGGCTACTTTAGAAGATTGCTCTACTGAAGGGGGATACTAACCGTCAATTGGATCAGGGTGTTGGTAGTAGCTAGGTATTTAGGAGCACTATAAACGGCCTCAAAAAATTCACCTGTTTGCATTTAGACAGTTACACGAAATGGAGGACGTAATGCTTGGTATGAAAGTTGGGGGGAAGGGGAAGGAAGGTGCTCTTGAAAAGAAAGAAGGAGGGGGAGTTAGATAGCATAGAGGAGAATGGAAAGAACAATAAAACTTGGAAGGGGAGAGAGAGAGGGAAAAAGGGAGAGAAAAAATAAAATAAGAAATAAAATTAGGTCTTAGAGATCCATTTTCTTCTCTTCCCGTAGGCAAAGCTGTGCCCTCCGGGCTGAGATTTGCCCTCAATGTGTCAACAGCAATCCCTGTAAGGCGGCTCCTGGGAGCCTCTCAATCCTGTTGGTCCAGAGCCATTTCACTTCTACAGCCCCTCCTCCCCTTCCTCCTGCCAGCCAGCCAGGTCCTGTTCACTGGAGGCAGTTCTCCAAGGATTTGGTTACACTTTCAGCCCCTCCGAGTGCTCTATTTCCCTAACGACTGAGCACTCTCTCTGTCATTCATCTAAGCCCCAGTGCTGTGGAGCTGTGTTCTGGGAGTCAATAGTTTAATTTTTCCGGTCCCCTTTGGTGGGCACACCTTTGGAATCTAGCGGCTAAGACCATTGGTGTCGCCGCTGGTGGTAATGGGAGTTGGGGGTCAAGGATCCCCTCTGCTTCCCTCAGCCCCTATAATCTCGACCACTCTGCTGGCGGTAGGAGGAGTTGGGGGTCTGGAGTGTCCTCTGTTTCCCTCCGCCCCTACTCTCATGCCCTCTCAGTTGGCGGTTGGGGGAGTTGGGGGTGGGGAGTCTTCTCTGCTTCCCTCCGCCCCTACAGTCACGCCCATGTCACTGTCAGTAGGGGGAGTTGGGGGTCGAGAGTCCTTTGGCCCTTACGGTCACGCCCACGGAGAGATTTTGAAGTTTCCCGGTTGTTTGTATCTGATGCGGGTGGGAGTCACACACCTGCTAAAGTAGATTCCGCTGGGAAGGAATCTCTTTGGCAGAACTCTGGTGACTTCCCCTCTCTGCTATGGCGGGCCCCTGGCTCCTTGCTGGAGTGTCCGAAGGGAGGGGTGGAACTGGCTTGTCTCTGGTCTGACACAATCTCTGGTTTTAGTTCCCAGTTCGCTATTTCATAAAGGCTTGGTTAGATTCCCTTCACGTAGTCTCGGGGGGGGAGCCGTTTGCCGGGTGGGCGGGGCCGTTTGCAGAGCCGGGAGGGCGTGGGCCGTCTGCCGGGCCAGGCGGGGACCCTTCTCGCTGCACCGGGCCGCCGGGGCCGCCCGGAGAGCCAGGCGTTGCTGGCCGCGGGCGGGGCCGCCAGCAGAGCCGGGAGGGCGGGAGGCTGTTAGCCGTGCGGGCGGGGCCGTTAGCAGAGCCGGGCGGGCAGGGGGCCTTTAGCCGTGCGGGCGGGGCCGTTAGCAGAGCCAGGAGGGCGCAGGCCGTCTGCCAGGCCAGGCGGGGACCCTTCTCGCTGGCCGCCAGGGGCCACTTGTAGAACCGGGCAGGTGGCGGCCTCGTGGCTAAGAGCCGGGCGGGCGGGGTGGCCGATCGCAGAGCTAGCGGGGCCGTCAGGAGAGCCAGGATGGCAGGGACTGTCTGCCAGGCTGGGCAGGGACCCTTCTCGCCGTGCTGCGCTGTACCGCCGGGGGCCTCTTGCAGAGCCGGTCGGGCTGTGGCTGCAGGATTGGACCTCTGCGCCCGCGTGGCCAGCCAAGATTCACTTGTCTGGGACAAACTGTCACCTCTAATAAACTTACTACTTCCTGGCAGGTCTCCTTTCAGCGGAATTTTGCTAGAAGTTCCTCAGTAGGTAGAATGTAGCTGTTTTAATGGGTGTTTCTGATCCTGTTAATGTGGAGATACTGAAAGTGCTGCTTCCTTGCCGGCCGCCATGTTGGATCCTGACTTCTTTCTTTAGTAATGGACTTTTGCTGTCATACTGAATTTCTTATACTTTCTTTGATTTTAGTTCCTACATTTTTTAGTTTTTAAGAAACTATTTTTAAGAAGTTTCTAAGAATTATTAACTCTATCTCTTCCTTTTCTGAGTTGAACAGTATAAAGTCGCCTTTAAGTACTGCTTCAGTAGCATCCTTCAAATTTTGCAAGTTGCATTTTTATTTCTATTCACCTCAAATGTTTTAAATTTCCATTGAAACTTATTCATTAACCCACAAAGAATTTAGAAGTATGTTGTTTATCTTCCAAATATTTAGTGGTTTTACAGACTTTTTTCTATTATTTATATTTCTAGTTTAGTTCTATTATAGTGTAAATATACAGTTGGCATAATTTCTCCTATTTTAAACTTGTTGTATTTCTGTTTGTTTGTTTGTTTGGTTTTTTTTTTTTTTTTGCAATACTAAGGACTGAACCAAGGTATGATCTACCACTGATCTACTAATTGAGGAATGATTGCACCTGAGATTAGTGGAGAGGTGAAGTAAATATCCTTTAAAATGCATATATTATCCCTCTATACCAATACTTCACTTCTACTAGTCTTTTTAATATGCAGCAAATGGCAGTGATTATCAACATCCATGTTAGTGTATTGCAAGTGGTCAATGTAATTATCATTTATCTTATCTGAATATAGCTCTCATAGCTATGTAGATTCCTAAATACTATAATTTCCTCTGTTTATACTCCATGAAACCAAGCATCTCAGTTTTTATCCTGCATCAGCAGCCTATTGTATTGTATTAGTGTGTGCCTGAGAATTTTCGTATCATTTTTACCTGGGATAATTCATTCTCTTGCATTCATGCGACTTGCTCTTGAATTTTCAAGAGTTTTATTTTTCCACAAACTTCTCACTTCACCCATTGCTTCATCAATTGCTTCCATATTCTACATTAGGATATCTCAATGACTAACCAGCAACTGGGTCTCATGGATTCCTCAGTGAACTGGCTAAGGCAAGTTTATCTGAGGAATACCCCAGTTCTGGAACACTTTTACTATCTATAAACAAGGAACTTCACTTGTAGAGAAAATCAGTAACAAACTCCCTTGGCACTTGTTATTGTTTGGATTTGAAATGTTTCCCAAAAAGTTTAGGTTGAAAAACATAGTCCTCAATAAAGGAAAGTTCAGAGGTGAGGATTTTAGAAAATAATTGAACTATGTGAGTTTTATCCTCATTCAGTAGATTAATCCATTTGATGGATGAGTAATTTGAACATACTACTGGGTGGTAATTTTTTGGCAGGTGGAGTGTTGCTGGAAGAAGTAGGTCACTGGGAATATGCCTTTATGGACTATATCTTATCTTGTCATTGACTTCTTTTTCTCCCTGTTTCCCAGGTATGAGGTGAACAATCTTCCCCACCATGCCCTTCTATCATGATAATCTGCTCAGTCTCAGGCCGGAAGCAATTGAGCTGGCCCACTAAATCCTCTAAAACCATAATCCAAAATAAGTTTTTTTCTCCTCTGAATTGTTTTTATCGGGTATTCTAACTACAAAGATGAAAAGCTAACACAGCATATTATACCAAAATAATAATATATACTTATTTATCACTTATTTTATTTAAGATACTTTATTAGTGGATTCATCTTCTCAAATTTGGCTTCCTTAATGTTCCAGAAACCTTTCTTATTTTCTTTTGCATATAGCAGTGATTCCAACTGAGCAAATTAGGTTGAATTTATTTGGATTGAAATATGTGACAAATGGTGTTTCTGGGAATTAAGGGCTGGGTTGCCTAAGAGCTATTTTTACAACTACTGAGGAGACTTCTGAGGGCAAAAAGTCAAGAATAGAAAACACTCAGTCACACTGGTTTTTGCCAGGATTAAAGTTCTGGAGGCCAAAAGGGGTGAGTTTAACCAAAATACTACATTTGTCATTCACATTATCTTCTATCATAGGCCTAGGAACTCAAGCCTAAATCCTGGAGGGAGAGGTCTGCAATAGGAGAGTCAGTTAATGATCTAGCTCACAATGGGACTCTAATACAACAGGGAATCAGAGAATTTGGCAGCACAGCAGTTTGGGGAAATCTTCATAGTCCATTTAGGTGATGCCAATAAGGTTTCTGACCTCATTTTCTACATGTAAGTATAACCCCATTATGTCATCAGGAAACATTTTGTAAGTTTTTTTAAATTTTCCCTTGAACTTTCAAAAATTATATCTGATTTACATTTTTAAAAGCTTTAAAGAATCTCTAGCAAGATAAAAGGCAGAGTTTTCATGTTGGAATTTGTTGAAAATGTTACAGAGACTTTAAATTTGAACTTGAGACCTACACTTTAAAAAATCGAACTTTTACATTCCTAGCAACAAGCAACAATAATATTTTGGCCACTATCATTTCTTTCTTTATTTTCCTGCTTAATTACATAAATGTAGATGGATTGTTCACTTATTTATCCTTTTAAATTTGTTTTATCAAGGAAAATTTACACAGTAAAATGTACCATTCTTATGAGTATTGACATATATATATCATACACACAACACACACCTGTGCACATAAAACCACAATTAAAACATATTTCCATTATCTACTTCCAGTCTTACCTTCTAAAATCAACTGCATTTTTGTTTAACTGTAAATTATTGTCATTGTTCTTAAATGCCATAAAAATTAAATTATGTAGTATTTACCTCTTGTGTGTCGGTTTTGTTGCTCAATATATTTCAGAGATTTTAAAATTTATCTGTAAAACCATTACTTGTCTTTCTGTTTTTAAGAAGTTTTTCATTTTAATAATTTGCTGTAACTTGCTATCCATTCTCCTAATAATGAACATTAAAGTTATTTCCAGTTTTAGGCTATTATGAATAAAGATGGCTTAATAAAACTTGTGTAGTATATCATGAACATACACTTTCATTTCTTCTCAATAAATACCTATGGTAGGAAGAATAATGGCCCATGAAAGATGTTATTATCTAATTCTCAGAACCTGTGCATATATTAGTTAATTCACAAATATGAATTCAGGTAGCAGGTAGAATTAATGTAACTAATTATCCAACCTTAAAAATGGTGCTAATCCTGATTATCCGGGTGTGCCTGAAGTACTCACAAGCATCCTTAAATATGAAACAGGGAAGCTAAAGAGTCAATGTCAGGGTGATGTGATGTGAGGTGATATGGGGAACATTTGACAGGTCAGTGTTGGTTTTTGAATATGGAATGGAAAGGGGACACAAACCAATAAATACGGGCAGCCTTTAGAAGCTGAAAAAGGTACAAAAATAGATTTTCCTCTAGAGCCTCTCCAGGGACATGCAGCCCTTAACCCTGATTTTAGACAAAGTAGACCCATTTTGGACTTCTGAATTCCAGAATGACAAGAAAATAACTTTAATCAACTAAGTTTGATATAGTTACAGCAGCAGTAGGCAAGTATAAAATACAATCAATGGAAACGCTAAGTCATGTGGTAGGCAAATCATTAACTGTATGAGGAACTGCCAACATGTTTGGAGCATTCCAATTCACCTCTAGTTCCATTAGCAATTTGTAAAAATCAGATGCTCTTGTCAACTTTGTCAACATACATTGTCTATGTTTTTATTTTGAGTCAATTTTTTTTTGAGTGAAATAGTATCACATTGTGATTTTGTCTGATGATTAAAGATATTGAGCACATTATCACATACCTATTTCCATTTGTGTACCTACTTTTTGGGTCTGTTCAAAATCTTTGTCTTAAATCCTACTTTTTGGGTCTGTTTAAAATCTTTGTCCATCTTTAGTTGTGCATCTTCTTTTTATTATTTACTTGATATATTCTTAAAATAAATCGCTAAGTATTTAAGGTATTTCTTGCTTTTTGTTATTTTACAACTATTTGTTGCTAATATACAAAAATCTATTGATTTCTATATAATGGTCTTTTGTAATAGGATCTTTCTAAATTCAGTATTTAATCATAATATCATTTTGGGTTTTCCCAGAAGTATACAATCATGTAATCATGTCGACTATGAATAAATACAAATTTATTTCCTCTATTCCAATATTTACATATTTTACTTCTTTTATTTTCCTTATTGCTTGTTGCAATAGTTTCAATATAGTATTGGAGAGAAGTGAGCAAATCCCTTGCCTTGCTCTTAAGGAAAAAATTGTCATATATATCAATTTTAATTTTAGTTGGAGATTTTTTGGATTCATTTAGAAGTTAATGATGTGTTTTGCTATGCCCATTTTGGTGACAATTTGTCATGAATGAATATTATATGTCATCAAATACTTTTGTTTTGCTTCAATTAAGATAATTATGTGATTTTTTTTTTATTCTTTGAACTGTTAACATGATTGATTTAAAAAAAAAAATCTTGTCACAACCTTACCATCCTGGGATGAATTTTATTTGATTATTATTTACTACTTTTTATATAATACTGGATTCCATTTGCTAATACTCAAAATTTTTTCAAGTATATTATAAAATATATTGCTATAATTTCATTTTTACATCCTTGTTTGTGCTAGTTTTATGGTTATTCTGGTCTTATGGAAAGAAATAGAAAATGTTGCTACTTCTTCTTTCTTCTGGAATAGTTCATGTAAAATCAATATAAATCATTATTAAATATCTGACAGAATTTACCAGCTATCTGGACAGTGAGTTTTCTTTGTAGGAAAGTATTCAATTGTGAATTAGATCGATTTAATAGGCAGGGGACTATTCACATTTTCTACTTATTCTTAGGTCAATTATGAAGATTGTCTGCTGTTTTAGGATTTTGTCTATTTCATCTAATTTCTCAAATTTATTACCTCAAAATCATTCTGAATGGTATTACATGCTATGTCTTCTACTTGTGCTACCTGAGATTTTGTTTAACTTTTTGGGCCTGTGATGATTATTTTTTACAATTTTGTGAAGTTTTCAGTTACTGTTTACTCAATTATTTTTTTCTGATGTCTCCTGATCACCTTTCATGCTGAGACTCTAGTAACTCAATATTGTGCACAGGTCATGGAGACACTGATAATATTTTAAATATTTATTTATCTCTCCCTTGTTTAATCCAGATAACATTATTGACCCCTTCTTTTGCAGCATCTGTTTTTAACCCATTCAGTAGCTTTATTTTATTTCAAATATTTTTATATTTTTATTTCTAGAATTTCCATTTCTTTATAGTATTTCTTTGCTGACTTTTGTCCATATTTTCCTTTTCTTATTTTTCCATATTTTTATTGGTACATTATAATTGTACAAAATGGTATGATTTGTTGTTACATAATCATACATGTACACAATATAACAATATAATTTGGCCAGTATCATTCCCTTATTTTTCCCCTTTCCCTTCCCTCCTTCCTTCCCTGGTCCCTTTCCTCTACTTAACCCCCTTCAGTTTTCACAAGAAATTTTAGGCTACCTTTCTTTTCCTTTTTCATCTCTAGTTTCCACATATGAGAGAAAACATATAACCCCATGACCTTCTGAATTTGGCTTATTTTGCTTAACATAATGTTCTCAAGTTCCATCTATTTTCCGGAATATAACATAATTTCATTTTTCTTTATAGATGAATAAAACTCCATTGTGTACATATACCACATTTTCTTTATCTAGTCATCTGTGGGTGAACACCTAGGCGGGTTCCATAGTTCAGCTATTGTGAACTGTGCTCCTTTAAATATGGATATGCACATATTGCTGTAGTATTATGAGTTTAACTCTTTAAACTAAATACTAATGAGTGGTATAGCCAGATCACATGGTGGTTCCATTCCTAGTCCTTTGAGGAACATCCATACTGATTTCCACAGTGGTTGTACTAGTTTACAATCCGACCAGCATTGTGAAGTTGCTCCTCCCTCGCTCCCCCCACCCCTGCCCCACATCGCCTCCAGCATTTATTATTATTTGTATTCTTGATCACTAGCAATTAGGGAAATACACATCAAAACTGTACTGAAATATTATCTCCAAACAGAATGGCAGTCATCTTCTCTTTTAAATTTTGAAGGTGTTTTATAATAGCTGTTTTAAAATCCATATCTGCTATATCTAATATCTATGATTTGGGGCATCTGTGTCTGTTGGATTTTTTTCTTGATTGTGTGTAACATTTTCCTACTTATTCTTTTGTCTAGTGATTTTATATTGTACATGTTATTTTGCAGGGAATCTGATTTCTGTTGTCTTCATTTTCATCCTATTAAATTTTGTTTTCTCAGACAGGTAATCCATAGTAGTTTTTCTTCATCCTGTTGGGTTTGGTTGCATGCTTTGAAAAGTGGGTTCATTTTTTTGTTGTTGTTAAAAAACTAGAGTATGTTCATTCTCCTGAAACATGGAGTTCTAGGATCTTAATTGAATGCCTGAGTTCCTCAATGAGTTCTCTCCACTCCAACTGGATCAAACTGCTGATACCTTTGAGCGTGTGCAACTTCTAGCATCTGTGTCCTGCTATCAGCCCCTAGAGGCCACTCTCTGCTAGGCTTCTCAAACCCAATGCCCTGCACATGAGCACCCTAGCTGTCAGCCATGGACTCAAGATGAACCCCCATGCAAATTTCTGGGGCAGATTCCCTGGTGAGCAACTTCACTTTCCATCCGCTATCCCCTTACTGCTGAAGTCACAGTTTCAAACTCTGATCAGGGACAGTCTTCTCTATACCGAGGATCCTGACCCTACTGCAAAGTTCTAGCAAGTGTCCAGGAGGAAAGTTGGTATAACATGAAGGCCCACTTCATGGATTTTCCTTATGTCAAGGATGACAGGAATGTTCTATTCCCAACACTTGCCAAAAGTTATCTTACATGGTTAGTTCAGTTTTGTATTTACTTACATAGGTAGGGAAGTTCAATACCAGTTACTTCCAGTTCCTAGAAACAGATATCCTCTAGCGCATAATTTTGTGCATCTACTATGTATAAACACTACATTACCCATTATGGACTACAAAGAAAAAGCAAATTTTCTTCCATCTTTAAGAAATAAGAAGGTGTATGTGTGTGTGTGTCTGTGTGTGTGTGCGTGTGTGTGCGCGTGTGTGTGTGTGTGTGTGTGTGTGTGTGTCCATCTGTCTATCTAAAAACCAAGTTACACTGACTTTCAGTTCCTGGAATGCTCCAAATCTTCCCAAACCAAACCTCCCTGCCTCAGACTTTGCAAATGCAACTCTCTTTGCCTTGAAATTTCTTCCGTCTGCTGCTGGCCTGAATGACTCTTATTCATTTATCAGATCTAAGCTAAAATGTCACTTCCTAAGAAAACGTTTCTCCTATCTAAATTACTTTCTTTAATAATCTTTACCAATAGCGCACAGTGGGTTTTCGATGCAATTCAAAATATATTTCTGTGATTGTTTATATATTTCAAAAGTGCAAGTCTAACCATATTTTCTTCATGGCTATGTCTCTAGACCTATTACAGTATTGAGAAGCTAGTGTGAAAGTATATATTTCTTAAATAAAAAGTGAATAAAGAGGATGGCAAGTTTGAGGCCTGCCTTAAGCAATTTAGCAAGATCCTAAGCAACTTAGTGAGATCCTATCTCAAAATAAAAAACAAAAAGGGCTGGGGATGGGGCTCAGTGGTTAAGTGCCCCTAGGTTCAATCCCTGATACAAAAAAAAATGTGAATAAAGGATTTGATCAGTGCCCCAATATGTATAGAAAATGCATTAGATATTCACTTCCTATTGGGTTGATAAGGAAAGGTGTTAGGAGATGAATTTTAAGTGGCAGAGATGGGAAGAAGGGCCTTTCTAGGCAGGAAATTTGTATGCATTTAGAAAATGCAAGACCTATTTCAGGAGATAGCAACTGGTTCCATTTTGCTAAAGAAGAAAATTCATTAAGTTTGACAAACAGAAATAAGAATTATAGGTAAACTGAATTTAGATTGTAGATTTTACCACAATTATCCTAAGCACTAGTTTGTAAAACATGAATCCTTTAATAATGTTACCAACTAGTACATTCAATATTCTAAAGTCATAATTCATATAAAAGGAAGATAAGTATTAAATAAGAGTTATCACAAATAACTTCATAAAAAGATATTGAATGGAAAAAAAAAACTGACACCCATGAATTTCAGTCCCAATAATTGTTGTTTGATTTTGTTCATGAGGATGCCTCAAAACAGCATCTAATGAAGACTACATCTGTATTCCAATGGTTCTTAGTCCTATGTAGTAAGTTACCCACCTGACATCTGATATGACATATAAATGGAATATTTAGGAGAGTTGCTTATAACAGAGACCTTAGAAACTCTCTGTGGCTCTCTGAGCATGCCCAAAGGGGGAGGTTTTAGAACCACACATGAATGCTCTTGAGAGCTCCATGAGGATAGAATGACAGAGGAAGAAACTAGGAAGAAGAAATCAGATGCCACACTCACCTGAGAATCAGTGCATAGATGCTCCAGTTACATTTTCCATCTATGGTGTAGCACCCACTACCCCATGCAGTTAATTCTCAGAACAGTTACAGTTGAGGCTTTCTGTAAGGCAGTCAAAAACCACCTCCAGGAACCAATTAGTCTCTTCCTATTCCCCTGGGCCTACTAGGGAAGACCACTCAGTCACTAGGGACATCAGCAAGCCTATTAACAGCACCATCCCCACTCCACTTAACAGAATGCACAAAATTTCCCTCAATTTTTTTTCTTTCAAAGTCATTTTTGTCCTATAATTTGAAAAGCTAAGTGATGTTGTTCATACAGTCAATATGAAGAACTCTCCCCACACACTGACCAAAAACCCCAAGATGATTTTGGCTTTTCTAGGCCTCACAATGTAGCAAAGAGGAGGGGTGACCCTTAAGAAGCTCACTGACCTGGTGATATTAGCTGAAATGGCCACGAATTAATCCTCACTTTAGAAAGTTTCTTTTATCTCAGTTTTCCAAAGCTGAGCTGGCATAGAAAGACTTTTTTTTTTCCCAACAATCAAATGATACTGATATTTCTGATTACTACATATAGATATTTCATGGGGAAACCTCTGCTGACCTACAAATCTGATCAAGTTTCCTTGCTATGTCTTTTTGTCACACTGCTGACATCATGACAACAAGAAGGTGGTAGATTTACAATTCAGAAGGTGGCCTCTTTCTGAGCCTGGCTGCTGCTTTGGACCTCAGCTCTACCCCTTATTAGCATGACTTGGACAAGCTTTTGACCTCTATGTCTCAATTGCTTTCTAATTAAAATACAGATAATGATGCAATATATCCTATCGGATTGTTTTAAGGATAATTTTATATAAACATGTAAATCACTTAAGCATTGCCAACAAATAGTGAGCAATATATATGTTAACCATTATCACAATTTTTAAGTATGTGTTTCTTATTATTTGGATTATTTATTCAACAATCAAAGCATTTATTGAATACCAATATGTGCCACTCAATAGGATATATCAGAGAATAAAACTGCTACCTTTAAAGGAGCAAACTGATGAGTGAAAAAGAAAATACAGGTAATAAATAAGAAAATTATATGTTAGAAAGTGACTTTTTAACATAGAGAAAATAATAGAGCAGCGTGAAAATGCAAGGAGATTATCATTTTAAATTGTATGATCAGGAAAGATCTCATTGAGAAGGTGGAGCCAGAGCAAAAGCAGCAGATTCCTGGGCGAAAGTCATTCTTGTGTGGAGAATGACTACTGCAAGGCACTGAGGGTTGAGTGACTGTTCTCTGTGGGAAGGCAGGGAAGCCACTGTGGCGGGAGGAGAGCTAAGAGGTAGGTGAGAGGAGGCTGCTGGAGAAGAGGTTGGAACAAATCTGAAAAGAGAGTAAGGAAATTCAGGTGGATCAACAAATTTGTTCTGGACAGCATTAAGAAAAAGCTCAGTACTTCCTCATAGGTGATCAGGTATTTTTCAGTTAGCTAAACATATACTGTGAATTTCACACACTACTATATAATGAACATCCTTTATGCTCCATCCTTTTAGAAACTATTTATTATAAAATAAATAACTTTATGATGTAAAAAGTTCCTAACCACTTGCAAATTTCACTTCTGTAATTAAGTTAGCCAACTGAACACAGGCTTTTTTAAACAGTAGTTTAGTCCAACTATGTTAACTGGTAGAGGAAGACCTATTCAAAACCTATTTTAATAATATGAAACCCAATGGTAGCTGTATTACATTAAGGTGTCTGGTATATTTTAAGGGATTAGCTTTGGGAAAATAAATGTGTTTAGTAAATTCACAGAATTGTCATAGCTTCCAAAAACATTGGATAGCTCATGTCTGAAATGATTTGCTCCTATACATAAAGTTTTTCATTTTTAAAAACATCAAATAGCACTACTATATATATATATATATATATATATATATATATATATATATATATATATATTCAGAGCTTCCTCAAATAAAGAAGCATCATCCATGAAATTAGATTGATTAGAAATGCAAATACCTAGCAGATATATAAGATTATTTTAGGAGGTTTATATAAATGTCTATCTATTAAATGTCTACTTAACTTCTTAAATTAAAAAACAAAAGGAAAAGCAATGGGGAAACTCAAAAATTATCAGAGATGGGATAAGAGGGATATTATGCAGTAATAAAAAATCCTTGATTAAATGCAACATTGCCATGCATCAATAGCATCATTAGCTGTTAGGCTTCAGGATTTTTAATAAGGAATCAAAGACCAAATGAGAATCTATTATTCAGGAGGCAAGAAATTGGAATGATAATCATATCAAATGAACCAAAAATAAGGGATTAAGTAAGGGTATTTAAAAGTGAGTAAGAATAAAATATACAAATTTAAGCTAGAGCAAGCTACTACCTCATTACAATGACTTTGCATTTAAGGCCAGCACACAATTCCAAATCTAGCACAGCAAAGATCACTACCAGATGCTTTTTGTGCTTACATACTGGTACTTTAGAAATGATTAACTATTGTAATATCTACAACTGAAAAATTTTCCCCATCAACAGAAATTTTGCAAAGTGGTTCTGTACTGGACAAGTGAATATCTAACATCTTTTACAAAAAATAAGTGGTGACATCTACCTACCTACCTATCTACTTACCTACCAACCTCTACCTGTTCATCTGTTCATTCCAGTAACATATCTTGGTGCTGCAATATATGCTCCCACATGCAAAAACAAATAACGCCAAATTCTGAAAGCTAATATATTTAAGGATAGATGCATTTTCAGAAACTCTCTGTGGGTCTGTGATGTGTGCGCCTTTAATGCTTTGTTCCCTTGCAGTACATAGGAAGTAAATCAAACATTTCAAGTACTGGACATTAATATTATCCCCATCCTCAAAGGAGGATCTTACTCCTAATGGAAAGATTATTCTCCAAACCTCATCAGCAGTGCCTGCCTCAAGGTGACTCACTCTCCCACCTGAACCTGCAGCAATTTCTTCCTCCACTGCTCTTGCCAGACATTAGCTGTTGCCATCCTCCACAAAAGGACATTAATAGTCTTGAAGGCAATATGCTGTTTTTGTTCTTGCTTCCTTGTCCCCTCCCTTGGAGCTCATTAACTTATATCTGCCCTCTAGGAGTCTAACTTGTAATCATCGGAGGTGAGGTAGAAAGATCTTGCAACTTCATGGATAAAAAAGAGAGAGAAAGGAACTTAAAAAGTAAATTGTGAAAACCAAAATAACACATTATTTATGAACAGAGTTCAACTATTCCAATGCCCTTAATGTTGGTGATTGTTAATGTCATTTGTTAATATATTTGAATTTATTCTGGATTCAAAGTGCAGTTATAGACACCACTTTCTCACCTCTTGAAATGTACATTCTACTGACAGAAAACATACACAAGTTAGCAGAGATGACAAAACATGTTGAAATAACATAGATACAACTTGTCCTCTGGATAGTTCAACACGGTGCCCTGTGGCATTTGAAAGAGAAACAAAAAAACCTTTCTTTGTTTACTGTGGAAAATATTGGTTGAATTCAAGTGCATAACACAGTTAGGCAAATAATACTTATCTGAAATCGGAGATCTATTCTTCAAGTGAGACAGACTCTTAAGTGGCCTGAAGGGTTACCTAAGGAGTTAAGACTAGGTTCTCAGAATACACAAAATGTGGAAAATGAAGAACTGCTGCGGGAGCATGCAGGGACCTACAATAGCCATAGCCTCCCACCCATGTCTTTGGAAATGCCTCTACCTTAAGGCCATGAGTGGTGCCTGCAAGGAGAGTTTACTTCCTCTATCAACCAGTAAAGAACATTTAGTCAAGTTGATCAGGAAACTGCTTTTCTAACTCCTGTGTTAAATATTGAGCTCCATGTTCCCTTGAAAAAAAACCTTGATTCCCCCAGCCATGACACACAATACCCTAATTCAAATCCTTTTTCTGCATTGAAAAGATGCTCTGATATGTTCAGATGCCTATTTTATGGACTGTAATGATGATAATTCAGCTAATATTTGCAAACAATATTGACATTCTAGGAGGAAGGATGCTGATGGGCTTTGCACAGGTCTTTTAAGAAGCTCAAATCCTTTCCTTATGCAGATGTACTCTTGGATACTTCAGAACTGCAGTAATGCTATGCTTTGGAAGCAAGAAAAGTATTTTTCCCCTTCCAGGTGGGACAAAGGTACACTTTCTTCAAGACTTTAGCAATTTTGTAGGAGTTTCTAAAATCATCACATCCACAGAAATTCTATTCCCTCTGAAAATTTCCTTTGGGAAAAACTAAGCATCATGCATGCCCCATGCCTTTCAAACCCACCTACACCTATTTTGGGATTTCCACTTAGTCACATTTCTCTAATGAAAACAGATTTCTTTTGACACCCAATAGAAATAAGGTGGAAGTCAGATTAATGTTTGGGCATAGGAACTAACGTTAATTTTATGGTTACTTTATATTATAGAATATATCTTTCATTGGAGCATAACTTATGAAGCAAAGTAGGCTAGCTCATTGCTACTTCAAGTTTGGTCCTCCGATCAGTATCAGCAGCATTACCTGGGACCTACTTCAGAGGCACTGAACCATTAACCTACATGTCAACAACCTTCCCAGGGAATGTGTATGCCCCACTGCTGTTGAAAGCATTGATAGATGGCCAGGCTAACAGGGTTTAGAGAATCTGGACAGGAGGCTGTTTAAAGGACTAGAGCAAAAGTCTACCCCACAAAAAACCTAAAATTATGTTCAAACAATCTTAAGTTTTGATGGAGATGACACTGACACACTGAGCATTCCAATCTAGAAATTATAGTTCCAAAGGTATTCTTTCAATTTTAGTCTATCTTCATAATCAACAAAGCTTCTGTTTTACCAAACCTGGGGAAAAATATGTGTGTGTGTGAATATATATATCTTTTTTTTCACTTTTCAGACATTTTAAAAAATTAAATTACACATGCTTTCTAGGTAATATCCACATGACTATTAGTATTTCTCTTTTGAGTATGTCCATAAATAGGGAGTTATTTTTTCTTTCTACTTTGAGAGATTTAAGAACAAGAAAGTTTGGTATCACTTTTAGTCATTTTCGACCTGCAATACTAATTGTAACCTAGACTTAAGCTGCCCGTAATGATGTAATGTTGTCTTCTTCTTCTTCTTCTTCTTCTTTTTTACATTTAGTAGTATTTATTTATTCTAATTAGGTATATATGACAGTGGAATGCATTTTGATTCATTGTACACAATTGCAGCACAACTTTTTTTTTATTTAGAGAGAGAGAGAGAAAGAGAGAGAGAGAGAGAGAATCTTTTTTGTAGATGGACACAACACAATGCCTTTATTTTTTTTTAATGTGGTGCTGAGAATCGAACCTGGGTCCCACCGTGCTAGGTGAGCGCTCTACCACTGAGCCACAATCCCAGCCCCAACAACTTTTGATTTCTCTGGTTGTAATGCTTTCTCCTTTAAGTAATCTGCCTCATCTCTGTCCTGGAGCAACTCCTGGATATTTTGGGGCAAATCCACGTGCACCTATGAAGGGGCTCCAGCTTCTTGTAGCAGCATCTGAAAGATTTTTTTTCCAGACTCCGAGTCTATCTGTTCTACGTCAGCTCTGCTGCTTCTGAAACGTCTGCCAGTCCTTTGCTATTCGGTTGTTTTCTTTTCTGCTTCTTCTCCTCTTCTTCCTCCTCCTGCTCTCCTCTCCACACACAAAATCAGATGTTTAGTTCAGATTATCTTAGTTCTAAGGTATTCTTTACTTTCAAATACTAACTTCCTTTCACAGCTTCCTCATTTCCATAATCAGCACCTGCAAACCAGCCTGGCTCCAGTTCTGAAACCAGCTCCCTTTGCAGACTCAAACTCAGGTTCCTGGCTGGCTTAGTAGCACAGTTTAGATACCTGTTCTGAGGAGTTCTCTCTTTTTCCACTTTCTATGGCAATGCCAAGAAAGACTTGCCCTAACATACCTTAAAGCCTCCTCAACTTTCAAAGGTAAATTTGATACACAGCTAACTATACTCTGTCCTCAGTTCCCCACACCTCCATCTCAGTCAGCTTCCAGCAACCTCTCCTTAGTCCCTAAGCCACTGCTGCTGTGGTAAACAGCAATCTAAATGAGTTGCTGGATCTGTCCTTAGTAAATTCTGATATATTCAGCATTGTGGTAACTTTCCACTTCTCCTGAAAATTCCATCTAAACATCAGAGATCTTGCCCTTCTATTTCTAGTATGGTTTTTCCAGGTCACACTAAGTTCCAGTTTCTGGGATGATCAAAAAGAAAGGTTTGGGATATGGAAAGAATTTAGTGTCCCTCCTTTATGTTCTTCAGGCTACATAATCCTTTAATTCAGATCATAAACATTCTGTTCGTCTAATACTGGGTTATAACCAAGGCTTTGTAAGGAACATAGCAAAATACATACTCACTCTGGCAAGGTTGCCTGAACACTAGGCTTCATTTTTTCATCTTTCTAGGGTAAAATTAGGTTGTGGATTTACCAATTATTTGATTTCTTAGATCAAGAGTCAGTAGGAAAGATCAAGTATTCACAGTAAAATTACTTTATAGTGGTCCTTCCGATAAATAAAACTTCCTTTTTTTGTCACTGGATTTCTCAAGGGAGACTTTAAAAACCTGATGAGGCCTGTCAGAGTTCCAGGCTATATTTTTAAAGGCCCTTAACCTTAGTTACTGTGTGTGTGAGTGTGTTTGTGTGTGTGTGTGTGTGTGTGTGTGAGAGAGAGAGAGAGACAGAGAGAGAGAGAGAGAGAGAGAGAGAGAGAGAGAGAGAGAACATATATATATACATTTATTTGGGCTTATAGACCATGGGGAACCATGGGGAGATATAAGAACAGGAAGATGGTGGAAATTCTTTGCTTCTATGAATAATAAACACTTTCCCACAATGAAAGCATTGAAATTACCACAAAGTTAGCAAGTAAAGATTGCAGTCTAAATTATGGGGCCTAACCAATACAAGTGTCAGAAATTCAAAGTGATATACAGGACCTCAGTCTTCTAGGAAATGGCTGGGTCATGGGTCTCCTCAGCAGAGGTTAAGGGTCTTGAGATAGCTAGATCAATAGTGCCAAACAGCATCAAGCTCTTCCAAAGAATTTCCTGAGGTGCAGTTCAGGCACATTGGTCTTTTGGACCATAGTCTTATTGTCACATAGTCTTGCTGTTACCATTCACATGAAGTCTAGAAATCTTGCCAGATCAAAGGTAATGCATATTTTTTAAGGTTACTGAGACATATAGCCAAACTGCCCTCTGTGTTTATAGCAATATTTGGTTTAACAAGCTGAATATGCAAATGTCTGCTACCCCATAGTCTGCCCAAAGTTTGGGCAGACTATGGGGTAGCAGACATTTGCATATCCAGTTCTCTGGAAAGAAACTAAGATGTTTTATTAAAGATTAGCCTCTAGGACCATTGCAAGAAGGCCAAGGCCTCTTCAAAGTACATTAACTAAAAATGAAACTGAGGAAGAAGGCATCAAAACAGAAAAACCATACCTTCCCATAAAGCCATTCTTTTATGGGCAGGTGATCTTTATAAGACGGAAGGATGATTATTATTATTATTATTATTATTATTATTATTATTATTATTATTACTTCAATCTCAAAAAGATCACCTGCCCATAAAAGAAAATATAATCATAAATGCTATCTGGATCCTTCAGAAAATAATAAAAATGTTTATTCCAAAGATTTTTCAACACTATTTTTCTCATTCCAGGTGAACCCTGGCTTGTACATCTCCCTGATCCACCTAAACCAAATAAGACTCACCTACTATCATTTCCAAGAACCCTCACTTGCAACCCAAAATGGGGAATTAGAGAAATTGTGCCAGATCATAGAACTCACTATGTAGTTCTCCAAGAGAGTTCAAATTGAAGAGCAATTGTGAGAAGCTGCCATTTGCCTTTGGAATGTACTTAAACCCAGTGGAAACTTCTGTGCAACAAACCTAAGGATATCCTTGTTCTGATTCACACACAACAGAACAAGAATGGAGTGGTAGTGTTGTGTGTGGGTATTTCTAAACCTATATGTAGAAGAAGTGTTTCTGAGTCTAGTTTGTTCTACCCCCAAATTGTGCCTCTTACTTATCCTCTCTTCTCCATCTCCATTATCACAGTTGAAGTCAAGATCCTCATCGATTAACCAGTGTTTGAATGCTACAACACAGCCCTTAGCATCTCATTTTCCAATCTAGGGTCTAATTGTCTTAGCTAATTATGTCCTACCTGTGATTAACATACCCCCACCTGACTCAAGGATGAAGTGCATTTAAGTTTGCTTTTATTTATTTTCAATCAAAAATGGATTAAAAATTTTTTAACAGCAAAGATCTATTATTTTATTTTTTCTAATGTGCTCAAATATGACTTCAAAAAATCTACTGAATTATCATATAAACTCTTTCTGTCCTGGCAGGAATATTTAGAAGTTATAAAAACAAAGAAAATTTTAATAATCCACTATAACTCTCTAAAGGATGTAAAACCTAGGAAATGCATGATTATTAACATCATGTCACATTAAAATCAATAATAGTTTAAACAGGCAAGATGTAGAAGATAATGGATTTCTATGTACTTTTTTGTTATTTTCTGATGCTTCTATTCTGATACCTCTATATCTATTTAAAAGTTTTTCTTTACAGTTTAAGTAGAAATCTTGGTGAATTATGGGAATATCTGTAAATGCTCCAAGTAGGGAAATGACTGGTTATGACAAGGCATCAACATACTTCCTTCAAACTCAACTGACAGCTCTCTGGAGAGAAACTAAGATGTTCTGGGCTGATATTATCACCTAATGGATCACATGGGGGATCTCCAATCTCACTCTTTTCTTTTAGTTAATAACTCACCTCCATGACTTCCACTTTTCTCTAACATCCATCTTCTAAGTTCACGTATCATCATGTATATTAAATCTGTTCTATTTGCTTTTATGATTCCTCTGTTCTGTACCAATATGACAAAAAAAAAAAAAAAAACATATGATTTGGTGCCAATTTTTGTGAAAAAAAATGCATGGCTATTGAGAACAAAACAAGCTTTTATGAACTTGACTGGAAACTATTCCTGAGGAAAAAAGAATTCAAAGACTCAGTACCTAATTATAAATACAATTTTGAAATGCAAACCACATGTAAGTTCAGGCATGCTAAGTGATTTATTTAAGGTCCTATTGCTCCTACAAAGGAACTATATCTCCTGATAAGTCCCATTACTAATTAAGGACATGAACAGAGTTAGGTTAGCCTTAACACTTCATCCAGGAGATATGGTTTCATTAATTCTAATACAATCCTTAAATTCTTCATTTATTTAATTAATGTCTATTAATAATCCATCAGTTTAACTTGCAGTTTAAAAACAACATTCTCTCAGATCTGTGTACTTTTTCAAACTATTACCTTCCTACCCCCAATAAAAACAGTGGAAACATGGAATTTCTGGTATGGACCATGATTGAATGCATAATTTGAAAATTCTCTCCAGGCAATGCTCGAACACCCATTTATGCCCAGTTAAGAATCCTCTTACACACTATTTCTTTTGGAAATCTCACTTATTCCCATGGCTTTAAATAATCCTTGTATGCAAATAACCTTTACATTCACACTTTCAAGAGTTTTCTTCCCTGAACTCCAAAAATCTTTGCTTCTGGATTGATTGCTAAAGTGGTTACTGACAAAAAACATCTTCAAAACCAAACTCAGGATCATATGATCTACACATGAACTTTCTCTAGGGTTTCCTATATTATCACTGTTGGGCATATAGTCACTGGCATTAGAAACTTACAGACATTCTTGTCTTCTCACTCTACTGAATCTTAGAACCTACATCTTCCCTGTCTTCTTTACTTACAATGTGTCTCTAACCTACCACTTCCCTGAGCCTCTACCATTTCTCCCTATAGTTATTATTCTAAACCATAAAGAAGATCATTTTATTTCCTCTCTGAACAACTTTGAATGTATTTTTATCAACCATCAGATTAACTTAAAGTATGTTGAGGGATGCAATATTCTTCAAAATCTAACTACTTTCTCTGTTTTGCACTTGAAGCACATAAAATTTCTGTTTTTAAAAAGCAACATACATTTCACCCTAGTGACCCTGAATATTTGAGGCTGCTCTACTTAGTATGACAACTTGGATTTGAAATGCAGCTTAACTCTTTGACTTCAGATTCATAATACATAGATTGAAAACATCAGTAGCTATCCTGCAGATTTGTTGGAGGATTATTAAATGAGGTGTTTACAAAGCTCTGAACTTACATATCCTAGTACAAAATTAATGTTCAATAAGTGGTAGCTATTTAATGCTGTTTGTTTGTATCTGACAGTTTTAATTTAGCATTATATTGTGAATACTTCCTCATGCCATCAACTAGTCTTTTAAAATATGATTATAAACTGCTGCATAGTAATAAATCATAAAGATATACCTTAATTTATTTTACCAAGTGCTCATTGGTGGACATTTATGTATATTGTTTTTAACTATGTACTTTTTCAAATAACACTGCAATAAATATCATAATACATAAGTCTTTAGGAACACCTCCAAATATTTTTCTCAAGATAAATTACAAGAAGTGGAAAATTTCAAGGCCCTACAAACTTTTGTCAAATGACTCTCCAGAGAAATAGCAACTGATGGTCTTTCAGGCAGTGCATATGAATTTCTATTCCCTGCACCATTTCCAACAATGCACAGTGTATTCTTTCTGTTTCCTCTCTTTTTAAATTTTTTATTTAATTAGTTATACATGACAGTAGAATGCATTTATGCACTTTGATATATCATACGTAGATGGGATATAATTTCTCATATTTCTGAGTGTGCATGTTGCAGAATCATATTGGTCAGGCAGTCACACATATATACATACATTAATAATGTCTGTTTCATTCTACTATCTTTCCTATCCCCACGATCTGCCCCCATCACTTACCTCTACCTAATCTAAGGTAACTCTATTCTTCCCTACTGCCCCCCACCTTATTGTGAATTAGCATCTGCATATTAGAGAAAACATTTGGCCTTTGGTTTTGTGGGATTGGCTTATTTCACTTAGCATGATATTCTCCAACTCCAACCATTTACTGGCAAATGCCATAATTTCACTCTTCTTTAAAGCTGAGTAATATTTCATTGAGTATATATACCACATTTTCTTTATCCATTTATCTATTGAGGGACACCTTGGTTAGTTTCATAATCTAATTATTGTGAATTGAGCTGCTATAAACATTGATGTGGCTGCGTCACTATAGTATGTTGATTTTAAGTCCTTTAGGTATAATCCAAGGAGTGGGATAGCTGGATCAAATGGTGGTTCCATTCCCAATTTTCTGAGGAATCTCCATACTGCTTTCCATAGTGGTTGTATCAATTTGCAGTCCCACAAGCAATGTATGAGTGTACCTTTCATTTCTTTATCATCATAATGGTATCTTAATTGCTTTTGTTACACCAAAATACTTCCCCATCTTTAATTCATTAGGCATTTTTAGTAACAGAGGACAGAAGTCCATCTGCTTTGAAGAATCTTTTACCTTTTGGATCATGGAAAAGGAATCTGTATATTTCAAGCATTGTGTCCAAAAACGATTATCTTATTTTTTAGCCATATCATAAATAAATTAACATCTCTCTCTCTCTCTCTCTCTCTCACACACACACACACACACACACACTCCACCACTAAACTACCAATTCCATTACTACCAACAATTTAAAAAAAAAAGATTAACCCACTGCATTGGAGCATTTTTATGACTCACTGACATTCATCTCCCATGCCCTGGCCTTAAAATGTAAAGTTCTATACTCCATGATAAGTGGCAGGGTAATTATTAGGAGCAATATAAGGAACAAGACCATTTAATCTCAAAAATTTCTAGCTCAATTAAGGCTCTATTTGAATCATTGGCAAAAATAGTCCTTGTATAATATCAAAGAATAAGTTAAACATACACACTCTCTCTCTCACACACACACACACACACACAAAATAAGTCCCACTTACCATATAGCAAAAGAGAAGATAAAGGCTAAATGGGTTTATACACTATTTACTAGCTAAGAAAATGCAGTTGATAAAAGGCTGAAGTTCAATAGGATTATATTGTCTAACGATCATCCTCTCTCTAGGGTCAAGCATGTTGTAATCACTCAAAAAAAGTTAAATAAAAGGGGAAAAAAGATTTGACTCTCAACTAAATTCACTTAAACAGGGGACCTTAAAATAGCTCTTAAGATTTTTGATTAAACCTACTCTCAACAGGTTTATTTTTAATTTATTGGATTGAAAGTAGACAAACAGTTTTAAATTTCATTATTTGCCATTTATAGTATTCTTTTGTGGAAATGCCATAGCATGATGTGCCTTGATGTACAATACCAAAATGCTTTGATATGACAAAAGCTGCACGTATCGTTTGGGCTGGCAAGTGTGCCTTTGGCCATTTCACTCAAGGAAACATAGAATTAGATAAATAAAAAAAGAATTTTTAAAAAATTATCCAGGCTTGGTTTTAGAAACAAGTACACAACTCTCAGGAGGGCAAACTGAACCAAAATTTTGAAATTATCTAGTGAAGTTGAAAATGCACATGCTTTTTCATCCAGGTCCAAGGGAATCTTACTACAACTGTGTAGGATGAAACAAGAACATTCATTGTTCTTATTTTCAGCAGCAACAAACTATAAACAACACATATGTCCATCATGGGAGAATGAATAAGTAATTGTCAAATATTCATATGATAAAGCATTCTATGACTGAAAATAAATGAGCAGCTCCATGCAACAATATGGGTGAATTTTGTAAACACAATGGTGAGTGATGAAGATCAAGTCACATTTGCTCATTATACGAAATATTTATATAAAGTTCAGAAACTGACAGTATTAAAATATGTTATTTAGGCATAAAAATAATCTATGGAGAAAAACAAGGGGATAATAAACATTGCTTAGAGCAATTTCTGGGAAGGTTGGAGGCTACCATCAGGAATGGTACACAGGGGGCTTCACTGTCTACTTAAGATGAGTTATGGATGCTTGGGTATACATTGATTATCATTCTTTATAATTTACCTAAGCATTACATAGATTTCATAATCTTTTATAAGTTATGATGACAGAAGTTTTGGTATTAGGTTTGTTATAATAAATAAGGTCAACCCTAGCCATTTGATTACTCTTCATGTGTACTGTTGACGATATTCTCAGGAAAGAGAAGGCTACCATAGAGTTAGGATGACTCACCTACCTGGAGCCACATCAAACTCTTCCTTTTCTCAAAGAGCTGGGGGAGAATGCCATGGCAGGTATCTTGGAAAAATGGCACCTCCCCACACATTTTTCCACCCTTCTCTCTGCCTTGAAGAGTAACCTGTATGGACTACAAGTATGAGTGTCCTTCCTTTTTGACTTATGATTGATTCAGCCAGTGGAAAGCCCAAAAGGCCACTGGACAGAGAGAAAGCAATGAAATTAAGGTATTGGTTCATCTAATCCCTTCCCAACAATATTTTCTTCAACTTACTGGATCCAATATCACTGATCCTCTCAAGGTTACCACCTCTTCATGACATCTGCCAGGTAAGTCTGATAGGTTCCCTTCAGACCTGAAAATTCTAATATCTCATGGGTTTAACTTGTATTAAACCCCATGTTTCTGCACAGAACACATGACTACCTTATACCCATATCTCTGTAAGTAGTCTCATTGTAAATTACCCCTCTTTACTATAATCTGTTTGAAGTGTACCATCAATTTCCTGTTAGAGCCTTACCTGACACAAATGAAGAGAGAAAAACCAGGGGAGGTGGCATATCCAAAGGTTAAAAAACAGTATTCAGTGGGACAAAGAAAAAAATCTCTTTTTTGTTTTTTTTTAGAACTAGATGAGGATTTTATTTTCTATTTTAAAAGACAGAAAAAAAACTAAAATAAGAGAAATGAAAGTAGGTGACTTAATTCAGAGATATGTAAGCCTCTGTATGTTAGCTCATTTTATGGGAAAATGGCATGTTGAATCCTGTTAGAGGAAGGTGACCCTGGTAGTAACTCTGTGAAGATTAAACTCTAGAGCAAGGCCCTGGAAGCCAGAGGTCCCTGACCTAGTAAGCCAACAGGAACTGCCTTGCTGAGATCCACCTTAGAGTGCAGCATACCAAGGGGATATCTACGCATGGGTCCTTTACACTCCTAGTCACACATCCCAGCTTGCAGATCCTAATCTCATCTGGCATGTCCCATCTGCGAAGTGAATTCCATCTGGATGTCAGGCAGAAGGATAACATGGCATGACATGAGAAACAAAATGGAAATTTAGTCAAACAGCTGGGTTTTTTTTTCTTTTTGCTTTTTTTACTGTCAATAATCTTTTAATATGTATCCTTATCATCACTAAGTATTTTCTATCAAACTGGTCAAGGCCTTTAGCATCAGCTCATCTCCCACTATAAGTATGTCTCATATCTTCATTGCACTAAAACAAATGCTAATTAGTGTTTTGCCTCGCCTCCTTTTAAGCCCAGTCTTTTTATGTTGTGCTTTTGTCCACAAGGAACTCTGCAATGTGCTCTGTGTAGCGCCATTCACAGACTTAATGAATGTGCCACATTCCCCTTTCAAATGATGAATAAAAGATGTGAAATAAAATCAAGCTTAATATCACAATCCACAGCATCCAGTAGCTCCACCCTTCCAAATGAAGACAAATGCAGTATGCTTTTGTATATGTTCACAGTCTTTTATGCTATTCTCAGGCCATGTGAATTGTTCCTCCTGAAGCATACCTGAGTTTGCCCACCTGAACTCGAGTGTCCCGCAGAAGCTGCAGCTCCTTCATATACTTAATACCTGTGCAATAGATGTAACTTAATGCTATATCCAAGCAATATGAGCAACTTCTAAAATGATACATGCTGGACTTTTAGAGCACTTTGAAGATTTTTGGGATGTCCTCACAGTTTCTATGTGATTTGGCCTTTATTTTTTAATTTTTTTGTATTGGTGATTGAACCCAGGGGAGCTCTACCACTGAGCCACATCCACAGCCATTTTTAATACCTTTATTTTATTATTTATTTTTTATGTGGCGCTGAAGATCAAACCCAGTGCTGTACATGTGCTAGGCAAGTGCTCTACCACTGAGTCACAACCCCAGACCCTTAATTTGGCCTTTTTAACAACCAGTGACTTTCCAAAGCAGGTCCTATATTTCTCATGAGGAACTTGAGACTCAAATTAATTTACAGAAAGTTAATGATAGTTCTAACCCTGGGGTTCTGGAATTCATATTAGTTGACACCTCCACTGGTTTTTCTAACTTGTTAGAATATGTTGACTTAAGTTTATCTGCTAGAAGTTTTGAAGGAGACCTACTTTTACCGTACTTTCAATTCAATGCTTGAAAGTGGAAGTTAGAAAGATTTTATAAATGTCTAGCAATGTGAATTTTAATTTTTGTTTGTGGTGGTTCTTACTGGCACTAAGGCAGTTATTAAAGGCAAATAAGTGAGAATATGAGAGGTAAATCTTGTAAATATCCTCTTATAGGTTGTATGTACTGTGGAACTATCCATAGGTAAGGCTCATCTTTTTGATAGCTTAACATAACGCACACAACAATTCAGAGTCAGCTAGGATAAGCTATTAATGCTAGTTTATTACTTATGAGTGGGTTGTTCCAGCTGATTTTCTGCTTCATAGGAGAGGTTTTACTACCCACCCCTTAGGCCAGGTCCTCTCCCTTCTACTGCTCAGTGATTGAAACCCTGAATTCTTCCTAAGGCCATTGAGACCTCTGGCCTCTATTAGCCAGCACTCAGTTTCTACTACAGGAGAAATGCCAGGAGCTGACAGCATATTCTTCACTTGCTCTTGCCTCTGGGATGATCTTCAGTGGAGGGTTTCTTGGCTTAGCTATGCTGCTGATTTCTGACTCACTATAGGACTCCTTTGTGTACAACTGCTGTTAGGGGCATTCTCTCTCTCTCTCTCTCTCTCTCTCTCTCTCTCTCTCTCTCTCTCTCTCACACACACACACACACACACACACTCCCTGTCTCTCTGTGTTTGTGTGTGTGTGTAGTTCACTGTGCTGTCCAGCTATGAAAAAAAAAAGCGATGAATATAGGAAAAGAACCATGAACAGCATAGTTGAATATTTCTTCATTATATTTCTGTCTTTAGCAAGTTCTTAAATCATTATTGTAACTAGTAGTATGACCACTGGGAAGTTACATATTTTTATTTCTTCTCATCCTATAGGGAAAATAATAAAAGTAAAAACTTTCATGGGCACAAAATATATAATGTGAAAGAAAAGTAAGAAGGCATATTCTTATGCTAGGCCACCTTTCTTCTGTCTAATGAGCCATGGCAATTCACCATTAAAACCTTTTTACCAAATTGTTATACTATAAAGATGCATATCTTCTTAGAAGTGAAATTAGTATAGCACAGCTTATCATAAGAAAAATATACTTTCGTTGGAGTTTTAAATTTTTTTTTAGTTATAGATGGGCACAGTACCTTTATTTTTTATTAATTATTTTTATGTAGTGCTGAGGATTGAACACAGTGCATCTTGCATGCTAGGCAAGCACTCTACCACTGATCTACAACCCCAGGCCCTTAGTTGAAGTTTTTATATATCTTTGAATAATATGCAGAAAGTAAAGCATACTTTTTTGGCTTTATGTTAATAAATCTTTAAATGAAAATTACTATTTACCAAAAATGAAAAAAAAAAAAAAACCTCAAGCTATTTTTTCAAGGTACAGAAAAGAGTTTGTTACATAAATTTCATCACTTAGCTCTCACGACATGTGGAATGGTGACCACAGGGTCTAAACAAAAGGACTGAAGCAATAGAAATCAGATTTTAGCTAATTGATCATAAAGTTTGATTAGAGAATTGTTATGTTTTAAATATTACGTATCCCCAAAAAGCTCACGTGTGAAACAATGCAAGAAAGTTCAAAGATGAAACGATTGGGTTCTAAAAGCTTTAACCTAGTCAGTGTGTTAATCCACTGACAAGAGATTAACTCTGTGGTAACTGTAGGCAGGTAGGGTGTGGCTAGAGGAGATGGGTCTCTAAGGGTGTGCCTTGGTGTTTATATTTTGTCTGTGATGAGAGGAGCTCTTTCTCTCTTGCTTTCTGTTCTAAACTGTTTTCCTCTACCATACCCATCCGCCATGGTGTTCTGCCTCACCTTGGACCCAGCAATGGATCCTGTTGTCTATGGACTGCACCAATAAAATTTTCCTGCTCTAAAATCATTCTTGTCAGGTTTTTAGGTTGCAGAAACAAACAAACAAAAAAATCTGACTAAAGAGAAAGAAATCAGGGACTTGAAAGTAAAATTAGATGTTTTCTTCTTCAAGGATACCCAGAACCACAGAATTGTTACCATGACCTGGTTCTTTGGTTCTATTCATCACTTGGTACAATGGTTAATTATATGTGTCAACAGAACATGGCTATGGGATACCCAGGATCACAGTTAAACATTATTTCTGGCTGTTTCTGAGAGGGCATTTCTAGAAGAGATTAGCATTTGAATTGAGCAAATCAGATTGCCTACCCCAGTATGAATGGGCCTAATACAAACCACTGAAGCCCCAAGTAGATCAAAAAAGGTAGAGGAAGGTGGAATCTCCCTGTCTAACTCCTTTAGCTACCACTCTTCTCCCTGGGACTAGGAATTATATGATCTGTTCTCCTGATTCTCAGGCCTTTGGACTTGGACTGGTGTTTACACCAGAGCCTTCCTGTATCTTTCTGCAGACGGCAAATCATGAGATTTAGCCTCCATAATCATGAACTAAATCCTCATAGTAAATCTTATTTTGCTCATGTGCACACACATGCACACACGCACAGACGCACACAAATATATATATATATATATATATATATATATATATATATATATATATATATATATATATATATCTCCTATTGGTTCTCTTTCTGTAAATATCCCTGAACAAGACACATGGATATCAGAAAAGATAGGTGATCCATTATACCTGAGGAGAGGTCATTTTTTCCATTGGGTAAACAAGATCATGTAGAAAAGGATATTCAGTGGTAAAGAGAGAAAACAAAAGATAGAAGTTTCTTCCATTGGAACTTCTGAGAGCAACTGTTAATGGTTGTTACAGTTTCAATATGAAGTGTCTCCCAAAAGCTCAGGTGTGAGACAATGCAAGAGGATTAAGAGGTAGAATGACTAGGTTGGAGAGCCTTAACCTAATCAGCATGTTAGTCTACTTGAATGAAGTAAAATTGAGTGGTAAACTGTAGGTAGGTAGGGTGTGGGTGGAGGAGGTAGGTCAATGTATCATGAATTTAGAATACATATTTTGCACCTGGTAAGCAGCACTGTCTGTCTCTGCTTCCTGATTGTCATGTCCTAAACTGCTTTCCTCCAACACATCTTTCCCCCATGATGTTCTGCCTCACCTCAGCCCAGAACAATGTAGTTGGCCATCTATGGACTGAGAGCTCTGAAATCATGAGTTCCAAGTAAACATTTTCTCCTCTAGAATTGTTTTTTGTCAGGTCTTGGGGTCACAATGGTGGTTATTCCCTTTCTACAGCCAGAGATACAAGACTAGGTGGAAATGCTTGCTCCTTGCAACATCACCGGCCACAGGCATAGATCTGATGCATTTGCTTCATAAAGTTGGTATTGGAGCTTTTCATGGGCAAATTGAGAAATTTTGCCAGAAAGAATACTAAATGAGTAAAGCATTCTTTACTTAAAATTCTCCAAGCTACTCAGACTTAGAAAGTAATAAGGAAGGGTAAATAACACTTATTGGATATCAACTTTATACCAGCCAGGCACTTTACATTTATTATCTAATTATCTTCCTACACAAATCATATGTTAGAAACCATTATATATAAATCCCATCATTTACCTCTCCCCCACACCCTGAATCTATATATGTTTATTGTTGTTGTTGTTGTTGTTTTTCCTGGTGAAAAACCTGAGGCAACTAAGACAGTGAAAATTAAGGCAATTTATCCAAAGCCACATAGATGGAAAGAGGTGAAGGCAGGATCTGGATTCAGCTGTGACTAATCTCAAAGCCATAACAGCAGGCTGCATATGTCCAGTTGGTGGAAACAAAAGATAGAAAAAGAAATGAACATAAACAGACATATTTGCACACTTTTGTAATTTATAATCAGTCAAACTGTGGAACAGGGAAATATACTCTAAAAGAATCCCATTCATGTTTCGAAAAATCTCTGTGGTATATCTGACATTTCATAGCATCTCTCTATGCTAATTTCAAATTAGTTTTAACAATATCACATAACTTTTTCCATACATCATCTATTGATACTGAATACCATCCAAACCTTGCTAAGCTCTCCCATGAAAGAGCTAAAGCCCAGGAAATTAGGTTGCCTACACTTCCTTGCCAGAGACCTTTGGTTTTACCCCATCATAAAAAACACCCATACACAATTTGTATAGCAAAAGAGAAGGGTAAGACATGATCTTTACCATTAGTTGCAAGCAGGTACATAAGGGAAGGCAGAGATTCCAGGGTTTCTGGGTTTTGCACAGGACATTTCAAACAGCCATGATCAGCTGCTTCACTGGGGCTGCTGCCCAAAGTCCTCTCTTCTCTTCATTCCCTTTAGCTCTCCTAATGCTCATTTCAGCCTTTAATTCTCTATATTAATTTTGCTCCTGATTGAAATACCTAGGATGATCTTTTTAAGAAAGTCAACCCTTGGAGTTGGCAAACTATGGTCCAAGAGACAAATCCAGCTCATACTCTATTTTTGCAAATACAGAATTATTGGGATAGAGCCACTCCCATTGACAACATGTTGTTTGTGGCTGGTTTCCTCTACAAAGGACCTAATTACACAGTTGCAAACAGATACCAAAGGGCCCATGTGGTAGACTGAATTATGGGCTCCAAAGACATGAATGTCCTAATTCCCAGAACATGTGAATATGTTAATATTAACTTAAGGGACTTTGTAGATGTGGTTAAGCTAAAGGTTTTGAGGTGAGAAAATTAACCTGGATCATCTGAGTGGACTCAATATCAGGGTCAGAGAGAGATTTGAAGATGCTATGTTGCTCTTTGAAGACAAAGGAAGGGACCACAGTCCAGGGAAGATAGGTGGTCTAAGAGTTGGAAAAGACAAGGAGATAGATTCTCCCCCAGTACCTCCAGAGGAACTGCAGCCCTGCTGACATCTTGATTGAGCTCCAGAACTACAAGGTAATAAATTTGTATTGTTTTAAGCTAGTACATTTACAATATTTTTTTCTAGCAATTATAGGAAATAAATACAACCTATAAAGTCTAAAACATTAACTATCTGATCCTTACAGAATAGGTTTTGCTAATTCTTAATCTACCAAACACGGTTTCCTAGGTATGGCCCTGGTTAGTAATAGAGTCTTTTTTCTCTGGAACAATGACCAAATGAGTGGTAATTGGTCTTTAATATAAACACCTTAAAACTGTCAGTAGTAATAATTACTCAAGTCTCAATCAGAAAGTATTTTGAAAAAATAAGTTTTATTTTCCCCATTGTCTACTGAATTTATATATTCCTAATCTCTCTGGTGTGTACCTTAGCTCATTTTCAGCACCAGTCACCTCCATAGCACCATTTTCCTTCCATCCTAATGGGTTTGAATGATACTTCTTGCTCATGACTCTGGTTATTCCTATCCAACCATTTCTTCCCCTTTTCTCTTCACACACACACACACACACACAAAAATCAGACATGTCATTGACCACACAGTATGACCAGTATTACTTTAAATCATTTCCTTCTCCTTTGTCACCTTTCTGCACCTTTTGTTACTCGTCGTGTTTCTTTCTGCATAACTTTGCTATTCACTCTTGCCCATTCTTCCAAATGTTTCATATTTTTCAGAAAACCTATAGTATACAAGTTAGATTTGAATGCAGTTGCCCCTCTCTGATCATTCCTCTCCTGCTAACAGACTCTCATGGCCACAGAAAAGGAAGTTCCTGGGTGACATATCACTGAATTATACAGGACAGCTTGGCAGGTACCAAAAATTTTCTACTCACAGATTGATTGTCTCAGACAATTCTAAAAACACATCTGTCCCCAGTGATTTAATTTGCTTGATAGTAAATCCATTGTAATCTACTCAGATAACAACTTGCTATTTATATCAAACTAGTATCCAATTCTGAGATGTTAAATATAGGATTCTCCACATTTCCTGGCAGTCATTTCTAATAAACCATGGCATACGCGAGAATGAACATTTAACTTTATAGAGAATCAGCTGCAAGGCAAAAAGCTTTAAGGCACCAGGTCAGATATAAACCACTAGAAAGACCTCTATTTCTAAACTAAATAGAGCATTAAAAAATTTTAGAGATAGGAAAGACCTTACAGATTATTCATTGCAATCCTTTTATTTTAGAAGTGAGCGAAATGACACAATTGAGAGTTCAGACATTCATTCAAGGTCACACACCCATCTGGGAGACTCAAGCTTGAACCCAGGGCTCAGGCTTCAGCCCACCAGTCTAGTGCTCTTCCTGTCACACCCGATAGTAGCACCAAGTGTCTACTTTGGGCACCCGTAGTCCATCCATTTTTACAAAACAGATTTATTCTGCCTGGAAGTTGCAAGAATCATGCCATACTATATCATCCAGATGGGCAGTCATAAGGCCAAGCACTGGAAAGCTCTTTCCTATGTGACAGCATGCCATAGGAGGGAGGACAGAATAAACTCAGGCTGCTTTGAACCTGAGACCTGGACTTTAAAAGATATGCAGGAAAAGATGTCTATCTTCATATATTTATTTTTTAGTTGTAGTTGGACACAATACCTTCATTTTTAATTTATTTTATGTGATGCTGAGGATTGAACCCAGGGCCTTGCATGTGCTAGGCAAGCACTCTACCAGTGAGCCACAACCCCAGCCTGGAAAATATGTCTTTTATCAAGAAAAAAAAAAACATTTCAGCAAATTTTCTAACTCTAATGTTATGATCAGGTAGCCTGAGTGTGGGATGTTACAAAGAAGGATAAATTATCCCAGGATGTCATTACTGATCTTGTTCCTCTATTTATCCCAAGAGTCTTTGCGAAAGATATGCTTCATCCTGAATAAGTGTCAATGACACTAATTAAGAAAAACTAGTGGAGCAGAAAGAAAACTAAGGTGTGTGTTAAGTTAAAACTGGTTTTATTATATGTTGAAAAACTTGATTGAGAACCCCTTTCCTTTTAAAAACTTCGAGGTAAGTTTACAATCCAAGAGAAGTGGAGAAGGCTAATGTAAGCAATAACAAGTGTACTTCAGAGACTATCTGTAAAACCACACCTTTGGTTATTACGTTTAATGTTTGACTAAAATTTTGACCTATATATGATAAAGTACCATTCAGATACTTCTGTATACTATTATTACATTTAATGAATGTTATGATTTGGATCTAGAAGTGTCTCTTGAAAGGTTCATGTGTTAGGCACTGCAGGAATGTTCAGAGGTAAAATGATTAAATAGAGCTGTGACCTTATCAGTGGATTAATACATTTGATGGACTAGTAATTTGAATGGTAACTGTAGGCAGTTGGGGTGTGACTGGAGGAAGCAGATTACTGGGATTGTGGCCTTGGACTATATATTGTCTCTGGCTCCTCTCTTTCTCTCTCTGTTTCCTGGGTGCCATAAGATAAGCAGCTTTACTTCACTACACCTTCTACTATGATGTTCTGTCTTACCTTGAGCCCAGAGCAATGGAGTTGGCTGACTATGTACTAAACCTCTGAAACTGTGAGGCTAAAATAAGCTTTTTCTCCTCTAAGTTATTCTTGTCAGGTATTTTGTTAATAGACACAAAAGCTAACACAATATGGTAAGCCATTAAATTTGAATACACATGTGACAATCAGAGTAGAAATTATGGTTTCATAATAATTTCACATAAAATGCCATTTTTAAATAACTATAGCAGTTTCTTTTGGATCTAGAAGGCGTGGTTTATTGTTACTATTAATTGAAGCGTTAATCACATTCAAAAGAAAAAGGTACAAAACAACGCCATATGAGACACATTTCATTAAAATGATAGATCACAGTAAAATATTGTACATTATATATTAATTCTTGGTGTTGAAACTTTATTCAGGTTCTTTAAATTCCAGGTGTCATATCTTATTCAAGTTGCTAAACCATCTATTAAAAATATTGAGTGAAGATCTATTTTGTATCTAGCAATGTATCTGGATCTGAGAGACAGTGCATTAGATGTGGGTCTGCACTCAAGAGCATGCAGAGGTTCTTTCTTCAGACTATAATCATATTAAAGACTGATTCCACCTAACCAAAGTCTCCATTGGAGAAGGCATGATGGTGAGGAAAGTGTTTGATCAAGATGTATATAGAGTCAACTTACTTTACAGAATTGATTTATCCCTTCCTAATAAGGGAAGGGATATAAATTGTATACATAGAAATGGAGTCCCTCATTTTAAAAATCTCTTAGTATATAGAGATGTTTAGCATCAACATCTCTATATACTAAGATGCATTTCACAGTGCAACAGAAAAATATTCACTTCAATAGAAAAATCTTACACTTCACAGTGTAATAGGAAAAAAACTAATGGTCCTTACCAACACACCACTGAGAGTAGAAGGGGGGTACTGTAATGAACAATGCCAGGATTATATGTATAAATTGAGCATGTCCCAAGGAAACATGGACATGCACTCATCCTAGTCCTGGTACCCAGTCAGTCATTTGTTAATAGCATTCATGGATGAGTAGTCAGATCAGCACACCCATTCTTAAAAAGTTCTGCTGATTGTACATCACCATTAGAATGAAAGCCAAAGTTCTTATCAAGTATTACCTAGGCCCGGAAGCTCCGATTCCAGCTATTTCTCCAACCTCAGTTTATCACTCCCCCTTTTGCTCTGCTCTCCTTACTTTTCTTCACTTTGACAAGCGTGCACAGACTCAGAAGAGCTGAGGTTTCCCTGGCATTGAGAGCTCTCCCCAAATAGCTTCATGCCTCCACCCTTCTCTTCATTCAGGTGTCCCTTCCAGGGAGAGCTCTCAGAGGCATCTTCCCTAACATCCTCTCTAAAGTAGCTCTTCTTACATGCTGGTTTATTACTTCTAATACCCTGCTTTTTCTTCATAACAATTTCATTGCTTGATGTACACTATGTGTCTATTTGTTTCTTTGTTTACTGTTTGTCTCCACCATGGAACTTTAGATCTGTGAAACCATGCTCTTCTTGGTCAATGTTATATCTCCAGGTCCTAGAATTGACTCTGGCACATTAGCAGTACTTGACAAGTATTTGTTAGATAAATGTTGAATAGATAAAAAAGTATTTACAAGTGCTCTGACCCTAATTCCTTATGTTCTATAAAAAGACAGTTTGAAATACAGGTTTTTTCATTTCATCTTTGTGAATATTTAAATAAAAACATTGGGATTGCATTAGGTATAGTATTTATAGGATCATTAATAACAGTCCCTCCAAATTTGCCTGTTTCCTGTCTCATCTCGCAGTTTCTCCAGGAAGTCATTCATCTCTCCCTTCTGTGCTGTATTGCCTGATATTACCTTGATTATAGCTCCTATCACACTGCTCATCTCCAAGCCAGGAAATAAGCTTGAAGACTTGGATGAGTAGGGTTTACTTTGAAAGCTATTCAGGAAGTCTGATCTGGGTAGAATGGTGTAAGCTGACAGTGGAAATACAGACAGAAGCCTAATCTTGAAGGCCAGATTTTTAAAAAGACAAATTATAAGTAATTTGTAATTCATTCTCAGGCAATGGGTGGTCATTAGAGGATTTTAAACTCGGGTGTGACATGATCAGAGTTGCATTTCCAAAGGATAAATGTGGCTAACTTATAAAGGATAAAGCATGGGGTATCAAGATTAGCCACAGGGTACACTACAGTGTTTTTGTCCAGAAATGATCCTGATCTGATTAGAGGAATCCCTAGATAGGTCAACTTCTCTGCATCTCCCAGATTTCTCATTTAATGATTTTATTGTCTGTCTGGGTTAGCATTCAGCTATGTCTATAAAAGGAAACACAAAATATTTTGCAGCTTTCTGTAATGGATATACATAAAGGTCATGACTGGATGATTTAATTAGTTGTTCCAGGTTCTGCCTATTCAGATACTCCCTCAGCGCCTTTTTAAAAACACAAAATCCATACTGAAGAAAATACAAAATTATCATTATAGCCCAAAGTTACTAATTACCCTCTAATTTTAGTGGTTTATGGATACTCTGATACTCCATGGATCAATTAAGGTGACATGAAAAATCTTGTTTATGAACTTATGTTTTTAAAATACCTAGGAGTAATTTAACAAAGCTACAAAGTAATGGTAAACAAAACAGCATGGTACTAGTAGAAAAACAGACATATATACCAATAGAATGCCCCAAATAAATAAATCCATGCATTTATAGCCAGCTCATTTTTTTTTTTTCAGTGCTGGCAATTGAATCCAGGGGCACTGTATTACTGAGCCCAGCCTTTTTATATTTTGAGATAGGATCTTGCTAAGTTTCTGAAGTTAGTCTCAAACTTGTGATCCTCCTACTTCAGGCTCCAAAATTGCTGGGATTATAGATGCACACCACCACATGCAGTTTATAGCCAAAGGATTTTCGACAGAGTTGCCAGAAATACACAAAAGGGAAAGGAGAGTCTCTTCAAAAAATAGTGTTGGAAAAACTGGATATCCATATACAGAAGGATAAAATTAAACCTTTATCTCTCAAAACACACACACACACACACTTAAAAATTGGTGACACTGAAATATAAGACCAGAAGTTATGAAACTAGTAGAAAAAAAAAAACACAGGAGAAAAGCTTGATGCTATTGCTCTGGGCAACGATTCTTTGGCTAATACCTCAAAAGCTTAGGGAACAAAAGAAAAAATAGGCAGAGGGATTATACCAAACTCCAAGCTTCTCTATAGCAAATGAAACAACATAGTGATAAGAAACTACAAACTGAAGAATATATTTATAAGCTATACATCTGATAAGTGGTTAATATCTAAAATATGTAAACAATAAAACACAAATAGCAAAAAATACAGATGACCCAAAATAGTCAAAAGATCTGAGTAACTATTTATCAAAAGAAGACATACAAATGATCAGTAGGTATATGAAAAAATGCATCTCATCAGGTGCAGTGGTACACACCTGTAATCCTAGTGGCTCAGAAAGCTGATGCAAGAGGATGGCAAGTTCAAAGCCAGCCTTAGCAACTTAGCAAATCCCTAGACAACTTAGTGAGACCCCCCCGTACAAAATTAAAAAAATGAATAAGGGATGGAGATGTGGCTCAGTGGATTCAATCCCCAATACAAAAAGAAAAAAGAAAGAAAAATCTCTAATATCAGAAAAATGCAAATCAAAACCATAAAGAGATACCATATCACCCCAGCAAGAATGGTTATTTTCAAAAAGTAAGATATCAAGTGTTAACAAGGATTGGGAGAGAAGAGAACCCTTGCACTTTGTTAGTGGGAATGTAAATTTGTACAGCCATTATAGAAAACACTATAAAATTTCCTCAAAAAATTAAAAGTAGAAATACTATATAATCCAGCAGTCTCACTATTGAGTATACATCTAAAGCAAAGGAAATAAGTACATAAAAGAAATATCTGCAATCTCATTGTTAATTCAGCAGTCTTCACAGTAGCTAATATAATGAGTCCCAGTGTCCACTGATGGATATAAAGAGGCTGATCAACAGGTACAGAGGTAATGACAGGAAATGAGTTGTCCTGTTCTTTTGTACAGACAGGTGCCTACATACAGTTAACAATATTGTACTAAAGATTTCAAAATAGCTAGAAGAGGGGGGTTTCTAATATTTTTATTACACAGAAAGATAAATTGTTAAGGTGATCAATATGCGAGTTACCCAAATTTGATCATTGCACCATCTATACATGCATCAAAACATCACATTGAACCATAAATATGTACAATCACTATGTGTCAATCAAAAATAAATCTTTGAATCAAGAACCTGTGCTCCAAGACAAAAGAGAAGTAAGCACTATATGTCTGATTCCTAGATTAGGTATGTTTAATTTAAAAGGTTTTAGCTAATTAGAGGGAAAAGACTAGGGGGAAAGAAGAAAGAGGGAAAAGGAAAATATTGGGGAATTTTATTGGCCAAATTATATTTTTCTATTGACTGCATGTACTCATATATACCAATGAATCCCACCATTATGTACAATTATAATGCACCAATTAAAAATATGGAAAACATCAAGGTTTATCATGATAGGAATTACCCAGGACATGTACTTTGAAGTTTGAGTAGGATTGCTTTTTGGCACCCTGTGATGCTAACATCCAGAGGGTCTTAGAATCTGTCTGTCTGTCTGTCTCATTATGTGTTTGTATGCATGAGAACATGTTTTTAAAGAAAGAGAGAGATTGATATCTCCAGGACAGAACAAATCTTGGTAGATGGCTTATAAAGTATGGAATAATTCAGGGATGTGAGGATTATTCTGTTTCCTGACAGCTCCTGATATAGCCAACATTTTCAGTGTTTTCCCTCTGTCAGCACAATGATTAATTAAAATACAAAATCACTGGAGGGCTAATCTACTTGAAGTTTAGCTCAAATAGTTGATTATATATTATATTATCTGAGGGCAGGAGGACTTTAACAAAAAAACAATATAGAGTAGGTAATTTGTTAAAAACAGCTTAATGCATATTCATTGGAGAACATTTAGAAAATTAAGTAAAAGAAAGTGAAAAATCATTCACAATTCTATCATTCCCATATAAAATGTTAATATTTCAATATGCCCTATTTCATATGTGATTTTTAAAATAAAAATCCTTTTAAATGGCTGCAAATTATTCTATTTTCTGGACATACCATAGGTAGGCAATAAGTTGGCCTATGATTTTAAGTTATTTTCACTGTTTAATTATGACAAAAATATAAAGCAACAGCTATCTTGTAGTTAAATGCAAGTGTGGAGTCAATGTATAAAAATATTTCTGTACCACAGAGTCTTTGATATGTATTAAAAAATAGATGACTTCTTAGACCTCATCAGCAGTCTATGAGAATACCTATTTAGTCAAATCATTCTTAAATATGGGAATTAGCATTTTAAAAGAATGCTTGCCAATGTAATAGGTGAAAATGGTGTTTTGCTGTGTTTTGTTTTTAATTTTATTTCTTTGGTCCCCAGTGAAACTGAAAATATTTTTCATATTATGCTAAGATAAAGAATGGTTGCCTCCCTCTACTATAATTAGGTTGAATGACACAACAAAAAAGAAGACTCCATCTGTGAGAAATTTGTGGAGTGAAGAAGGGGCTGTTTTGACCCAGGGTCTGAAGGATACAGCTTTGATTTAAGGCCAGAGACAGCAAGACTATGCTTTGAGGAAGAAGAACTTCTTATCTCTTGCTTTTCCTTTATCCTCGCCTTAAGACAAAGCAGTACTTGACAATACACCTGTATGGACTCAGATCCTCAAGATTAATATCAGAGCAGGGCAGAAACTCAAGACTTGTAAGGAGCTAAAAAAAAAAAAACATAGGTGGGGAAAAATCAACTGTGGCATCTAAACCCAAAAGGTTGGTTAATTCCTATATAAATTACAATATATATCAATGAATTAAACTCATCCAATACAGATATTTACATGAAGAATACTAAAGCCTAAGGACTCAAAAGAGTTTTCAAAAAGTATTTGATATCCTGTCAGATGAATTATAACTGAAAGAAAGCTACTACAACCTAATTAATATCAGGTGTTTTGGAAAAAAAAAAAGTAGTTATAGTTCTTTCAGAAGATCATGTTATCATAGTAAAATTACAATTTACCAAAGAGACATAGCAATTCAAACATGTTTACAGACAATGAAGTATATGAAAAAGTTTACAAAATGCTTATAAATACCATGGGAGAGATCTCAATAAAATACCAACATATTTTTCTTAGCTATCAACAGGTCAAGCAACATAACATCTCTAAGAATATGGAAGATCTGAGCATTGTATTTAAAACATTGGTCTAATTTACATATAGAGAGTTCTGAGCAATAAAGGTGAATATGGAGAGAGAGTTCTACTCATGGATATATATTGTTTTTTTACAACTGTTTCAAGTAAATATGAAAACAAATAGAAACAACAAAATAAGATATTGCTAAATATATCACCTCAGTTAACTAGTAGAACACAATTAAAGGGATATTTCATGGAAAATGTAGTCAAAAATACTGCAAATGGGATTCTGAGTAGCAATTGTAGAGATTATAGAGAATATTTCCAATAAACTGTATTCCAATATTCTGAAATATAAATTTAACCTGATGTATTAAATCTAAACACACTCAAAAATAGGGATAATGTCACAATGAAGTCTTCTGTGTACATTATTAAAATTTAATTCCTCTTCTCATCCTAATTTATTTTAAATTTTACCTTTCATGGACCTCCTTGAAAAAATATTGGGTGTATTTAACACGTGAAGATTCATTTAATATTAGAAAAATATATGATCATCTCAAGAGATACAAGAGAGACAATGTATAAAATTAAACACACTTATCCAGGAAAGAGGAATCCAAAACCTTCTAGTGAGTTAGAAAGAGAAAGTTCCTTAATGTTAGAATATCCATTTAAAAAAAAACACTTCAAACATCATCTTAAATGAATAAATTTTAGAAGTATTTACTTTATAATTAGTAATGAGGCAATACTGTCCACTATCCCCATTTGTATTAGAGACCACAGTAAACATGCATTTTGAAGCTACTCACCTGGCAAACATATTCACCTTTATTGCCCAGAACTCTCTATATGTAAATTAGACCAATGTTTTAAGAAACTGTGAATCCATATGATCTCATATAGATTGCTCATTGACTTATATATTGGTAAAACCAATGTGGAAAACAGAACCATATTATATCCCAAAGATAAATACTCATATACCCTAGAACCTAGCAATTCTATTCCAAGTTTAGTCATGTACCACAGGACATATATATAACAATGTTCACAGCAGTGCTTTTCAAAATACAAAAAAAAAAAAAAAAAAAAAAAAAACTAGAAACAACACACCTGCTTATCAATAGAAGTTAAAAGAATAAACTACTGCAACAGAACTTGATATCTTTTAAATAAAGCTAAATATAGCAAGGCAAAATATTCTGTTCTTAAGAACACACTTAATGCACAGAAACAAAAGTATGTAAAGGAGAAAGCATGGAAATGACAAAGATTCAGGATAACACTTTCCTTGGTGGGAGAGTAGGGAGGGGAAACAGGACTAGGACTAGTGGGAACTGCATGTTGACATGTGAATTATTTTCAGGTTCTACTTTTGTTTAATTGGTAGGTTCATGGATGCTTATCACATTATTAAAGTAAATATTATATCTAATTAAGTGAAAGCAGGTCATGTATTGTGAAATGATGAGGGTATGTCTTATATTTGTGATTAATCCAATCCTATATACCTGAAATCCAAGAAAAGAAATAGAAGCTATTTGACAGCCAGAAAATTGTTAGGTAGCAAAAGGGAGAAGAGTACAGGGAATTGCACAGGCATTGAAGATAAACTCTAGCTTTTTAATGCATTTCCATAGTATTTATGCTACTTAGAACACCCAGGAAGTTAATGAACACACAGGCATTCCAAAGGCCACTAGCTAACAATATGAACTCTAAGCAATAATTAGGTTGAATCTCTCCTATCCTTAGTTTTTATCTCAAGTGGTATATAAATAAATGCTATGTGGAAAATTTTAAAATGATACTCATCACAGACACTTGAAAGACGCTGTAAATAATTATACACTTATCTATTCAATAATATATCCAACATCCAAACACACAGCTTTGGATAGCTGACTACATAGTGTTCTTTCTCCTGATTATCCTTGAGACAGTGGAATACAAAGATGAATGTATACAGTCCATGTTCTCATAAATCACAGATCAAATTTTTTTAACTAGAACTTTTGCCTGAAAATTATGGTGTGTGTGCATAATTATATTTGCACTAGAAATAAACTATTTGGGGATATAAAAGAAAAAAATAATTATTACCTGGTATAGTCAGGAACTACTTCATGAAGAAACAATGTTTCCTTAGAATTATATCTTCTTAAATGAACCAAAATGAATTCTAAAGAATAAATTTATCTAGCTCGCCTAGTAAGAAAAGAAACTACATATAAAAAATTAGAAGTGTGAAAACCTATGGATTATTCCAGGACTTTTAATACTCTGCTTTGAAACACCTAAGTTTCATGGGGAAGAGAGGCAGAGAAAGTAAATTATACTTGGATACAACCCATCCTATCATTTGAAAAAGCTTTCCCATTAATGACACACAGAAGATAGACACAGTACACACAGGATTACTCTCAATTTGGCCATTTCGATTAAAATATTATTGCCCCAAAGTAAATATTACTGATCATACAAGTCACATTTGCCTCAGGAGCTATAATGCTAGAGTTTTTTACTCTTTTTCATGCTGACTTTCCAAGCTTTTCCATATTTTAAAAAATATATCTTAGATATTTGATATATGAAAAATTGTTTCTTGCTCCTACTTTCAATTCAGCATTCAGATATAGTTTCATCCAACAAAAGACTGCATAAAATCAACTTTTCCATATCCTTAAAGCTAGCTTCTGTTTGACAGTGTGGTGATTGCAATTAGTTGGTGACCTCTAACAAACCCACTCCTCTCACCTGTGCTATAACACACCTTGGCCATAGGCACAGGTGGTACAGGTCAGGAGCTGTTGTTCCTCATTCTTTTCCATGCCTCTTGTAACTGGAGACTGCACACTCACTTCCTGCACTGACCTGAACTTGCCTAGCAACAGGATGTTGTTGCTAATGGTAACCATTTCATTGGGAAATACTTGTGGATGTTTGGGGTCTCTGTCTTTATAGGAGCATAACAGATTGATAGGCTTTGTAAGGGTGATTGTCAATGTCTCAGTACCTATCTGTCTCATCTTTTTTGCCTCCTGTGCATATGTATATAAATTTGTAAATTTCCTCAATAGAAGCATAGTTTACATTTGAGAATTGACCTTGCCGCTCATCCAAATGTTTACATTTTTAAAAATTTAGACCAAAAAATAGGTATGAATCCTATCAAATGTTAGTGGAACAGGAGGTATATTCCTGCTCTCCCACATGGGCCCCACCTATGAATTCTTAGGTTTGGCTAGAATAAGTGATATGGAACCTAAACTCCAACTTTTAAATGACAAAAATTTAGACAGCAATAAAATTCATTGAAAATGAACAAAGTTGTTCCCTAGAGACATTCAGGTTATCAATATATTGAACCAAGGTTGAAACATGTTCAGTTTGAACCAATTTGCTTTAGGCTAAGACTTCTTAACTTCAGCACTATTGATATTACAGGCTAGATCATTCTCTTGTTTGCGAGACTATCCTATGCATTGAAGGATGTTTAGTGATATTCTTGTTTTCTACTCACAAGATGCAAGTAGCAATCCATCCTCAAGTTGCCACAACCCAAAATGTATTCAGATATTACCAAATGTCTGGACAATCATGGAAGGCAAAATTGCCTTTGGTTGAGGTCTAACTTGAAGCAATCCATTTAAAGACAAAATTTTAAAACTAAGCATCATTAGCCAAACCAGCAAAGCAGTCATAAGTGGTTTAAAGTTGAATTAGAACCCTGAAATGGTTAAGTATAAGAAAATGGACAGTACTAAAACTCAGTTAAAGCTTCCATAGTACCTACTAAGTTCTAAAGATGTCCAATACATGTGAAGTCAATGCCTAGAATCAAGTTGATAACAAATTTATGTCTAGACCAATTTATTTTCCACTAGCTCATGTGGAATCAGTTTTAATTCCTCCTCTAAGCTTAATTTGTGACTCCAGCTATGATGCATTGTGGTGATTCTTATTTCTGACTGGCCAGAAAATTTCTATATCCTATTATAAATTAGGTTTTCTGTCCAAAGTTATATATAATTGACCATATAAGAAAAGTGTGGTTACCCTCAAAAGTTAAAATATGCTACCACAATTTCTTGATATTGATGGCCATAGTGCAGTTATATTGGAGAATGCCTCGGTTTGTAAGAAATACAGACTAAAATAGTAGGATGATGGAGTATCATATAGGCAAATTATTCTCAATGAATTAAGGAAAAAATTGTGGTATATTTGCAAATTCTCTGTAAGTTTGAAATCACATTGAATACTATAGAAATATAAAAATACCACCATGTATAGGCAAAAAAGAAAAAGTGAGAAGAGGAACAAAAATGTAAACAATGAAGAGATTCTATTAAATAGGCTTAGCCTTAATGAAACATGAACAGAAAAACATGAATGTCATTCTATCAGTAGGCTTCAATTTCTATATGCCTCTTCTAGTGTGAACATCTTGACACATTTACATTTCATTGAGAATGTTAGTAATTATCAAAGATAATCCCATACTATATATAAGCTTTTCTCTCCATATTACTTTAGGAATTCATCCCCATAACTAGATTAAAAAAAACTGAAAGAACTCAATGGAAGCTAAGGGAGGAAATAATTTTGAGACAGACAAGGTGTATTAAATGCCATGGTGGTAAATATAAGGACTATAATCTATTTAGACCCAGAAGAGGAATAGGACAGAACTTTTCTGATATGTGGGCTGGTGAGCAGAATGAGCTATTCAGGGAGGTCCAAGTGTTCAGAGGAGAGCCCAAAGAACATCCAGAGATGTTCTTTGTATGTATATACAAAGTGTGTATAGTTCTGTGTCCACTTATTCATGGCTGCTGGCTGTCTCCATGGAAAGTGAGAAGGCCGATAAGTATAACACATCAAATTGACCAGCAGAGCCATCAACACAAAGTAGAAACCTTTTAGAGTAGAGTCTGTCAGATTAGTGACTAAAAGAGTATCTATGACTTTGGACAGAACAATTCCAGTGGAGCCATAGTAGTGCACTAAAGGGGTGAAAAGGTAGAAATGTATGTTGACCTCTCTTCCAAGATACTAGTCTAGGAAAGTTGAAAAATACAGATAACACCTTAACACCTGATGAGGAGACACACAACACTGAACATAACATTCAAAGAATTTTTTTTTAGATGAGAGAAGTTTAAGCATATTTAGAGGTGGTGGGAGAAAAATCCATGGAGAATAAATAGCTTTATGGACAAAGAACTTTGGAATAATAATCCAGATTCAGGGAAAAGAGTTCTTGGTGAGACCGAGGCACAATCACAGCAGGAAGAAAGAACTGAATGGAGAGGACTGTGAGTTTATGGTTTTAATGATGAAGCAGTTCAGTTGGAGAAATGGCTCTGTGGAATTCTACATCAAGTTATAAAAAGGACATAACTTAAGAGGGACATGAAATTGAAGGTGGGTCACCTATATGGTCATTGATTAAAGCTCTGAAGTGTGACTTACATGCCTGATGTATAGCAAAGGAAAACCTGTAATAATAATTCAATTTTCCATCAGAACCCTATATACAGTACCTACTTTATTCTGCATACTTTTTTACAAAAACCTTGGCTATCTTTTGATCTTTCCAAATTTAAGTTTTATGTCAATTTCTCACACCTTGGAAGAGACCTCTAATTTGATGCAGTAAATATTTATTAAGCTCATTCAGCACAGCTTGCAGGGTCCTATCTCCATCTTCACCAACACCATCAGAATCTTACAGACAAGACTCTGGAAAACCCTTAGTCCTGCAGGTAACCTTTTTGAGAGCTATGTATCAAGACATAACCTAATTCCATTTCTGGAAAGTATTAAATATTTGTATTTAAACACCCATCCCAATTTTATAGCTAATGCTTTCACTTGCTTATGGAACTCCCTTTCGATTTTGATTGGTAAAGCCACAGTCAAGTGACCTGCAAAGCCTAGGGCATAACTTCCCAAACTGGTGATCCTTGAGAAGGGCTATTTTGAAGGAATTGCTTTTGAAATAGGATTTTTGTAATTCTGCTAACTCCAGTGTTTTAAAATTTGTACTTGTGCCCTTTGGCAAAAAGTAGATAGGGTGTCATTTTACTGATATAAATAATAAATATGATGAGTCAGTTGGCTTCACATTAAATAAATGTGCCATTTCTGCTTGAACATATACCTCAAATTCAAGATAACAAGTCAAACATGAAGGGAGATTTAACTAAAGAAAAGTAACAAAAACTTCAAAATGGCTAATGTTCAGCAGCAGGTAGACTATTTTGAATCTTTAAGAGATTATTAAATGTGCACTCTCATATAATTAGGCTCCGCCTGAATACTCTTCAATGATTTGGGGTGTTTTGCTATTACCTGGGGAAATCAAATCTGGATTTGCTGGAACTGTTTGTTCTTTTGGTTCTGACATTTGTCAATAGACAATGTGGTTGCCAGGAAGCCAATATCAGCACTTCAAGACCCTGCAGCATGAATAGGTCCACTTTCCTTGAAAGCACTTTTTCACTGTGGCTGATGTGCAAGGAGTGGGTGTTGGGTGGAAGAGTGTGCACATCTCATGGAGGTGACTGATGGAGAATGGAAGAAGAATTGCCTCAACCGGCCGAGGACTTGTGGAGAAACATCAGTTATGATTGCCACAACCTCTACCAGTGTAAGCTGGCCCCTCCCGCATTCGCTTATTGTCTTGATCTTATTTAAATTGCTGACACACTGAGCAGAGAGAGAGTAGTTTCTTAACATTCCATCCCAAGCCTGTTTCACAGCTGGTATTCAATAAATGTTAAATGACAATAAGAACACCATATAGATCCTCTAATTTCAAAAAGTGAAGTGGAAACTGATGTTTTGCATCTCCATATAAAGGCACTGTCTTCCATGCCTTCTTCCCCTTTCAGCATTGTCTCCCACTGGCTGCTTGTCACTGTGCACTACTGTGCACTACAGAAGACAAACGCTCCTAGCTACCCATCCTGGTCAGATGCTGCCAGGGTCAGGAGGCACCAGACTCTTGGAAACTGGGAGCACTCATGTGCCAACACAAGACATAACAAAAAGCCACTACCTTCACCAGAGAAGTGCTGGTGCATGCCATGGTCCAGGAACACCACCTGAAGCAAGGGCACTTCAGAGTGTTAGTCAAGAAAGATCGGAGCCTCTTTTGTAGCCCTTTCTGATCACGAAAGGTGACCATCAAACCCGCCTCCAGTTCAGCCTAGTGATGAGCATATGCTTTCAAAATTTGGGTTGAAATGGATTTTACTGTGCTTTTTTTCCCCTTTAAAGTTGTTAATTTTCTTTCATAAGAAAAGATTTCTTCTCAAAGTGCTACTTGGCAACCGAGAAAGAGCAGCTTAGATTCAAGTTAAACTAAGGTTGTCAATTAAAAATTCTCTACAGAGCCAGTGGGCAATTAAAAAAAAATAACTGAAGATATTAATATATTTTCTTTAATTAAATATAAGAAAGAGAAATGGGAGAATGAAGGAGTCTGGGGAACCAGGCATAGGAAGAAAAAAAGATGGATTGAAATATGGGTTGAAGGAGAGGTATTCAGAAAGCAGGGTAAAGGAAGAAGAACAGCTCTCTCCCCAAACACACACTTTTGTCTATTTTACCAGCTGCATTTAAATTGAGTTGGTGTTTGGAAAAATATAAATTCATCCTAGAAGTTTTTCTAAAGGGCAAAACAATATCTTTGTTTATGTTAAATGTGGTAGAGATAGATAAACGTTCTAATTTATATTTATAATGGACTCTTTACAATGGAAATTTTTAATTCCCAAAGCATGGGGTGAGTGTGTCAGCAGTGTGGGTCTTCTAGCACACTATGCCTCCCTCAGGGGAGGGTACAAGGACAGGTTGTGGCACGGGGTCCCACGAAGGGAAAGGAGGACCAGGCACTGGGAATGATAGCACCAAGAGCTGACCGCATGCCAAGTGCTGCTCTAGTTACATATATTGCATAAAATGTTGTCGTTAAATTCTCACAATAAGTCGATGAGAAAAGGAACTATCATTATTCTTATCTTACAGAGGAGGAAATTAAGAAACAGAGACATTAAGTAACTTGCCCAAGGTCACACTGAGAAAATTATCTGTCCAGAATTTTAATACATTTATTTCCATTCCAGGGGGTATAGTCTTAACTGAGCACTCAATGTAACAAAAAAGGAAAATGACATATTTTAAATTCCTATATATAGTTGTATTTGCCATATGGACTTCAATGATATACTGTAACTAGAACTCAAGCCTCCTGTGGCCCCTCATTAACCTGCAGGATGAAATACTAACCCTTAGCATGCACTGCAATCCATGTGCTGAAATTCTGTCACCATCTAGCCAGGGCTTCTGTTTTTAGCCTCAGCATCAGACACTCCTCACACTCCAGCCTCTCACTTAGGCATTTCAACGTTCTTGCGGTTTCCATCATGTCATATGTTTCCTCATGTTCTGCAAATACCCATCACTTGCCCACATCCCTCTCTTTCTTCCTTATCCATCAAACACATTTACCTGTCAAAAACCAGCTGAGGCCTTTCCTGCTCTAAGAAGTATCCCTGATTTCTCCAAGCAGATTTAATAATTCCTTCCTCTGTAATCCTTCAACTTCTGTATACACATGCTTTGATGTATTTACCCATGTGGTTTGATCATTACTCTTTTATGTATATGACCCTGTCATTTTAATATTAAATATTCCAGGACAAATACAATGCCTTATTTATTATGCTTGTATGCCTTGTATCTTTAGCAGTACCTTAGGAGTTAGGGATATCCAATAATTATGATGAATGAATGCTAGTCTAGTCCTATCCTTGTGTTCCTTTTCCCCCATGAGGTCTAAGCCTAAATGCCAATGCCTCAAAGAGTTTTACTCTGACTACTTCCTTTAGTTACTCTCTAAAACAGATTAAACATTGAGTTAAATTATTTGTCATTTCTTCCATCAATAGGTGAATCTAATCTCCTTTTCCATCTGACAGATTTACCTGTCAGATTTCAGGCTCAGGCCATCAAAGACTGGCATCTTCTTCCCCCTGTGTCGTTTGAAACATGTGCTGCATACCCAGCTGCCATGTTGTGGGGAAGCCAAATCAGGATCATGATGAGGGCCATATGAAAAGGATCAGACAAAGCCAGTACCCAATTGTAATCCATGTGAGTAAAGTCACCTCAGCTGATACCATTTAGAGTAGGGATGTGCTATCCCAACCAAGTCCTGACCAAACTGCAATTAGTAAGCAAAATAAATTATTGTCGTTGTTTTAACCCACAAAGTGTGGGTTCTTTGTGGCTCAGCAATTGAAAACTGCAACACCTTTTAACTCTATCATGTCTTCCTATTTATTTTATTGTATTCTATATACCATGTCTCAACCTGCAAGGCTCATGATTGTTATTTCTTTTCTTCTAGTCACCACCTTCAATTAAATATGAACTCCCTGTCTTCACCACTTGTATGGATGGCACCTAGTATAGAATAAATGCTTAGTAAATACCTAAGGAGTAACTGAAAGCTCTTGTTAGTGCTTTGTTAGGGAATGGCCTCATAGATGGAACCAAGGACTATGAATGCTTCATGGAAATAATCTGTGTTATGTGGGAAGTTACAGTATATCTTCTGTAAAAGATAACCGTATGTCATGTTTCATGTTATAGCCAGTGACAATCTTAGATTTACTTGATAAATTCACATTTCTTATATTAATAGATATTTCTAAATCTTCACTGTAAATGTTATACTGAGGAAATGTTGGGGGAAATACAAGGTGGTCAAGTCCTGGTAGAAGAGAATAACTATATTGATAAGCAAAATAATTTACAAGAAAATCCACTTTCAACTGCATTTTCTTTTAGACAACTATATTAGAGATTTCTGTGCAAATATAAAAGTTCTTTGATATACTATTTTTAATCCATGACCTTACTAAGCTATGTTCTTTTAAAATTCTGTCATGTTTTAATTTACTCTTAAATAATTATATGTGGGTCTTTTCAAGTACAGAGCATAAAATGTAAGAAGAAAAACTCACTTTCATAGAGGTCATTTAAATAAAAGAACAAAAAGAAGTAAAAATTTGATGATGTTTTTCCTAGCAACCGGGTACTTTCTTATAATGATCAGAGAGGAGTTTTGGTCTCAGTATACTCATTCCCAACTTCACAGTGAGTGGGACATTTTAAGTCCATGTGGGAAATAAAGTCCCAAATATCAGCAAGAAGCTGAACTTTAAATTTACAAGTGCACTTTCAATTTCTATGGAAATTGCACATTTTGTGGAAATGTGCTTAGATTGTCATTGTCTAGTCAAATACAGTGAAAATGTGAGTTGAAGGAGCATAATTAAGGATAAAAAAAAAGATACAAGGAGAATGGCTGTCTTTCTTGAAGCCTAATCAGCACCTTGGATGTATCTTTGGGCACAGAATGGTCAGACACATTCTCACAAACCACTGGTCCTCAATTACCATCATCTTTGGCTTGTTATGTAAGTATGTGCACTATTTCAGTATTCTTAGGTAATCTGGGTGCTTGTTTGAATAGAAATTTTCTTTGAGTGGGTTCTTCAAATACCATTGCCTAGTTCTATTTTTTTTTTAATTTCATGCAGCTTGTCAAGTTATCAATACAGTAAAAATACTTTTTTGAGAAATAGGCTTTTTTTTTTTTTTTTTGCAACACAATCAGTGGAATCATACTTCGAGTTTAAAGGGGAATTGTGAAGATACCTAAGATGTTGTTATATTGTACGTTCATCCACAGGAATATGTTTAATAGCAATGCACCGATAGAAGGATTAGCTTTGCAGCTAACATTCTAAGTGTTAAATATCTCCTACGGAACAGCATGACATATAATAACACTTGAATTCACATTTATTTATTATTTATTGAACATCTACTATGTAATATGTTTGGTGAAGGGAGTGGTTCTCAGTCTTTTATCAAGCAACTTCCAATACATGTCAAAATCCCACTGCTTATGAAAATAAATATAATTTTATAAAAGTGGACTCAAAGTTTATTAAAAAGGTACCTAGAAACAGATGGGAAATAAATTTTGATACTCAAAATCTACTTCTCCCTGGTTTTGCTGTATTTGGATAAGCAGAAATTATCAGATAGCAATCCACTGAGGAGTCTAAGTGTGAATCCATGAAAATAAATTAGAAGACTCAGCAATGAATTATCTTTTCCCAATATTTTGTAATTAATTAACATTACCTAATGATTGATAATTTTACTGTAATTTTTAAAATGATTACAAACTTCCCATATTCTTCCTTCCTCTCTTGCCTACAAGACATGTGACTGTCTCACTTATTTTTGCTGATAGCTGCTTCATGAATTTAAGAGGCAAAGCATATCCCAGAGGAGGAGATAATATTTAAAAGAAGACATTCAGGATTTCAAAATTCATCTAGGCCCTGAAGAGGACCAGGGAGATGCTTTAAACCTATCTCCCTACTCCTCCCCTCTGTCTATTTTTTTTGCTACAAAAGTAAGTCACTGTCTATTTTCTTTTATAAAACTGATTTGAAAGGTTTTTTGCTTGCTTGTCTATAGAATCAAGTTCACCAAATTAAATTCTGAGAGATTGGTAGGTTTGCAGTCCTTGTGCTGTGTTTTATCTCCTGCTCCTGGAATATGATTCTGGGTATTTCAGAAACTCATCAACTATAGGATATAAATGTTCTATGCACTTTTCATGTTTGTTTCAAGGGCAAATTTTCTTGCAGACAAATGAAGACGATTAATTATCTTTAAAAACTCCTGGCAGAACTCAGACATACTTCCATACAAACTTGTTTCAAATCATCACATTTAAATCCAAATGTGTGGAGTGTTATTGGAACTGAGTGAAAAATTGTCAGGGAACAGCAGTCAGGAGTGAGATGATAGAGAGCCATGCATGCAATGCCAGCAAGTGTGGATGTTTTGTTTAGGTAATGGGAACCTGTTGGAGAATTTTAAGCAGGGAAATGGAATGATAATATTTTTAGTTAAAAGGATCACTGGAAGCAGTATAGAAAATGAATTGGAAGAAATAAGATCGGAGACCAAGACATCATTTGCAATAATCTCAGGAAGAAATGAAAAGTCTGCATTGAGGTGTAGAAATAGGAATGGGTAACAGAAAATAGGCTCAAGAGAAATACAAAGTAAAATCAATCACATTTGGTGAGTGACTAAATGTGAGAGGGAAATGGCATAGTCATGATTCTCTTGGTTTCTGGCTTTAGGTATTGGATATAGATTGCTGTCACCTAATAGAATAAAAGGGAAAAAATAAGAGACCAGGAGGAACGAGGATGAGTTGAAGAACCCCGGAAGAATCTTACCAAATAAGAGGCCTCATGTAGATGTTTGGAATAGTTTTTCCTGGAAAATAGGGGGGAATAGTCTGTTCTGTTGATTTTAAATTACTTCTTACGCAAATAATTATTTTTTAAACTAAAATTAAAGTTTATTATACACAAAACAAAAATTGTACATATTGGTAGGATACTATGTGATGTTTCAATACATTTTCACATTGCATAATGTTTGAATAAACACATATACTTATTTATCATTTCTTTTTTTAAAATTTTTAATTTTTTTTAATTAGTTATACATGACAGTACAGTGACTTTGATATATCATACATTTGAATCAGATAGGATATAATTTCTCATTTTTCTGAGTGTATAGGTTGCAGAATCATATTGTTCATGCAGTCACATATATACACACAGTAATAATAATGTCTGTTTCATTCTACTATCTTTCCTATCCCTACCTCCCCTCCCCTCCCCTCCCATCACTTCTCTCTACCTAATCTAAGGAAACGCTATTCTTTTTTTTTCTCATATCTTCATACATGTATTTTGTAATATTTATTATTTCTTTAAGGTAAAAACTTTCAAAATATTTTCATCTAGCTTTTTGAAACACAGAGTACATTATCTTTACATATAGTCACCCTCCTGTGTAACAGCATAGCAGAACTTGTATTACTATCTAACTCTCAGTACCCACTAACCAACCTGGCTTTTATATTTCTTTAATTATAAATCTTTGTTACTTAAAAATTCAGGGTACTGTTATTGGTATGTGTAGAACTTGTAAATCATTGCAATATAGGTAACAGTTGATAGATGATTCAGAATAAATAGAAAGAGGAACAGAAGGTTGAGAATGTAGCTATCATTTAATGAGGAATAGGCAGAAGAGGAATCTGCAGAAAATATGAAAGAAATAGAAGAACAATCATAAGAAAATATTCCCTAGAAGCCACACAAAGAAAAAATCTCAAGAATGACCATATTGTGGTCAAAAATGTCAAATATGAAATGGAAGTAGAATATGATTGACACATGCACATATACAAACATATTACTATAATCATTTTCTATGAAAAGGGTACCTTCATCCTCCTACTTGGATTTTAATATTCCAAGCCTTACCACTACCATGCCTGAATGCTCTTCTTGCTCTCCTTGGATTCTGAGTACCCATGATAGGCCTTTGCCTGTGTAGTCCCCCCAAGTCACCCTTTGTAGGCTTTGACACCCGACATTGTGCTGCCCTCCCATGCTGACATCTTCCTAGCTTGACCTGGCTCCAGTGTAGCACTCCAGCAACCTACAGCTCCTCCCTGCCTCAGACAAGGCATCCTGACCTATCTAACCCATCTAATACCTTTACAAATTAATGGTCCATGAAGCAAAGGGACGAAAAAAGGAATAGAAAGAGTAAATTTGTGTAAAGTTAAATGTGCCTATGATATGAATTTGCTGTACTCAACTCCAATATGTACCACTTGCTTCTCTTTCATTGGGAGCTCAGGATTCATCTGGATGTGGCAAGTGTGATAAGCCAAGCCAAGAAGAAAAAAAAAAGAAAAGGTTGATTAGATCTGTGAATAGGAGTTGTAAATGATCTTATTCCTAGTAATTTTGCTATCTTCTCTTTCTTCATCTTCACTGTAAATGCCTCACATCCCACCTGTGTGTATGTCTGTGTGTGTGTGTGTGTGTGTGCTCATTTGTTCCACATCCTTTACAAACTACGTTCTGCACATTGATACCGACAATTTCCAAGTTGTAATCTTTTGTAATTCTGAATCACTATTTCCAAATATTTTTCTTAATGAGAATGTGGTACATTCCTACTGCATCCCCAGGATCTATCTACACCTCATTTCCTTGCCATAAAAACAACAATAAGATTAAGTCACAACAATAAATAGCCAGAGAAGTACTGAGCCTGCTAAGGTAAAAAAGAGACTACTTCCTTAAGAAGTAGCATGATCTAAGCAATGTCTGTCCATAAGAGCTACAAAAGCATATAATGGGATTGAATCTTGAGGCTGCTGGATGAACAAGGGCAGAAAATAAGGTTGAAAAGGGTGGAGAGCAGTGAAGTACCTTCCATGAAACAGGATTTAACACCACCATGAAAAAGCCTAATAGACAGAAGACTGGCTGGACCAGTTGTTGTCAATCATTTTCTGCCATCAACCATTTCAGTGCTGACAGATTGGCTGTATGAATGAAGTTGTCATGAGCCAAATACCACAGGCTCACATTCCCCAAGGATGATTTAGCTGTTGCAGATGCCAAATGTCCAACCAGCCAACCACAGACTTCTACACTGATCTCCAGGTACAGTACCATCCCTCAAGGAAGTCAACCAGTTACTTGCTAAAGATTTTAAATTTATGGATTTAAGAGAAATATTCTGTCAAATATTGATGCCAGCTGTATAATTATGGGAACATATAATAGGAAAACTTAATGAACAAAACGGTCTTCTTGTGCACATCAGAGGTCAACAAACTACAAGTCATTGACCTAATTCTGCCGTGCCATTCTCTTACACATTGTCTAAAGCAGCTTCTACTCTACTGCTGTAGTAGTTGCTATAGAGACCATATGGTTTGCAAAGTTGAAACATTTAGTCTCTGTCTCTGACAGAAAATATTTCCAATCCCTGATGTAAGTGTTGGCCCACAAGCATCACTTAGAAACCTCATATCTTAAGTCTCTGCCATGGTTCATCCTAATTGTAGCAAGGAAGAACAATAGCCAAAATGATATAGTTCCTGTAACCCAAATGATGAAAGTAGCTCTAGATGGACAGAGCTTTATTCTCTAAGGTTTCTTTGTATTAACTGAGCTATAAATCAAGCCTTTTCATGACATAATCGATGTGAAAGTCCCTCTTGATCCTTCATGCAGAAAGAATGGGGATCTGGCAAGTCAAGAGACCTTCTCTGTTTTCTCCGTGTTGTCTCCTGACTCAGGTTTAGCAATGTGGCTCTCTCCCTACTGAACAAGAACCATTTCCTTTTGGTGTTATGCACTATGCGGTTTCTCACAGTTTTCCATAGCTCCTTGCATAGGGAATCATTCTCTAATTTTCTTGGTAGTTGTTTGTCATTCATTAGTGAAGCTCTTACAAATTCTTTTCATAAGACACCTCAATTTTTAGAATAGATCTTAATAAAGGAAACATTTGAAAAACTCTAATTGAAACAGAGAGTTAAGGGCCCAGAACCCCATTTGCTACTCCCATGTACCTTCTCTAGAGATCCATGAGTGAGTTCTTAAGAGTCCCTTGAGCTCAGTGAATCAGATTAAAAAGACAAGAAAACAGATAACATTAAGGTCTTTTTCAGGGTCAATATATTATCACTTTTAAGTCTCTTATTATGGGCTCAAGGGACTATTTCACATGCTTTATTGATGCCTTTATGTTCTTTGACAGAAATACATACCACATGTTCTAATGTGATAAACACTTCAATGTATTTCAAAATGAATACCATGTATTTTTATCATATTAATAGAAGGTTTCTCTTTCCTCTACTTTTTCATCTTACCCCATAGAGAGAACTTCTGCTAATGTCCAGTATTAAATGAACAATTAAATTCAAAATGTTAAGGACAAAACCTTATTATAAGTTTAGGACTAACATTCTCAGTTCAATAAAATTCATCAGAACTACAACATTTCTGGGAATTAGTAACTATTCACCAGGCTATGAACAAACTTCTCCATCCTAATGGCATTACTCCAGAAAGAAAAAGGGATGAAAGTCACCCTCAGATCTTATACCTTTACCAGGATTTATGAACAAGTGACTGAGAGGAAGCAAGGCCTCTAGGATCACTATGATAGGAGTGTGCACCTGCCACAGTCTGGCTGGGCACAAAATCACGAGCCACCACACACCTTGTAGATTCAAACAGCAACTCTTTATTCCCGAACTCACACCGGCACTCTACAAATGTTCTGGGGAAATCCCCGTTCTGGGCAAAATCCACCCACTCCACCGGGCTCTGAATCCCAAATACTCTCAGAATCCCACAGAACTCAAAGGGAACTCAAGGAGCGGGCATGCCTGAGGCAGCAGGATACTCCCTAATCCCAGCAGGATACACCCTAAACCTGGATCCGCCCTGGTCCTTGAGCAAGGTCACCTTACATGCAATGTCACTGCAAATGACCTGGGTCATGCCATGCGTCATACCTACTTGGCAATGGCTCTCAGCATGCACCTGCAGAGATGTTCAGTAGGCATGATTTGAGAGAGGTAGAATTGTTACAGCATCATGAGCTCAGCAAAAACAAACAAACAAACTAACTAACTAACAAAATCCTCTGAGGAAGAATCAAATTTGTTCACCAAGATCCCCAGAAACAATCAAGAATGGGGTCCTGAAGAGTGAGAGAGTTCCTCACTCCACCCCCGCCCCTGGGAACAAGAAGAGAGAGGAAAGAGCCTCCTAGGTAAGTGTTTAAGCCAGCATTTTCATTGCTGTGACTAAAAGACCTGACCAGAACAACCTTAGAGAAGGAAAATTTTATTTGAAGGCTCATGGTTTCAGAAGTCTTAGTCCATAGACAGCTGGCTCCATTCCTCTGGGCTTGAGTTGAGGCTGAACACCATGGTAGAGTGTGTGGCAAAGGGTAGCATCTCACATGACGATCATTAGCAAAGAGAAAGACTCTACTCCTCATGTACAAAATATACACAGCAAGTGCACGCCCCTAATGACTGGCCTCCTCCAGCCACATACCACCTGCCTTTAGTTACCACCCATTAGGGGATTGATTCACTGATTGGATTAAGGCTCTCATAATCCAATAATTTCTCCTCTAAACCTTCTACATTGTCTCACACATGATCCTTTGGGTCATACCTTACATCCGAACCATAATAGTAAGTCAGAATGGGGATGAAGTTTCTCTTTTCTGGAACTCTTCATAAGTAGGTACTTCCATAAGCATGGCTGTAACTCAGAAGACATAGAACAGTTTTCATAGTTCTGATGCACATTAAAATCACGCACGGAGACCAGGTACAAGAGTGCATGCCTGTTGTCACAACTACTCAGGAGGTTGAGGCAGGAAGACTGCTTGAGTCCAGGAGTCCAAGGTCAAAGTGTGCAACAGAGCAAAACTCTTTCCCAGAAAAATAAACAGGGGCTGGGAAGGTTTCTGGGAAAGTTTGAAAAACTCTAATTGAAACAGTTAGGTGTCCATTTGACAGAAATACATACCACATGTTCTAATGTGTTTCTAAATGCTTCAATGTATTTCAAAATGAATACCATGTATTTTTATCACACTAATAGAAGGTTTCTCTTTCCTCTACTTTTTCCTGTACAAAATGATAATATAATAAGAAGAATGACATAAGGAATTTAAAAAATATATATTTTTGATTTGTGGACCCCACAACAGATCAATTAATAATAGATGCTTCCCCCAAGGAACTCTAATGTACAGCCAGGTTTGGGAATCACCAAGCAAAAATATACAAAACGATTTTTGTTGTGGTAAATTGTTTAAGGCAGAAATATAACTGGTTTTCCCTTTGTTTTTAATCAGTTTTGCTATCCATTTCCTCCAGAGCCAAAGGTGTGGTCAGAGGAAAGGTCTGGTTTGGTTGTGACAGAAAAACAAGTAGCGGGTTGGAGTTTTGTGCAGGCAGTGGAGAAGTGAAGAATTCCATTCAAAAGCTGAGGCCAGGCTTTGAGGAGAGGGGCTGAGAGTAACGATCTCACTGGGGTCTTGAATAACTGGAAGTTGTTTTAAAGGTTAAAATGGTACAGGAAAGACTAACAAGAAACTTGGTAACCTTCCTGTTTACTTAGATTACCCTCATGACTAACACTGACTGCAGGTGGCGGATAAAATCAATATTCTGAAATTCTTCCACTCCCTTCCTTTGTTCACCTCACATACTGTTCAGAACACCACCAGGAAAACTCAATTTTTAAATTTTAGGTCTGGCCAAATCATTAAAATAGCTAGGGTGGCTTAGTAGCTTCATAAAAATTAAATAAGGCACACATTTCAAGTAAGCTCATTATGGAAATAAGAATCCACAGAGCCATTCTGAGGTTGATGCCCAATCCAAAATCTTGCTATCATCTTATATACGTGCTGGAATGTCCAGTGTGTGGTTATGTAAAAAATGCCTGATGGCAAACCCTGTTTTCCCCATGGAGATTTTGATGTATACTGCTTCCAGCTTTATTCTACTTCTACTGATTAGTTTGCATTTACATTTTCATAGCATCCAGCTGCTCGGCATTCATGATTTACATTCATCCAATGTAATTAAAGTATTTGTTGTGGGTTTATAAGCTTTTTAATGGTCTATATTTCTGCATTTTGTGTCTCTCCTTTTCCAAATTTATTTTATTCATCAAGCTGTGTCCTAAAAAGCAGTAGAAACAATTACCTCTAAAGGATGTTAGTATACAGCATGAATAACACTCACTCTGGATTTAAAACTACCCTCACTCGAATTACCAATTCAGTGCTGAAAATAAATGTCTCTCTCTCCAGAAATTAGAATCTAATTATGTACAATAAACCATGTTAAATAATATCAAGGGTCTAGCCTAAACCAACAAAGACTGAAACAGCCCCCACAGAAAGCTAAAATTCTTCCTCGCACTCTTATTTCGGGGCAAGGTTATTTTTGGAGGTCACTGCACTTAAGAGAGTCTCCCCAGATTTTAACAGGATAGACCTGAAGTGTCCATCAAAGAAGAAGTTCTAACCTATTTCTCCTGCGTGCTACTCAACACAAACACAATTTGGCAAATGTTTTTATTTCAGTCTCCTGTAATTAATAGGTAATTAGCCATGGCTCTAAGAAGTAACTGCAAAATGACAGATAAACCACTTAGACTTTTGCTGCAAATAAAATAGAAAAATGCAGTCAATACTTCAATGCGATTTCAGAAACTAAAATAATCTCTTAAATTCCCATTGACCTCTAACTCAATCCTAACTTTTAATTTTTAAATTTCTTTTGGCAGTAATCCCACCCCACATTTGTGTTTATTGTTGGATGTGTGCCTGTAAAACCCCCAAATCATCTCACCTTGCCTTCCCATACAGTCAGTTCTTTCAACTACCTCTGAGCCTTTTTCCAGAATAATATATATGTCACCAATTTACTCCATTATTAAATGCTAAACTATACTCTTCATCAATTTCCAGTTACAAATCAAGGGTAATATTTTAAAGAAGTCCTGCCCAGTTCATACCCACAATTTACCCTCAACTTTTAAACCATTGCTCAGTTTTGAACACACTGAAACAATCATATTGCCTTTGCATTCATTTATCTTTTTATATTTCATTTGTGTACCTTTGACTTTCTTGTCTTCCTTTTTTGGTTGAAGATAGAAGGCAAATGATTACTCCATTTTAATTGGTGCAGAAGAAGATGGCTTTGGATGATTGTTCTAAAAATAATAGTATGATCTGGCTGGGAAGAGGAATTAGGTAATAACAAACTGGAACTTCAATTCATTTCTCTTTTGAAAGAAATAGAAATTGTAATGAAATAGTTTTAAATATCTCTGATATGTTAATTAGAATGCTAATATTCATTGTCCACAATCTTTGGCATGCTAGCATTTACTAAAGTAAGTTAAAAATAGATACTAAACATGCTCTGTACTACATTTAACATAGATTTTCAATGAGTAGCCTACTGAAATTCTGATGTAATTACCTTTTAGTTTTTATGACTATTCAACAGCTTTAACTAAAATCACACCTCTGAACTTTTAGACCAATGTAGCTAAAAGATGACTCTCATTTTAAGAAATACACTCCAGAAGCTTTTTTGATTTTTTTTTTTTTTTTTATGTGTGTGTGTTGCTAGAGATTGAACCAGGGCCTTGTGTATGTGAGGCAGGCACTTTACCAACTGAGCTATATCCCCAGCCCTCCAGAAACTTTTTTGAAAACATTTTTTTAATCAGTGACATTATTCTATTTGTTTTTATGTGATGCTGAGGATGAAACCCAGCGCCTCATATGTACTAGGCAAGCGCTCTACCACTGAGCCACAACCTCGGCCCTTGAAAATATATTTTGAAATAATTTCAGACTTACAGAAAAGGTGCAAGAATAATGTATTAGTTTTATATTGCTGCTGTAACAAATAACCAGAAATTGTGACTGCACACACCACACATTTATTCTTACTAGACTAAAAGTGTAGGTTGGCTGCTTTTCTTCTGGAGGTGCTAGGGAAAAAAATTTGCTTACTTGCCTTTAGCAACTCCTAGAGTTACCTGCCTCCTTGACTTATGGCTCTCCTTTCCATCTCAAAGTCAGCAGTACAATGCCTTCAAATCTCTCTGATTCGGACTTTCCTTCTTCCTCCTTTCATTTACAAGGATATTTGTGATTAAAATGGTCCTACTTGGATCATTCAGAATAATCTTCCCATGTCAAACTCCTTAATTTATTCACATCTACAAAGTCCCTTTTGCCATACAAATCAACATACTTTCTGGATCTGAGAATTAGGTCACAAACATCTTGGGAAGCATAATCGTGATACCACAAATGGTATAAAGAAATCTTGCATATTTGCTCCACAGTGCAATCTTCCTTTCTTTTTCTCTACATACACATATTACTTCTTTCTGAACCTTTTGACAGTATGTGTATATACCTAAATACTAAGTGAATATTTCCTAATAGCAAGTTCATTCTCTTAATAACCACAGAAATTATACAATAAGAAAATTAACATCACTAAATTACCATTTTTTTTTTCAGATGTTGCTAGGAATCACTCTACTGCTCTTTCCAGCAAAAGAGAATCGCAGATCATACATTGCACTTGTTAATCATTCCTCTTCTAGATTATTTTAATCTGAAACCGGATAACTTTTGAGCATTCAAGTCAATTATTTTGGAAAACATCCCTCAATCTGGGGTTGTATAATGGTTTCTTATGAACAGATTCAAGTTGTGCACTTCTGGCAGAAATATCACAAATGTGAAACTGTGCCTTGCAAATGCATAGTGTGAGGAACTCTAAGAACTTTGGTTGGATCTGAATTTCAGTCTCACTTTGATAATAGCAGAGCTAAATGGTACTGAACAATTACTCTTTGTCTCAATCCAGTACAAACATGCTACCTACTTTATCTAATTTAACTTACCACATTTATATTCACTACAACTATATGGGAATTCACACAACTGTGGTAGAGAGCCAGTTTGAGCCCCTCATCTTTTCTTATTCTAAATGCCATGCCTCTTTCCTTTTATCTGTAATAAATGGAGTGATTAATTTTTCCATATTTAAGTTGGACCAGTAACATTCACCTCCACTTGACACACTTTAGATTGGTTCCTTCCTGACTACAGGCCCTGACCTCCTTTTTCTTAAAGCTTGTAATTATCAATTCTTTCTTCCACTATCTCAGATGTAAATCTTCTTCCAGCCTCTTGCCAGTTTTACAATCCAGAAATGTCTTTCTCCAGGAGCTGAGAGCCATCCCTTTGAAATGCAATCATCAAGAAAGAAAGAGCCCCATCTCTCAGTCTCGGTGGGAGGGTAGAAGCCTAACTTCAGTCAGCACCAATTAGCCAACACAGAGAGCCTAATCCCATTGACCAACCTTCCCCTAACACCCTTCAGGACTTTTCTACTACTTTACCTCAGGCACTTAAAAACTATTCCTCCTTTTGTTTCAGTAGAGTTGAGTTTAATCTCTCTTCTCTATCACACTAGTCTCTTTTCCCTATTGGAATAGGCATGAATAAAGTTTTCACCTGTTTAACTTGTATGGCACAATATTTCTTTTCCAAGTCTGTATAAAACATAATTTTAATTGATTAAAGCCAAGCTCCCCCAACATGCACCGAGTAATTAAGCAATGACAAGTACAGCAGTTTTAGCTATCAGCATTTTTAATGATTCTTGGATCAATCATATATTATATGAAAGCTCTCACTTTAACATAGTCATGCTCTTATTTTAAACAGAAAATCACACTTCCCTGTTTTGTCCTTCCAATACACACCCAAGATCCACTGCTACCATTTTCTAGGAACGGATGAAGACATGGAATATTGGGTGTTCCATGTTAGTACCTTATTCAATCCCTAAATCATTCATTCCCCTCTTTGCTTATTAATGAGTTGGGTTTCTGTCATTTGCAAAGAAAGGCATTCTACTAATGTTCTCATCATTTAAATGTCTTTCTACCTTTGTCTTGGGATGTAAGCCCTTTATTTGAATGTACACATAAAAGTATTTTTGACTCTCCAGATACTGAGACACAGATCTTGATTTAGATTTCTATATCCTCACTTTTTTGACTATACATATGGGGCTGAGAGGAGAGGAGAAGGATGTCATTTTCTAGCATAAAAGACAGTTAATTTTGAAAGAGGCACTAGCTAAATATATTTACAAAATATCCTGGATTTCCAACCTTGTATTGCATTGTTTTCCCTTTTATTTATTGTTTTGTCTTCCACATATCCAAATTCCAGAGTTAAAATTTTACAAGTGAAATATTTATTTTTCTTATCATTTTGAGAATGCTTATATTTTCTTGGGCGTTTCTTAATATTTTGAATTGGCTCTATTTTATCCAAGTTTCTCTATGGTGGTTGTCTGCATCCTTTTCTTGCATAAATGTACAGGATTTCTTCAACAATGTGTTAAAGATTGGTTCCTGCCGCAGTCTGGCTGGGCACAAAATTATGAGCCACTCAAGCAGGAACAAACTTTATTTTCAAAACTCCCGCGAATGCCACGCACGTGGCCTTCTCCCGGGACACACTACACCAACAGGAAATCCCTGCTCCGGAATTCCCTCCTTCCCTCCTACCACACTTCCCCAACCAATGGGAACTCTCCGGAAGTCCCGAGAGAGCTCCAAAGTAGCAGGCCAAGGCAGACAGCAGGGGTCTAATCCCCAATTGAATACACATCTTAACATAATCATTATCATCTCAATGGCTTGCTGGAGTCACCTTTCAACCAAAAATGCCATGTGTCATTCCTACTTGGCTATGGCTCTCAGCAGGTTCCCCATTCATATTTACAAGAAAGTTATAGAAAAATAGTGGGAAGCTCTGTGGGTCCCCTTAGAGCTCTCTACAACTGAACATGCCCATTTTATTGGAAGATTCCTAAATAGTATGGTCTTCAATTTCCATTTGATCCATGAGAAATCCTACATTCTCCTGCTTTTGTGTATAAGCCTGGAGCATAATTCTAGGTGCTGAGGGTACAATTGAGTGTAGGGGCCTAGGAAGTTAATGATTCACTGTTTAGACTGATTGATTCCTGTTTTCAGTTTACATAATAGTGTGTTTGGTGCTGCTAAGTCCAAAGCTTCTTTCATTCATATTCCAGCATAAACATTTTTTCTCCGTATGTGTGTGTCTGCTCTAGAATGTGATAGAGGGAAGGATTAGTCATCTGTTTGCAAGAGTTGGACATGAGAAGGGGAGCTCCTAATGCTCCTTATGCAGAATTTTGCTCAGTTTTCTCTCTTCTTATGTCCTTGGTTTTCCCAATTTTGGAATTTCCTGGGGTTCTTCAACATAACTTGACCTACTTTTATTGATTTCCACTCACACAAACAACTTGTTCCTTCTTTCATTCTTCTGTGTTCTTCCTGGTTGATAACTTTTTAGAAATATTTTACTTTAATTTTAATGGGGATTGGGGAGGGTACAGAGATAGTACAAGGGCCCTATCCAACATATTAACTGTCAGGACTATTCAATTTTTAATTAGATTTCTTTACTTCAGTACCTGTATTTTTACATCTACATTATAGCTAGATGTAACCACCTAAAAAATAGGTATTGTGTCATCCTTGAAAAGAAGGAAGACAGTAAGATACCATGTCTCTGAAATGCCCCTTTCTATTGCAAGAACTTAGCCAAGTCAAGGCAGCAATAAAAGTAAGTCCAGACGAAAATGTTTAGATGGGTATTATCTAGAAGAACACTGACTCTCTCACACACTATAAACTATGGCAACTGTAGTGTTATCTACAGAAACTACTTAGAAACTTTTCTAGCAAGTACACAAGTTCCTTGGAATGCTACTCATACTTTGGTACCAAACAAACCAAAATTATAAATGTTCCCACCCCTAATGGTAACTGGTGTAGTAGAGAACACTCTGGTGAGCAAGCCACCTCTGGACAGAATTCTGTGAGGCATGGAGGTGCTCTTTTGGGGGGAAAGCACCATGAGAGATGGAGGTGCTATCTATCCAGTCTGTTAGCACTGGACCTTCCCTGAAAGCATATTTCAATAAACCTTCTCTCACATGCCATTTCTCGGTGTCTTCTTTGGTCTCTCAGCAACCTACAGGCATACTATCACAAATGCTTTCATATGTGGTACATTACCCATGTGATTGTGAATGCTATTTGTTATAAGTTTCAGAATGATTTCAATTTCCCAATTTCCCAGGTAGTAAGATAAGTATTTCACATGGATTACCTCATTCCTGCATTGTAGCACTCTTGTGGCACAGACATTACTATACCATATCTGATTTACAGATAAGGGAACTGAGGTGTTCAAAAGTAAAATAACTTTCCCAAGATAACATACAGTTTTATATAAATGCAAGGAGTTTGGTTCAAATTTGTATCCTTAAATACTACACCACACTGTCTCTCAGGTACATAGCTTTTGTGTGTATATGAGTCTGTGCTTCATCTATCCTTATGTGCTATCAATGTCTTCTTGTATTTGTATTGTTATTATGGTAACTTGGAATAATATTTGCCTTATAACACACATTTGTATCATTAAAAGATTGATGTCTTACATCACGCTGAATCATCCCTCTCTATCAGGATGCCTTGTCCACAGAAAAATCTCACTGAGCATTTATTATTTCACTTCATTTTGATAGCAAAACACAGAAAATTTGTTGGTAATTTGTGTTTTATAAAAGTTCTTCAATCTGCAAATATTCTTGTAATCTGAAGGGTGGGGGGATGGTTATCACAGAGAAGTTATTTATATAGTAGTTGCTTACTTCTGGATTGAAATGAAAAGTCTATTATACAACCTGATTGTTCTATTCCTGTAACCACTTTGCATTTAGATGTACTCTATTTAGAGTCCACTGTACATGATTTAAGTCATTTAGTTTTAGAATGGAGCCTGGCCTGTGTCTGATAGAGAAAGACAGACAAAACCACTTTAAAAAGAGGGTAAGTTAAACTTCTAGATGTGTTATGTGACTGAAAATTGTTGTGGCTCTCTATCCCCAAAAGATAGAACCCTAAGTGCTTGGTTTGAAAGGGATCTGTGTGTGTACCCGTGTGTACGTGTGTGTAGGCGCATGCGCGTATAAAATTCCCCTACAAAATACTCCTGCCCAACACATGCATACCCTATTTTCCTTATTTTCAGGTCACAGTTAAGGCTATTTCTTCAACTTGAGTGAAGATATCAAGAGAGAATAAATTATTTTTCATTATTGGTTTAATATATGTCCCTGATATTTTTTCTTTCTTAACTTTGCTAGGAAAGAGCCACTGTTTTTAAATAAGAAAGCAGTAAGAATCTTAGCTGCATATTTTGACAAGAGACTCAATTGGTATTAGATTTTTCAATAACTCGAGATTTGCATTCATTTCAAAAGAGCCCCAAACCACAAACTTCTGTCACAAAGTACCCCTCAGGGCTTGTAGTAGGCAGCAGCTTTGCCATCATTACTAGCCTCTGTATTTTGAAATAGATATTGCACTTCGTATCCTATGCTCCAACTCCTCTGCTTAAAAAGTTTACCCATAAATGAGTTGGAGATATCTGTATATTTTCTTATAAAATAGGATTAGAAAAATTAGAACCAGTGACTTTTTAGGTCAAGCACACCAATGCAGACTTATTTACTTTTTATCTGGGCTTTGAGGGTATATTTGTGCAAATGTGTTCTTTGTGTGTTTTTCCTCCCAGTTTATTAAAATTAAGTGGTATAAGGCAATCGTGTTTCAATAATTTTTGATGTTCTAACAAGATGAAATGAAAAGGAACAGTACAGATTTTCCTAAATTCAGTAGGCTTTTCCAATGTTCCAGAGTAATATTTGAGATAACAGGTTACAGGTATATTTAAATTTAGCTTCTGTTTTATTCTTTTTCTTGCTGTCACTGTCTGTGAAACTGTTTTCCCTTTCCTATTTTCTCAGTACATTGGTATTATCTCCTCTATGTCCCTCTTGGTTCTTTTTTCCTCTGGTATATAATTAAATTTCATGAAATAAATATGGATTCATCCTGCTGAATGTTAATATGTTGAACTCTGCTATTAGCTCTGGCCATTTGGGGAATGTTGTAAAAGTCTTTCAGAATTTTCCCAGAACTAATAGGATTCTGAAAAGAAAAGTCCATCAATTTACTTCAAACGTTTGTTCATCATTGGTTTCTTGAAAAAAGAATGTGACCTTTTCTTGATGAACTTGGCATTGATCAGACTCAGAGTTGAGGGGTCTTTCCAGAAACTCAGGGGCCACAGGATAAGATGTGAAATAAGCCTAGCTTTCATTCTCAGGATTCCTCTCACTGTTCTTTTTTGCACAGTTCAATTTCACCTTCTTGTCCTCTCCTGTCACTTAGGAAGGAACCACCTCAACACCTGGGAGATTTGTGGCACTAGAAATTACTGTACTTTTAATACAGCAAAGTCATTTTCATAATTTCCTTTCCCACTTAGGAAGTTTTCTCTTCCCTCTTAGTGAAATTTGCATCTCAATCTTTCTTCGTTGTAAGAGGCTCCAAAAACCCTTAAATCACAGTATTTCTGAAAACATGAAAGTTATGATTTGACTTTTCCATTGCCTGTTTATCCATTGGATTAGTGATTTTCATTAACCTCAGGAATTTAAGGAGGCAAAGCTCCTAACTAAGAATAGATCTTTATCATGAAATCAAATTATCAGATGAAACCTTAATTAGGATTTGCACTGCTGATCAAAGAAACAGCCAAGGGATTATGTGGGGGGAAAAGGAAACACTGAATCTACCCAGTGCCAATGGGTAGATTTTCTCTGCAATGCTTTCATATATACTAAAATAGAGTTTTGAATGTGTGGCTCACTAGAAATAGGAGTCTGTTGTTTTTAAGGGAAACTACAAATTCACTATTTGGGAATCAACATAAAGAACTGTGAAATGTATCCCAATAAAATAAACAATGTACAATTCTGTAAACTTACTTCATTCTGCCTGATAGCACCACCTCTTTCTTTATCTCATCCTATGAAATCATTTATTACAAATAAGGCAAGTGACAGACTGACTCTCCAAGGCCTTGAGCCAGTGAGAACCATGTCTATCATCAGACTCATTATCCCCCTACAGCCAGTAAGCCTGGATGGAACCATGATCCTCTAGCTACTGTGATCCCCCTAGGACTCATTTTATTTACTCAACTAATATTGGTTGATCACGTTTGTGTGCCAACTGCCTTGAGAGGAACCAGGGAAACAACAGTGAAAAACACCATTCCTTCTTCTCTGAATGAGTTTTCACTTTAAGTAGACAAAACATTAAGTGTAATGTCAATGAAGTATGGTAAGTGCTAAGTTAGAAGTAAATATGACAAAGGGTACAGTAGGAATACAAAAGATACTTAACCAAATCCAGCAGTAGGGAAGTAAACTGTGAGATCAGAAAAGTTGACCAAGGCCAAGTCAGAAAGGCGCTTGTATTTCACACTAAAGAGTTCAGGTTATATCTTTAGGGTCACAAGGAATAAACAGAAGGTTTTAAGTACAGGAATGCTGTGACCAAATGGATATATTAGGAATGGTTCACTGAATTCACCGTAGATCATGGTGTAAAGAACAACAAGACTACAGACAATCATCTGGTCTTGATTATTTAGAGGGATCAAAAGCCTAAGATATCAAAGTAAAGTTGGATGGAACAGCTTAAAAAGTTTTTAAGGAGGAAGAATTGGAGTTTGATTAGAAAAAGACAAAGAAAAGTTAATGAGAGAGAGAAATAAAGACCACTAAAGTTTCTTGCCAGGCCAGTGGGTACACACCAATGTGTTTTTGAGCAGATTTTCTGGAATGTGGTAGATGATAAGTCCAACTTAGTGACTATTGGTATGGAGATGTCTGTAGAACATTTCCAAGGACAGTCCAGTGGGCAGTAGATACAGGAATGTGAAATGTAGGAGAAAGACCTGAACTGTAAACATTTGGGGTCCTCGGTGTACAATAGTGAGGCCATGAAGATGGATAATTTTACCATGGAGCATGAAGACAGAAAAAAATCTTAAACAATGTGCATAGGAAGAGTAGCCCATCTCAGGAAAATGAGCTATTATCTTTATCTGCTACCTCTCTGAGTGATTTGTCTTATGTTCTATCTCTTTCCTCCTATTCCAGTTTCCAGCTTAGCTGGAAATTACTCTAAATCCTAAAATCACTTGGTTTGGTTCCCATAAAGTCTAGAAGACCTTCCATAGGAATCTGGTTTAGAGAAAACTAGACACTGTTTCTTTACCACCTGCCGGGAACAAGAGTCCTATTACACAGGTACCTTCTCCTGGAATGGCGCTCTATTCAAGCTCTTCCCAGAAACTCTTAGAGTTGGTGCTGTCCATGTGTCAGATCAGACTCACTGCACATGAATTCCATTCCATATTAGACTTCCCTGGCCTGTTGGCATCTCCTTTTGAGAGTAAACATATTTGAATTTAGGATTTAGACAAACCATCGTGCAAATTCTGACTCTACTACTAAAAACTTTTCAATCTTTGGCAAGTTATACTTCTGAACCTCAATTTTATATATGTAAAACAGATTAATAATTCCTACTTGCCAGAGCTATTTTGAGGAATAAATGAGAACATGTACATAGAGTTTCTGGCACTTCTCTATAACTAATACATTTTACTTTCTATATGTTATTCAATTTGATTATAAGTAATGTGAGAACAGAATAATACAGTAGAACTAAAAACTGCATGTAGTAAGTTCTTAAATGTTTATATTTTTAGAGTCTTAATATAGGTTTAAAATTACCTTACTTCTGTGTGAGTGATTTTGTATATGCCAGCTTTCTTTTTGAGCTCCAGTTTTCTCATTTATAAAATGAGGATAATAACACTTGTGTTATTTACTGCACAGTTATCGTGAACCTCAAAGATAATGCATGTGACAGCACTTTGAAAACTAAAAAGTTCTTTGAAAATAAAAAATATTATCTCAAGCATTATACTCTACTCATAGGAGATAATCACAAACTTTTCAGTATTGGAATGTGGACACATTAGACATGTCAAACTTGTGGCCATCCCTGCCCCCCGAATTTTTATTTCTTATTATTTATATTTGAATTGTCTTTAAAAAGTTCCATTTACAAAAAAAGACTCAAGATAATGGAATTTTATATTGTTATGAGTCTTAGTTAGTCTACACACATTTATTGAGCTTTTACCCAGTAAAAGAAAGGTATTTTGCTTGGCCCTAGGACATAGAGAGGAAGTATTTATTAACTGACTTTCAGAAAACTTTAGCCTTAAAAGAAGATACTCAAATAATCACTATGAAGAGTGAGAAGATCTGTGGATTTAGCACGGTTGACAGGATCAGAGAAATCTTAGAGGTGATTGCATGTGGGGTTTTTGCAGCCTGGGTAGGTGAGGTTGCCCCATGAGCATATATGAGCAGAAGTGGAGGTTTAGAAGATATTCCAGGCAGAAGGATCAGCAACAACAAGGCAAAGGTATTGGCATATCAGAGGGCTTTGGTACAATTGGTTTGCATTTGTTTACAGATAGAAAATTTAAAGACAGGAAGGAAGAAGAAAGCATAGGTTGAGGTTGAAAGATAGGTAGGGAAACGCCATGTACAAAATGCATTACTACTGATATAGTTTAACTTCTGGGTTCCACGTGGAAAAAATAAAATTTATCTTGGGAATCCTTTGCATTAGGGCAACATGTTTTTAGAAGCCTCAGCCAGGATTATAAAGACTAAAATCACACATCTCATAAGCCTAGGTTTGTATTTGGCTAAGGACTCAGCCTGTTAAGGTTTCAATACTTATGAACTGATTGACTATGAGCAAGTTAGTTTCTATGTGATTCATGTACCAATCTATTCAATAATTACAACAAGATGTTTCATACAGGGATACGGGGAGGATGCCTTTGCAACTCAGGCTGCCCTGGCTCTGTACTCTTTGCTCTTACCCGACATGGGTAACACTGCCACTGAACTAGAGGTAGTGATGCAGTCTACTACCAACTGTAGGCAGCTGTTATTTCAATGAGCTTCATATCTACATGTTACTATCTAGTGTATATGATAGAGCTACAAGAAAGAGCCAACTGTGTTTTTATTTCAACATCAAGCTAGACAGCCTCGTATATTCACTTCCAAGAGCTGCTATATAAAGAAGATATTCTTAAATTCCTAAAACCAGGTTTGTCCCAACATAAGCACTCAGTAAATGGTGGCTATTATTATCATTGCATTATTATTTCAAAAAGCCACAAAACTTTCCTAGAAAAATCCAACCCCTAAGTCTTCTCTTCCTGTCTATATTTATCATTGATCTTTCCATTTGAAAGTAAAGGATCTTACTCAATTCATTAAGCCTAACAAACTTTAATTCCTCGGAAGGTTCAAATGACATTATCATTCAGTATAAATTCAGGTAGTCCCTTTTCTACTTTGCTGGCATTTTTTTTATTGAATTTATTTTATTATGGCTACACATTTTTTCCTTTCACAGCAGTTATCTATGCAGTTGAGACTCCTGGGCCACAGAAATCGGGTCAATGACCAGTTCTACTTGTGCTGTTCTACTTGTGCTTTTCTACTTTCCTCTGATACCTTCCTTGGTAATTCAGTAACTCCACATGTGATCTGAAGTCACCATTTCCAAGCTGCTTGGTAACTTAAGCCCAACAGCATCCCCAGCCTCTCTTTATTATTCAGATGGTTTAAAAGGTGAACCTTTCCAGAACATCCTTTGTCTCTAAAACTAAGTTGTTTAAGAGCTTTCCTAAGAGAAAGCCCACAGTGCATTATTTAGAATGTATTTCAGGCAAATAAAATGTTCAAGTCCACGGACTGAAAATGATCTTCACACATAAAATGAAATCTGATCAGTTTACAGCCCCACATGAACAGGACTCCCAAATTAGGTACTTCCAAATTCAGCACAGCAAACACCGCCAGCCGCCAAAGGAATTGCAGAAATCAAAGCCCCTCTAAATCTTCCTTCCATGACATAAAAGATTCAGCAGAGTAGAGGTCAAAGAATATGAGGAGGGGAAAGGTATAAAGAAAAGTAAAATGGCTGATTTTTTTTTTTTTTTTTTTAGTATGAAGGAATAGAACCTAATTATTCTTTTATGCAGAAAATCCCTTTGGCTGTACACATGAATAAGAGCACTCAAGGCAGCAACATTTTTCTTATAATTAGAAGAAATTATGATGTCTCTCTTGAAAGGCAGAATTTTCCTTATCATGAAAAACAGTGTTCTTTATCATCCTTACTTTTTATTAGAGCCTTCAAAATGAGGTTTTCTTGAGCCTCTTGAAATAAATCTATTCCACTTTGAACTGCCGGAACTAACTATTAAAATGTGGCCTGATTCATCCTGAGAAATGGCCACATGCTCACTTGCCTGGGATAATAATGACTGCTAGGTGAATTAAAAAGAACACTAAATTCCTTTATCCTACAAACCCAACTGTCCTGAGATGGAAAATGTATTGATCACTCTTTTTAATAGGCTGACATGTCTCATCTTCACATTCATTTGTTTATTTTTTCAACAGTATATATTAAGTGACACTATGGGCATTGGGTAGGGGGTTGGGTTTTCTATGGCTGCTGCAGAAGCTCAGCTAAACAAAACATCACACATAAGATATTATAGTATGGAAGAAATGAAGGACCTTTGTTTTCCTGATAGAATTTGAAAGCATTTCCATGGTGAACAATGCCTTTTAATTTGATGTCAACTTTATACAGGGCCCAAATTATACCAATCTGAGTTGTTATTGGCAACTAATGAAATATTGACACCAGAGATACAAAATCTCAGCTCAGTAGTTACTCTGTTCACCAGTGCTTGCTAAGGGCTGGGAGGAGCGCTTCCTCTGAGGGGCTTTCACAGTCAGGCTTAGAGGTTTGCCTTTCAGTACTTGGGGCTCACTCTTACATACACACAGTCTCTCTGAGATTCCCTTCTCCTTCATCCTCCTTTTATTTATTAAAAAAATATATACATATATATAGATATAGATATTGCTTTTTTAAAAAAGTTAGCTTCTACTTCTGTTTCTCACAAGCCTGAAGCAACTTTAGAAGATTTGGAAAGAAAGAGGAATAAGTTAAAAATCCCTTCTAATAAATGTGCCTGTATGAGTTCCCATAAAATACTGCTTATTCCCAGCATCTTAATATATACATTAAGTGCCTATAATTATCAATCTGCCTCCTTCTATTAGATAGTAAGTTCCTGAGATAGCTTATTGTGTGTTCTTGCACCTTTAACCATTTACTCACCTTGATGGGTTCTTGGTAAATAAATTATAAAGTAAAAACTGCTATTTCTTCTGTCAAGCCTTGTATCTTTTACATAGATCATATTTGATTTATTTAAACACAAGCCTATGTAGAACCTCGCTATGTATAAAACTCTGTGCTACCAGCTCCAAAGAAAAACAAAAATGACAGAGTTTCTGTCTTCAGAATAGTCAGAGGGAAAAATAAAATAAATGTAAACTAATTGTGATAAAGGCAAAGCTTAGGTCTTTGGAGTAGCAGTTAAAATATGTTCATCTCAAGCATAAGAAGTATATCATAAGGCAGGAATTTCTTCCCTGTCTGTGTTGTTATGGGCAAACATGTAGAAGACAGCTTTGAAAATCAAGGTCAAAGAGATCCAACACCTTCCATGACTGCTCCACAGACCTTGCACATGGGCTGCAAGTGTTTAATGAGAAAATTTAGATCTCAGAGTGAAGGAGGAAGTACCTTGGGCGGAGAGGGCAGGGACAGCTTTCTTGGGGGAGATATTATTTAAGTATGTAAGGATGAGTAGAATGCCCTCAAGGAAAGAGAAGAGCATATTACATGATGTGAGGTAGGAGTGGGAGAGGGAACAGTTACTACCATCAAAGAGCAAAGAGGAGAGTGGGGGAAATGCCCTGTATTTTGAGTTGTTAATCTTGCTAGGTGGTTGGAGTAGAAGATTGATTGGTAGGATCCCAAGGAAGCAAGGATCTTAGAGGCTAATGTACTAGTGAACCTTAAGAAACAATATTTCTACCTATATTTGCTAAGGAAGCACCTGTAAGACAGCAACTGGAATGGCTGAAGACCCCGTTGGGTCTCTTTATAAGGAGGGAGTTGGATCAATTGTCTCATGTCTCTGGCACTCTTCATAAACTGGGAAATGAAATGCTATGTAATATCATGAAATACTAAGCGCTCAATAATTATTCATGGATGGGCTATTGAGCTTTATAAAATTGCCTGTGCTTAGCTACAGAAAAAAAAAAAACATAACAAATACATACCCTTCTCCAATACTTGCACATTAGACCACGAAAATGAGCTTTTCAACTCCTAGCAACCACATCAGGAGGGAACCTCATGAAAGTAGATGCAAATTGTTTTGAACAAAATTAATATTTTTCCCAAATTGCTTTTTAAGATACCTAGAAATGTGTTATTTTATAGTATATGTAGGAAAACTATCACACTTTAAGAATGTATAGTACATTTTCCCTGCTATTAATTACCTATGCCTTATTATTTATGTATTTCTTTACTCAAAACCTGCATATGGATCACCAAATATGAGCCAGGAACTAAACAAAGTTGAGGTGAGTATGGAGATGACTGCAACAGGATTCCTGCTCATAACGATTCATAATTTAGGAGACAGGAAAGAAAATAAACAATAGAAGAAGTTTACCCACTAAGAATCTATCATTTTCTCTAAGTATTGTCAATAATAGTACTGAAGGTAAGTATCAATATTTTTGACAATCATAAGGTATGACAGATACATTTTTTAGACAAATTATATGGTCATTTAATATTTCATTAAGCATTTATTATTTTATAATAAGAAAAATAGTGACAATATTTTTAAAATGTAATATAATCTTTGTGCCTAGAGGGAAAAAAAACAATTTGGCTAAAAATTTCTGAAGAAACATTTCAATAAACAATCAGGAGAAATATGTGGGGAGACAGATCATAAAAATATTCTTTGTCAATAAATGCCATAATTGAACATAAACACATTGTTTAAAATCATAGAAATCATTTTTTAAGAAACTAATTTTTGTTTATTTTGTAGCAATTCAAAATAAATCCAGCTATTATTGATCTCTTAATTTGCTTTCAGATCTAGGTCAGAGGATTTAAAGAAAGTCACTTTGGTTGACTATGTCTTCATGACTGCCAAGAATGGAGACATCTTTGGAATCACTAAATAACCATTTCGTATTTTATGTTGCTCTTTTTGATGACCTGAATTATTTATGTGGTCATATAGCCATATGTATAATCTACACAGGTGACCAATATCTTTTTTCCAAGATGTATGTCAGGTCTGACACAGACTGAATGCAATTTAACCCACTGGGTAAGTTCTTCCATTGTAATTTCAGTGCAGGTGAGGTTCATGTTTGACAATGCCATTGTTTTTTGCCATCAATTCACATCCACAATTTAGGGGTTCCAACAAAGGGTCCTTATAGTTGACCCTTTTGGATGAATGGCTGGATCATAAGGAGTTAATGTAGTTTAAGACTTGAAAGAGAAAAATGTTCCTGGCAAAAAAAGGCTTACAGCTAAATAATGACTGCCAAGGTTGAGGCTGCTCTTTCTTGCTTTAGTGCTAGAGCTGCATTATTCACAACTGCCAATCAGCTAATCTGAAAAGAATTTGTTCTTTACTGCACTTCTCCTTTATTGCTCCCTCCCCACTGGTCTGGTGTACATTGCCTCCAGCTAGGAGGTTTTTGAAATAGTTCCTAAACAGACAACAAATGCTGGACTGTGAATCGAAGGGCAGTGGACACTCTGGAGAGAAAGGGCTTCTCCTCACCCCCATCTCCTTTTCACATTTAGCCTTTGCTACTGCAGTACTGAAAAGCTCAGGCTATTGCAAAAGGACAAATTGCCTGTCAATTTCTCAAAATTCAACAGTGCACTGTTACTGAAGATTTGGGGTGCAGAGCTAGTTGAAGGACTCGGAGATGTTGGTAGTTAAAAAAAAACACAAAACTTTCTTACCCCTAAGAAATGAATTAAAACAAATGAGATCACGGCCACTGCCACCTAAGCAAAACACCATTGGATGTGAGGTGAGGGAATTAGACATCATGATTTACAGTTGAAAACAAAAAGCCTTAGAGATGAAGCTGAGATCCATGTTCTGCAATTATCCTCACATTGACATTTTGAGTATCCTTATAAACGCTTGCCGTTTTTTTTATGCCAAATGTGTGTGTATGTGCATGCACATGAGCAATGTAGCAGATATAAAAATAGATATATGTATAAATAATTGGAGATGTATCTTATAGCCAAGCAAGGAGTAGTATCTTAGAAAATTTGATTAATGCCCCAGGGTACTTTTTTCCCCCCTTGCTATATTCATGAAGCTCCAGTTAAGAATGTTAGAATTTATGTAGGTCTACTGGGGAGTAATTATCACTCAATGCATTAGCAAAGAAAAATCAGAGATTGTTGCCAGCTTTCCTCACTTCCAAGGCAGAGTTAAATATTCTTCCAGATTGAGTCAAAGGGTCTTTGTTAATTTTTTTACACTAATTCACCAAGTGGCAGTATAGGAGTGACACTGGCTTCAGTTGCAGATATTCCTATTCTGTGGAAAACACGGATGTTAAGAGGCTCTTCTTTTGAAACCAGAAATTGCTGCATGCTCCAGACAAAGCATACCTAGTAGATATCTAGCTGGCAGGTTCACAGGGAAGTAAGGGGGTGTGGATTGGCCTTGAGCTGGTTCACTTTTTGTTGGTTCTTGAGAAAATTGCATGGATTTGTTCAGATTATATGGGCAGGCTACAGTGGCTAGTCAGTATGGATAACTCAGGTGCCTGCACCTTTAATCCCACAACACTACAATGGGACACTGGAGCTTCACCACAAGCCCCAGGACCTCTGTCAGTCCCCAGTGACAGATTCAACACCTCACCTCTGAATAGATACCCCTAAACCACCAACCCAACACCCCTCTTCACTGCATTCCCACCACATTCACCCCAGCCTCACATCTTCCTGCACCTCAAACACACAGATATGCTTCCTGCAACACCACAGAATCCCAAGGCACTTTTTTTTTACTTCTCTAAGAGAGCAGAGTGGGAGTATAAGATCATCAGGCAGTCCTGGCATTACAGACCATAGACTCTCCTTACAAACACTCAGATACAACTCTCCCTGAAGTCAACCAAGGCACTGTGCAGCCCTGAGGACTGGGACAAGCGCCAAGATGAGCTCAGCATCCAGTTGTCCTAACAAGGAAAAATAATTGAATCATTTAACAGACCCAATGGCTCCTAAAACAGTTATGTCATTTTAGCTTTTGGTTAGAGACAGTTCATTTGTTAAGACAGACCACTGAGAATCCAATGAATATATCATTTTATCCTCAGAAAGAATTTGCCTCTCCTGCCACCTTGACATGCATATAGAATGCCAGTTAAATGTGGTTTTGTGAGACATGAACTTTACTGATGTGACTTATTGATGTTCACGTGCATACATGTGTGCCTACAAATACCATATCTAGAAAAGTAGAGAGAAAAAGGGGGGAATGGACAGAGGGAGGGAGGGAGGGAGGGAGAGACAGTGAGCACAAGGAAGCCAGAGTGAGCTGTGAGAGGAAAAAAAAAATCCAAAGGACTCACTGCAATGCAGTTTTACATACAGGCCTGTAGGAGCAAGCGGAATGTTATTAGACCATAAAAGCACATCAGGCTGATTTATGGTTTCTGATCAAGGTTTCTGTGAAAATTACTCTGCATCACCGGCTCAAGGTGACTGCTACCATTAATGTGTGGAAAATAAATGAGATGGGGAGGCTGATAGCAGAGGAAGGAAAGGAAGCGCTGAGGCAGTTTATACAGCACAGGTTCCCCATTTTGTTTTACAGTGCAGAGAAGCCTGTCATCAAAATGATTGCTGTGGGGTAGGAAAGGCAATTCCTGGTCATTAGATCTTATGGCATGTAGCTGGTGCTTTCTTATATCGAATGTATCAGGATATTAGGATGAACGCCTGCTTTCTGCATACCATCTTTTCCGTTTTCTGCTCGTATTTAGATATGGTACTCTAAATTTAGGGGAAAATACTGTAATACTGTTTTCCTGACTCTATTTTTTTTAATATTATTTATTCTTCCTCTACCGTTTTCCTGAATCTGAGTATTTTTCTCCTTCAAATAAATAATCTTTCAAAATTAAGACTTTCCAAGAGAATTGGTATCTGGAAATATCTTACGTATTATCTAATTGCCATAGTAGAGTTCCACACACTGGCTTTTTGATTCTTGCCTGTTTATAATTCATCACCAAAGCATTTCATAGACCGAATTTTGTGCTGCATGTTTAGATGTAAACAAATGCCATATATCACAAGATTTTCATACAAGATAGTTGCTGCAAAAGGTATAAAAGCTGTTCACTTGAAAGATGCCCTTCTTCTCTTTTTGATTATACTAAGTATCTCCATATCAATTTGGAGATAGGGATTATAATCTCTTGCTGGTTTTTGACTGTAAATGCAGATAGAGAACCTGACATTTCAAAATGCTTGAGATAAAACTGAGTAAATTAAAAAATTTTCAAATCCTTTTACTGCATCTCTTTCCCTGGCTCTTAAGATCTGCCTTCTGGTGTTTCTGTGTAGCAGGCCACATCTGGAAGATGTCAGTGTCTGCTTTCACAGCTGGCTTCCACTGCAGTGAAGGCTATTAAGAAACATGGCTTCAAGGAAACCCACAGGAAGGAGAACACTCAGCACATCTAGCCAAGAAAGGATGGAGACCTGTGTTTCTTGTACCCTGTATTTTTAAACAATTTTTTTTTCCAATGACAAAACCCCTCTAGCCACTAATCTGTATATGATGACAAGGCTGGACTGGGACTTTCCCTTACACACACAGACACATCCATTCTGTAATGCTGGTCAAAACAAACATTCAACACTGTGCTTCTTACACAAGGGGTCAAGGATTCTGTTTCAAATGCTCAGGTATCATCACCACACTATTCCAAATACACAGACTTCAAGGAAACTTCATTTAGGTAACAGTTTCTAATATCCATAGAGCATATAAACTAAGCTTTCACTCACACTATTTTATTTGACTCTTCACAATAGTGCTGATTACTAGATGGTTGTGATTTCCATCTTACACATGGAAATGCAAGCTCAGAAAAGTTAAGTGTTTTGCCTAAGATCATTTAGTTCACAGTAATGGAGCCAGTTCTTGGGTTTTATACCTTTATTCAAGTCATAGAGTATACTACAGTAAAAGAAAGAAGTAAGTAAGGAAGGAAGAAAAGAGAGTATTGTTTCATAGTAGCTCTGCTATGAACAAAGCAAGAAACTAGGCAATATTTCTGACTTCTTTAGTTTTCTTGGTTTATTCATTTTTATACAGGATAGAGATTTTCTATAGCACCTTCTAGTATCATTTTTTTTTTTCCTTTCTCAAAATCTTCCTTGTGGACTATCACCATTTAGGGATGAACAGTCAGTCACTCCCATCATCCTAGAAGCAGCATAGGTACCACCCTCCCCAGTCATTGCCTCTCCCTTCCCCAACATATGCATACACATATATTATGTTTGAAAGAGAATATGTCAAGACAGGAGAAGAGCCAGAAACCTTAATAGTATATGGGTATCCTGAAATGACTTTTGATTTTTAAGGTTAACATTGAGCTCTAAGAATAATTATTAAGCTCCACATAGAGAAGTGTCTAGAGGTTCCGGAGAGACGTATGCTGAAGTAGGGCATTGCCACAGATGTTGCCAGGTTTCCACTGCATGACATCTAGGACCAGCTGAATGAACCTCACATGCCTCTTCTCAGGAGGGTCATTCCTCCACTTATGCAGTTTCATCTAATTTGGCAAAAGATACTTTTCCTACAAATAATTTTAAATTTGCTAGCCCCTTTTTTAATTTTCAAAATTATTATTTAGTTTATCTTTAGGAAGGTCCATTTGTAAACTCAAAAATAGTGGTTCTCAGCCACTCCTGAGAATATTTGGAACTCAGTCACTCCTGAGAATATTTAAATGTTAGTAGGGAAAAGCCACTGTGTTGCTTTTTAAAATGAATATTCTACTCAGGAGAAATGGGTAGTAGATTAATTACAGAGCCCCCCTCAGGAAAAAAAAAAATCTGTGCCAGCCATATGTCTTCTTGATGGGTTCATACAGTCACTGAATTTCTAAGTCTGCTCCAGACAGAACATGTGGCTGGTGCTTCAGCAGCCACACTAAGCTCTGTGGAGAATTCAGAGTTCCAGGTATGATAATGTGCCTTCTTCAATTCTGTCTTCCCCCTCCCAAGCCTCTAGATCTCAAAGTCTTTCTTTTCCTCCCTTCCTCCCAGGAGATGAAATATTTAAGGGCCATGAGAATACCAGACATGTTATTAAGAAAAAAGACTGTAACTTTCAGTCACACAGAAAATATTCAGAAAGACCTCAGAGTATGACCACTCTGACTGACAAAGTGGGGGGAAAAGTGATGCACAAGCATCTGAATGGTGTCCTTGTCACCCTCACCCCGTGACCAGCTGCTATGAAGTCTGGCAATTAGCCTCAGGATCTCTTTGGGAGGATAGAGCCAATGGCTCTTGTTAATAATAATACACATGGAATATCTGACATCCCATAGAAGGCTCTGTCTAAGTCAGTTCAAGATTTTAGAGTGCATTACTATAGACTGGTTATCTTATAAACAGTAGAAGTATTCTCACAGTTCTGGAGGCAGGAAGTCCATGATCCGAGTAGCAAGATGGTAGGGTTCTGGTGAAGGCTGTCTTCACATGACATGGTACAAGCTAGCCCTCCAGTTTCTGAAGGCCATTCTTGAGGTCTCCACCCTCATCAACTAATTACTTCTCAAAGTTCTCACCTCCAAATATAGTCACACTGGGGAGCAGATTTCAACATAGGAATTTTGAGGGGGTCACAAATGCTCAGGCCATAATAGGTACGAAAACCTACAACTTAGCTAAGAAAACACCAGATGGCCTGCTGACAAACGTGTACCCTTTATACGAACAAGTGATAGAGTGAGAATAGTAAGAGATGGGACCACCTTTCTTTCCACCCCAGAAAACAAGCAGTAAACTGTTTAAATCTCTATTCTTCATAATGTACAGAATAACATTATCTCCCTCCATAGAAATCCTGCCTTTTCTTTCATATAACTGCTCAGAAATAAAATAGCACTCTTTCTCTTCTCTCTTCAAGGAAACACATCTTGGTAGGCATGTTTAAATTTAGGGCAGTGGTTGGAAACAATTTGCCTCTCAGCCCTTGTAGCCCAAATCCGTAGGCCTGTACATATCTTCAAAGGATCAGTTCTTACACAATGGCCTGTGTTTTGTCAGTTTTGCTGTAAAAGTACCCAGCAATCTTTTTAAGTACTGTAATTTTGAAAATTTCATTTATTTCAAAAGACATCATCCAGTGGCCAATCAGACAAAAGAAACAAGAAGAATGGCAAAGCTCTTCAATAAGCAGATCAGAATCTTTCCAAACTTTAGACGATAAACACAATTTATCACAAGGAAGATTTCATTTTCCTTGTGTTCTTTGCTCAGTTTAGTAAACCATTATATAAAACTTTTATAGCCATTCATCTCATGCATGTAAGAAAACCCAACCCAAAGGCACTCTCTTTCACAAAAAAAAATGAAGACAAGGTACCACCATTAACTATTTTAAGGACATAACATTGTGGTAGGTTACAAATTTTCAAGGTTGTTTTGATACAGAAATTTAACTTTTCTTTCCTTCCTTTGCTGCAGAAGTTTAAAGTTTAGTGTTCCTTCCTTTGAAGAAGAAATAAATCTTGGTTGATTAACTCTGGTTATAAAGGGTCAACATCTATTGCAAAAAGAACTGAAGAATGATGAGATATTATGCAAGAAGGAAAAATAGAAGGGATCTGGGTATTTACTTACTGTATTGAACAAAAGCAGACAAAAGGTGAGTTTCCCGGTCAACCTAGAAAGAGATTTCACCTGGCTAAGAAAAAGAGAAGGAAGAAAGATGAAGGGTTTTTATGGTGTACATAAGGCAGTCTTGGTTGATGCCTGTTTTACCAGCACATAGATAGTATTGATTGAGAGATGGTGAGCATCCAAAAGTTATCTGGGAATTAGGTCAATATAGCAAATCACCAAGCCACCACTTGTACTTAGGTATCTGAGGGCTATCCTTTCTATTATTTCTGGAGAGGATTTTCCATTACTTCCAAACAACTTGACCAGAAATAGTAAAGATGGAGTTATGTTTGTCTGAGTCTAAGAATATGCTGGGTCTACATTAGTTTTATTTGTCCTTTGTTAAACCCACCATTGGTCAGGACCCCAATTATTGCTGGTCAGGTTGAGAAGCATGGAGTCTTGACATACAGGAAGATGCAGAATGGGCAACAACAAATGGAACCAGTTAGAGACCCACTTGAGTTACAGCAATGCTTTCTTCTCTCACAGAAAAGAAGCTCTTAGAATTAACAAGTAGTCACTTAGATTGTCACTGTAAAATGTTGGGTTGGGATTTGAGAAGCAAGATGTTGAACCTTTATAACCAGAGTTAATCAACCAAGATTTTTTTCTTCTTCAATGGTCTGAGGATGTGATACATAGATCTCCATTGAAAACCCAACATGGTATTAGGTTGAATAATATGAAATTTCAAGTGTTCAACCATTTTGGCTTACTAAAATGATATTTCTTTTTAGTCCAACATATTAAACTACTTGGGGATTTTGGAAGCTACACAGTGATGGCTACAGAATTTCTATAGAAGAAAGGGCTTAGGAAAGGTATTCTAGTAGGGAGAGAAAATATCAAAGGAATTTACAGTGCAACTGCATTTGCTTAGCAAACACACTGCTTTTACCAGGATTAAATGTTTACTTGGAACGTTCCTCTCTCCTGCCCACATCCAGCCATTCTTTCTACTGCCACAGATCTGAACCATCTTTATAATTCTTTCTGAAACATAGATGACTAAAAGCTGGTATGCCTTCAGACTGTCTTCTATTTACCTACTCTTCTCCCACAGTAACTTTATCATATCAAAACCCAGATTCCCAAATGCTACCTATTTTCTTCACACATACCAACCAATATTCCTTCAGCCTTTTTTAAAAAAACAAATTTTATCATTAGGCTCATTATTTCCTATACCAAACTTTTTAAAATCACTTTATTTGAGCAAAGAATGGTTCAACCCAAGCCCCAATACATGACCCTCAAATTCTTTTTATCTGAGCTTGATATCTCTGAGTGGAGGAATGATCTGATTGATCACATCAGTCCTCCTCTAGTCACGCAGATCTCCTATAATTTCTCTTCACTATCCCTTGCACCTTGTAACCTAATCCTAAATGATCCTCTCTCCGTGAATCTCTTACTTCTTTTTCTGAACTCAGCCACAGTGTTCTCTTGGCACAACCCTCATTACTAGCTGTTGCTTTCCATCTTTACCTTCCACTGGATGCTGCTGCACTTCAGCCCCTGTATTCCCCTCTGCTTGGATTTCTGTAACCTTCCCACTGTCTCTATATCGAACTACCCCCTACACTGTGGTCAAATCAATATTTCTTATTATTTTTATATTTTGATAATCTTGCCCAAAGATGAATGACTCCTTACCATTCAAGATGGGAAAAGGAGGAAGAAAAATGAGACTGGCATGAAGCTGGTCACCAAAAGCAGGGCAGGACACCATAGTTATTGGGAAAATCACAACGTCCATAGTGTTCCAAGGTCATGGCAGATTTAGTCAGTATTCAGGCCATAGACAACACCTGAGTTTCCAAGGGGAATAATCAGATTCCCAATGTGATGCATTAGAAATGAAAATGGGAATGACAGGCAACCTCAGGGGTCATAGAGAGTGATCAATGCTATGCTCCACTAGGCCTAGAGGTAGAGATGCTGAGTCTGTTTAAATACTCTTGCTTTTTATTCAGCCTGATGAAAACGTGGCCAGGGTTGTGTTGTCAGGGAGAAACTTAAGTAGGTCAAATCATTTGGAGCTAGAAAAATAATGTAGAGGCTGATAATCCTATTATTTCTTGGCTCAAAAACTTTGAGTGGTTCTGTACTGCCTTTAATGTCAATGAAATTCTCACAGTATCCCTCAACCTACCTTTCTGGCCCTGGCCTCAACAAATCCCCTACATACACCTAGAAATCCATCCAACCTGAAAAGTGCCTGCCCTGTTCCACTTCATGCCTTCATGATTTTCTTTTCCTGAAATGGTATCCTGTCCTTGTGTGTCTACTCAAAAAACTATCTACCATTCAGGTGCTGCTCACATCCCACCTCTTTTCAAAGACATTCCCAAATCAGGTAGATGGATTGAACTGCACCCTCCTTTGGACTTGGCATTTCTTACATCGTCAGCTTTGCTGAAATCAAATACTAAGACTCTAACTAAAAGTCTGCACATAGTTAACATTCAGAAAAAGTGCATTGATTTCATTTTGTACTCTATCTTTTACAGTGGATATTTTACACTCAACTACTCCATTCCCTAAAATCATAAGCATTATTTCCCATACAAGAGCCACAAATTAACCCATTAATCCTTTGTGAGTGTTACCATCATATCTTGTCCCAAACAGACCTTAATTCAGAATTATCTAATCTATTAAATGATCTCATTATATAATTAAATTATATAGCTCAATACTTGAGCATTGCCATTAACCTTGTTGGGCACTTTACAGTGAACATAGATGAATTTCCACTAGTGTGTACATTCAAATATTAATGCCCCAAGGCCCCACCTGCTGAAGGTTTTTGGTCTTTCACAGAGATCCCTCATCCCAATATTTCTGAGTATCTCCAACTGCTGATATGTATAGAGGGATCTGTCCTGATCACCACTGAGTGCCACAGCTTCCAAGCAGGGACTGTAGAGTCTTGGTGCCAGAGTCTTACCAAGGAAGCATTTGGGGCCAGAATTTTACATCCAACTCTATTGCTGCCACTGTGAGGGCTGGTAGATCATAAATCTTCATCATTACTCTCTGAAGTGAGGAAAAAGCCTTTTATGCATTATACTTAACTGATGAGAATGGAACCCTTCAATTAAGTCACAGAACTGCAAAGCTTTGTTATCAGTAACTCCCTCACCATCACAGTTAGCAAGATCACAACTCTGCACCCCAGGCTTTGTTTATCTCACAGAACTATACCTATGTGAGTGTCTGGAACTTTACGTTCCTGGGCCCATTTGACACAAAGAAGTGCATCTTAATCAAGGTGCCTACTAGACCATACTATAGCTCTCTATTCAGCCACCTGGGCAAAGATGGTATAAGGAGGAATGGATGTTTCTCTCTTTTAAATTCCTATAGCATATATCCCCGGCAAAGATGAATGAGCTCAATTTATTTCTTTCAACCTATATATGTGCAATACAAGTTATCCCAGGTATATTCCTCCCCTTCACTTATAATCCCATGTGTGGCAGGTTGGAGTGAGTTCCTATCTCTACTGGAAACAATGCTTTTTTCCCTTTTGGCCTACTTTGTCTGGCCTAATTTCAGTCATCTTCGTTTATCATGAAATTTCTCTTGGGGGTCCTATTTCCTTTCCTGAAAAGGCCTCCATTAGAGTTACAGAATTTCCTTTGAGATGTGAGTATATCCTTGAACTTCATCAGCGGTCAGGTCCAAGTTTTTTATTCTATGAGATTTTTCCATCCCAATATAAATTAGTGAATGTAAATGATGGATGGAAGGAGTGGCAACTCATACTTTTTCTTAACCATCTAAGATATTAACAATTGTTGCATATCAGAAACAATGTGAAAAGTCTTCTATGTTCCCTAAAAAAAAATCTAGGAGCTTGAAAATTTGACCAATACCAGGCTTAGTTCTTCAGCAGGGTTCCAGTTAATTCAGATGTGTATGAATAAAGTACCTGGGGAGATCTGAAAATAGCACCTGAGCATTCCAGTTAGACGACTAAGGAATTCTCATTATCCAACAAACAATAATGACAAATTTTCACAATGGCCATCATTCCATCAAAATGTATGAAACATGCAAAGAAACAGGAAAACACAACCCATATTGAAGACACTACTCAATCAATAGAAATCGACACAGACATGTCATATCTGTTAGAATTAGCAGGGACATTAACATAGTTATTTTAATTGTATCTCATAAGTTCAAAAAGTCAACTGGAGTCATGAAAGCTGTAAAAAATAAATTAGGAGGAATTATTACTTCAGGTGTCCCATAGCACAGTAAGGTAACAAAAGTCCACAACCATTTTTAACATATTTCAAAGTAACCAGTAAAGAAGTCTAAAGTTTCCCAACACATGGAAATGATACATGTTTAAAGAGGTGGAAATGCTAATTACCCTGACACAATCATTACATATTGTATACATTCATGGAATTATACTTTACCCTATAAACATCTAGAAGTATTATGTGTTAATTAAAATTTTAAAAAGATCCAAATCAAATTTTTGTAGATGAGAACTGTAATACCTGAGATAAAAATTACACTGAATGGTACCAATGGAAGTTTAAACATTGCAGAAGAAAATATTGGTAACCTTAAACATTCAAAATAAAACAAAGATTTAAAAATTTTTAAATGTGAGAGAACTTTGAGTGGCCTGTTATATGTGTCAAACATAATTGTATTAAATAATACTTAACCAGTACTTAATTGAGAACCTTAAAATTGTCAGTATGAGAGGAGATGGAAGATAATCCATGAAGAGAAACAGATGTGGAAGATGGTGATAGCATATTCCTTGTTAGAAACAATATCAGTTAAGAGACAGTTGAGCTACATCTTTAAAGTACTGAAAATTATAACAAACAAGAAAATTGCCAGCCTAAAATTCTATGCCCTACAAAAATACATTCTAAAACAAAAGTGAAATAAGAATTTTCAGAAACATAAAAGCTGGCACAATTTGTCACCAGCAGATTTTCACTACAAGGAAGGAAGTTATCAGGCAAAAAAGGAAATGCTACTAGATAGAAATATTGACCCACACAAAGAAATTAAAGAACTGGATATAATAGATGTTTCTAGCCCAAATCTCTTCTAGTATTTCATTTCTTATAGATTTTCTTCTAGGTGTTTTAAATATCTTTAAAAGATAACTGATCAGTTAGACAAAAATAAAAATATAATATTTTAAGAATATAAATGTAAAATGCATAACAGTTGCATAGAGGCCAAGAGTGGAGAAATGGAAGTATACTATTTTAAGGATCCGAAACTCCATGTAAAGTTGTATAACACTATTTTCAGGTAACCTGTTGTTAGTCAGATTTCTATCACGGTGACAAAATGCCTGAGATAAACAACTTATAAAGAGGAAAGAGGTTTTGTTTTGTTTTGTTTTGTTTTTAGCTCAGGATTACTAGGATTTTTTAGTCCATGGTCACTTGGCCCTGTGGCAGGACAGTGTATAATGTTGGGAGCACATAGTAGAGAATGTCGGTTCAGCTCATCATGGCAGGGCAGTAAAGAGAGAGTGGGGAAGGGGCCAGGGTCCCTTTCAAGGACATACCTTCAATGACATAATTTCTTCCATCTAGGCCCTACTTTCTAAAGGTTCCACCCCTTCCAATAGTACCACATGGTGGTAATGAACCTTTAAAACATGAGCCTTTGGGAGGCATTCTAGATCCAAACACCTATAATAATGCAAAGATGCATGTTATGAGGCTAACAGCAATCATTAGAATAACAAAGAGTATTGTTACAGCTAATAACTCAAGAAAGGAGAATTTGAAAACACAGTTATTTTAAAAGTATGCAGAAGTAGACAACAAAGAATGGATAGAACAAAAACAAATTGCAAAATGGTAGATTTAAACCTGGCCATATCAACCTATTATTGACTATTATTGTCTAAACACTCCAGTTAAAATTCAGAAACTGTGACATTTGATCAACAAAAGAAAAAAAAAAGAAAAGATGCAGATGGGGTGAGATGGTAGCTCACTGTGATTCATACTTCACCGATGGCTGATGATACTGGTCATTTTGTCATGTATTTGTTGGACATTTATATATCTTATTTTATAAAATGTCTATTTAAATAATTTTCTTTTTTAAAAAAAATACCTTTTTTAAATTTTTTAGGTATAGATGGACACAACACAATACCTTTATTTTTATGTAGTGCTGAGGATCCAACCCGGGCCCCACCATGCTAGGCAAGCACTCTACCACTGAGCTACAATCCCAGCCCCTATTTAAACAATTTTCATTATAAGGAATCTTATTATTAAGTGGATACTTATTTTTGTTACATCTTTTGAACCCCTTATATGTTCAGAGTATTAATTCTTTGTCAGATGAGTAGTTGGCACATGTTTTCTCTCACTCTGTAGGTTGTCTCTTCATTTGGTTGGTTGTTGTCACAAGTGAGGAGAAGTATTAAGTTCTGGTGTTCTATAGCACAGGTGGGTGACTAAAGTTCAAAATAAGCTGTTAAATACTTGAAGATCTAGAAGACTGCAGCTTCTAGAAGAAATGATGAGGAGAGGGTAATACTAGCGAACCTGATATGATCAGGGCATGCTGTTTGGATGTGTTGAAATACCACACCATATCCCATTTATGTGTACAATTATTACATGTTAATAAAACAATTCTTAAAAAGACTCAACTCTCCACAGTCTGAAAACGTACCTGTGAAAATAAGAGACAAAGTATATTTTTTTTAAAAAAGGAATATAAAAATATATACTATGTAAACACTATAAGAAGGTAGAAGTGGTGATGTTGATATCACACTAACTAGAATTCAGGACAAGGAATATCCTAAAAGATAAATAAGGACATTTTCTAATTAAAGAAGCCCTGACAGAGCAAACATAATAATAAATATGCATGTCACTAATAACAGAGGAAAAGGCAAAAAAACCTCACAATTATATTTATACTATGTAAGAGATCCATTTAAGAATCGCCTCACGTGGCTGGGGTGGGGGGGGAGGGGGCTCACAAATGTGAAGCCTGCAGGGCAGAGGAACAGGCTGAAGCCCCAGCCAGCGTTGATGCTGCAGTCTGATTGCAGTGAACCACAAGTGGACTGTTTCAGATAAGAGAATATTTTTATGTTTTGATTAAAATGAGATTACAAGGGTGAAAAATTGTCAAGGAGCATGAAACTAGTCACTTAAGAAGGGACATATTTTATTGTATGTAAATGAAATTCTAGTTGTAATAGCATTACTTTTTAAAGTAATATCCACTTATTGTAACATGTCAGAGTATAGAAGTATATACAAAAAATAAAATAAAAAATTTCAAACCCCACCCCACCAAAATCCAATTCCCTGAAGTAAACAAGAGTTAAGAGAGTCCTCTCTGATGACCTCCTTGACACCACTCTATTCTTCTTCTTAACTAGCTTTCTGCATGTTCCTCAATGGCAGTTCTAACTGTCTGGCCACCAAAGAGCAGGACTCCTCAGGATTCTGTCCTCAATTCTTTTCCCGTTCTGTTGTATACATTTTTATTGCTTGATCTTACATGCATTTACTTCCTCTATTCTAAAGCTAATGTCAGACAGAGTCTCTTTCTGAATGCTGACAACTTCTTCTCCCTAAGGTCCAACAGGAAAAGGAGTGAACTGTCATCTTCACCTACACCCGCCCATCACCCTCCTTCACTTCCTTCCTGTTTAAAGACACCATTGCTCACTGATCCCCCTTGCAGGAAGTGGGAGGTCAATCCAAAATACAATGGACAAAGAGCAGTAGTAAACTTTTGGATTCACAGCTTTAGTTTTAAGGAAAAATAGCGTAATGGGTAGAAGGAGAGCAAGTCCTGCATTCACTGCACACTGCCCAGCTTCTTTCTGTCAAATGTTTCCTTGGCCTGAGAGAAATGACCTTGTTGATTTCACCTGAAACAACCCGACATGTTGCCCCCACTAGTCTGTGAAGGGAAGGAGTGAAAAGGAAATGTCCACACATTTGATGCCCACCTGGACCCCACGAGCTGACATCCAGGACAGTTTCTCTCCAGCTCCATCATCCATTGCAAGGCCATGTAAATAATCTCTGAGTTGAATTTTGGGATACAGTCCCCACATAATCAATCCAGATCTTTTACTCCAATGTTGTTGGGAGGTATTATTTCTAGGAAAAGTACCTCACAATTGAGAACTGAATCAAGATCCTCCATCCCAGGATTTCTGACAGCAGGTCCTGCCAAGCCTTCACCCTACATTCGTCTCTAAATGTGGCATGCCCACCTGTGTTCCAACTTCTGCCCCATTCACTTTCTCAGCAAAAAATGTACTCTTTACCCATTCCTACACACCAAGAAAACTTCCTATTTTTTTTTTTTTTTACTTTAGTACCACTGGAATTCATTTTATGCCTTCTGTACGCTAGTTACCTATAAAATATCTTATTCTCTATCACCTATGGGATATCTTTGCTTTAATTGTCTTGTATTTTGTATAACTTTTATATCCAGGGCTCAGCATAGGTTTTTCTCAACGTTGGTACTGTCAACATTTTGGGCCCAAATAATTCCTCATTTTGAGAGGCTCCCCTGTCTGTTTGGGGGTTTTTCATAGCATCTGTGTCCTCTGCCACTAAATGATAATCCTCCCACATCATAATCATGACAATAAAAATTTTCCAGTGTCTCCTGTGGGCAAATATCACCCTTGTTGAAAACCATTGGCCTAACCCACATCCTGGCACAAAGAAATATATGGAATTAATAACATTGTTTATTAGGTGTTGCAAGCAATGGCAGGAAAGTGTAGAAGTCAACACATCATCGCATAGTTAGCCAAATAGGAGGAGGTAGACAGAGGGAGAAGGCAAACAGGCTACAGTGATAGGGCCTACAGAAACAAAAGAGGGTTGGCAAAGCAGAAACATCAATGTGTCCTCTCCTCAGAAGTCCAAACTTGTAAAGAGCAGAGCTAGACTTTGAACCTTGGTTTATATGCTTAATCAGGAAGATGATTATGTATATTCCCCCATGTAAACCTGATCAGGCCATGGGAAGGCATATTCCAAACAGGGCAGGAATATGCTCCAATATTTTCACGTAAAATGCAAATAGATCTCACTGGCTCATGAAGGTGAACAATGGATTGGGATTTCCCCAAAATTGATTGCTGCCCTCCTGGAGAACTGGGAAGGAATAATGAACACTCCACTTTATTGGAATAGAAATGAAATAGAACCTCACATCTTCCCATATCTGGATTTGGTCACCAAGATTTGGAAGACATATGTGGAAACAGCATAGTAGGGTTTGTATTTGAATGGGCAGGGTTTTTAGGGCAAGTCAAATGTACTTTTGCACTAAAATAAAAAACATGTGAGCATCATAATGGAAATGCAGAAATCATAAATAGCAAAGCTAATGCCAACACAGCAGCAGTACAAAAGATCAGCAAAGAGGCATGACTGAGTGTTAAAAATAAAATAGGTTCTGAAGAGACACACTGAATATAGGAATTTTTTGTTTTGTTTTTTAAAGCCAGTGTAACAAATGATGGTAATAGTAACTTTGGCAGGCTGCTGAAAAGCTCAGTATCTTAAAAAAAAATGATTCTCTCTTTCCTAGCAAAAATAATATTAAAATGAAACTGGGATATTTATTTCCCTTTTTAACACAGCAGGGATCACTTACAGCAAATAAGCCTAACAACACTCCAATGGAAGAACCACTGAAGCTGCTAGGAACTGACCATTGTCATTATCCACACAATGCATTAAGTGCTCAGAGCATGCCTAACCACAGTCTACCCAGGCTGCCTGCCTTCAGAGCTGTTTATTTCCCCCCATAAAATCGCAAAAGATGTTATTAAACAGAAAGGGAACTCCTCAACGACTCCCACTCTCACCTCACCCTATGCCGACCCCTAATGCAGGAAAGAGAAAAGTGGACCCATAATGCAGCACAGCGACTAGGAGCCAGATGTGGAAGAACTTACCAATTAGACAGTTATTCAGCACCTGCATGGTGTCAAGGACTTGTATCAGGTTCTGTAAAATAAAACAGAGAAGTCAAACTATTTTTTTTTTCTCGAGTTTACAGATTATTAACGAGGACGAGAAGCCCAAAAAGCAATTGTATGTTTCCAAAACAGGCTGCTTAGATCAGAGAGCAGAGGCAAGGGAGTCCATGGATCTTCAAGGGGCTCAATCAATGAAGGCTTTCAAGAAGAATGCTTAATTGTTAAAGGGTGTATGACAGACACTTAAAAGCAGAACAGACCCTTATCAACCTGAGAGAAAATTAGATTTAACAGTACTTGAAATCCAAGGGGTGAATTCAAGGGCATTGTATGGCTGCACTTGCTGCCTTGAGCAAGGGGCTCAATCTCCCTGTCTCACTTTTCTCATTTATGAAATGTTGCAACACTAATTTCTTTTTCATGGATTGTTTTCATAGATTGAAGTGTAGGTGAAATAATTCACCTTATGTGCGAATAAGCAGCATAGTTGTTACTATAATTACTATGGTGACTTCTAGAACAATACAGTAAAAACTACAGAGCAGAAGAAAATGCACCAAGCAGATACACAAATTTATCTTCTGCTGATAGTAGGATTAGGGGTGAATTGCTTTCCTTCTACTTTTCTGCATTTTCTACATTTTCTATAATGAGCATATATTACTTCATAATCAGTAAAAACATCAGCATTTAAAACAGATTTTAAATTTAAATTTATTGAATGAATTATTTGGCAGGAATAATAAATGTTAATACAACTCACATAATCAAGGTACTTTTGAATGTACTAATCCTTGATTATACTGAATACTTAAATGGTGTCAAACATGTCCTAGGTCACACAGAGAAATGGAAAAGTACTTTCCCGGTCCTCAGGTAGAGTGTTGTGAATAAATGTATTCTCTTCTCTGTGAAAGTCTAAATAAACTGCTGCTATGTAAATAGATATGCATAAAAAAAGATACTAGAGACCGACCAGATAGCGCTTCAGGATTGGACATTAGATGATATGAGTTCAAATCTTGATTCATACTCAGAAAATACTGATTGACTGCCTACTATGTGTTGGACATTTGTGGGCCACAGGGAATACAGCAGTATTTGTTCAAACAATCAATGTGATGCCTTAGACATGCTTTTTAACTCGTTTGTCCCTATGGTCTTAACCCTTTTAATGGGAAAGAGCCAGTGAGATAACATAATCAGAATCCAGTATAAGCAAGTACACAGCACCCTTCTGCACTGAAATTTTCCGCCAATATTCAAACACGTGGTTAAATCTTCCATTTTAAAAATAATACTACGGTAATGATAACATTTCCACAATACCACATCCCTTCCAGTTACCAACTCATTTTTCTCCTACTTCTTACTTGCTCTCTTCAATTCTTCTCCTTCCATTCTCTTTTGAACCCACTCCAAACAGGCTTTCATCCAGGAAAATGCTTTTGTCAACAGGGCCTTAGATAGCAAATACTATGCCTTTGTGCAAATGCAAAAATGATGTTTCTTTGGATTGATGAATTAAAAATAGCTGTGCTTTCCAAGTAGTTGTTGCAGAGTAATTTACAAATTACAGTTACCAACAGCTGCGCTCTCTGAGTAGCTACAGCAGAGTGCAGGGAACGTTTTAACACCACAGACCCATTCATGTGAAAACTTGCATACAAGGCATAAGAGCATCCACAGCGTTCCTCTTCATGACCAACAGTGGTTTCCCTGTAGTTAAGTAGTGGTTGATTCTCAGTCCTTATTTTATTTTGCAATACCAGCAAGATAATGCCTGAGTTTAATCTTCCCTCCACTTTGAAGCACCCCTTTAACAACACACCCCCTTTCGTTTTTTCCTCCTTGCTGGCTCCTCTTTCTCTCTCAGACCTCTTAACACTAAAGTGGCTGTAAAAGGCTAGGCTTTGGATATATTCTATTTTCTATCTGAAATAATCCCCTTATAGAACCAAGCTAATCTCAGGCATATGCTGATAGTGCCCAACTATGAAACTTCAGTCAGAATCCTTCCCATTAATTCCAGCTCCTGTATCCAACTGCCTCACAGCCATCTGCACTTGGATGTCTAATAGGCATTTCAAAGTGAGAAAGCCCAAAACCAGGTTCCTAATCCCCACCCTACCCCAATATGGCCTTCCTATTTTTCTGATTACTCAGGTTCCAAACCTTGAAGTAGCCCACAATTCCTTCTTTCTCTCATACTCCCTACCAATGAGCATTACTTTAAATATTGAACAACTTCTCACCAACTCTACAACTCACGCTTTGTCCAAACCACTACCAATATCCATATTTGTTAATTACTCCCTAACTCTTGAATTCACTTCTTTTCTGAGTTATTTTCTTTTCCACAGGAGTCAGTGTGGTCCTGTTACAATTTGTCAGATTGTATTACTGTTTATGTAAAACCTTCCAGTGGGATCCTACCAAACCCAGAGAAAAGGCCAGTGATCACAATTTCACACAAGCTTCTCCACCACACCTGGCTTGAGCTGTCTCTCTAACCTCACCTCCAACACCTGCCCCAACACACACAGTTCATTCCACTTCTGCCATGTTTGCCACTTCACACCAAGCACGCACACACACAACCTACTTCAGGGACTTTCTATTTGCTGTTACCGCCTGCAGAAATACTTTTCCCTCTGTTTCTTTTTCCTGAAATGTGTCTTTTCCCCCCAGAAAGCTCTCTTGTTTACTCCTCTTCCAGACTAACCTTCTCATGATGCCTCCCTGACCACCATATTTATAACTAAACTATGTATTTCCTTCCCAACCTTATTAACTAAGAAATATATTTTAGTCATAACAGGGTCATAACAATTAGTAGAAATCTGATACTTGTTGATATAATACACAGATATCAACACAACATATAATACTTGAATAAACATTGTAATTATCAATAGTGACACAGCCCTTCACTTAAGGTCTGTCTGAAGATGAAGATGCAGAATGGGGAGAAGGTGAACTCAATGATGCTGGAGGGGGGACTGGCCATTCTCTAAAGTGGGACAAATGCCAACAGTGACATCGCAGAATACAAGAGCTATGAAAGTAAAGGCAGTACTAATTCTCATTTGTCAAATTTACCAAATTTTACTTAATTTGTTCCCAAACAAATCAGATTCAGGTGATTTTAAAAAATGTCCCTAAAGAAATTTATAAAGTTCAGAGAGATTTAATGAATTTAAGTGAAAAATTATAATGATATATGCCTATATAGACATATTCAGGTTCATCGCTATCCCAAGTATCCTATTCTGCAAACATATACAGTTATGTATGGTCATTTGATCAGTTCCAGCCAATGGAGTGTGAACTGAGAGAACAAACACCCTGGGTTTCACCCTGCCAAGGCAGGTGTGCATGTAGCCTCATTTTGAAAAGACAAAGCCACAGGATCACAGGAGCCAGCACTAACAAGTCCTGTATAGAAGACATCAGCCAAAGAGGGTAATTGGGTCCTGCTCTATATTCTGCGTAACTTACACAGACTTTGCTTTCAAAGCCGCTGAAACATGAAGGTTGTTTGCAATGGAACTTATAACAGCTAACCTCTGTTAATACAATCCTACAAAGGTTTATGTAAGTCTGTGTGCAAATAAATGATACAGATTGAGAAAGTTACAATTGTATTATAAAACTGAAGGAGCAGTATGATTTATGGAGTGAGAAATGTTGATGAGATACAAAATATTCCACTATGAGAAAACATACAAGAGAGGCAATGGAAATATCTACCTAATAAAATGGTGCAATAAGTCCTAACAAAAAATAGGGTTCCTTGAAAAAGGCAGTATACTGAAGGGAAGTACTGACATGTAAATTCATCTCCTTGAGTATTTGTGTACATGTGTGTGGTATTCATCATCAACTTATCGATCCTTTCTCAGACATGGGTTATTGAAACACCATTTGTTTCACCCTAGGTTTCTAGTAATAACTTTAACCCTAGGTTTCTAGGAATCCACTGGATTTCTTAAACCTGTTCTCGCCCTAAAAGAACACCAGAACTTCTGGATGTCCAGCATTCCAAGCACAGGTTGCGGGAGATAGAAGTGCTACCTCAGGGGACAGCTCTGCCTAGTGACATTACTACATTCTTAATCCACTTTGTCCACCATGCCCTGATTCCATGTTCCATCCCTAAAAGCAAGCCTCTCGGAATTCCATGTAGTACTTCCAGTTCTAAGGAGTACTACAATCCCCTCTGCTTTTCCACATCTTCAAACATCGATCTACCACTTTGCTAAACATCTTTTAATTTCTTTTTTCTTTCTGTTGCTGAATTCTAGTTTAATTCCAAATGTGATGGACATCATTATACAAAGTACATGTATGAAAACTTGAATTGGAAGTCAACATACTTTATATACAAACAGAGATACACAACTCATGGTATGTATGTATATTAAGAATTGTGATGCAAAAAAAAAGAATAGAGTTACCTTATATTAGGTAGAGGAGGTAATGAAAGGAGGGGAAGGCAGGGGATGTGGGGATAAGAAATATAGTAGAATGAAACAGACATTATTACTTTATGTATATATGTGATTATATGACCAATGTGATTCTACAATATTGCCGCAGTCTGGCTGGGCACAAATGCTGCAGTCTGGCTGGGCACACAATCACGAGCCACCACACAGCTTGTAGATTCAAACAGCAACTCTTCATTCCCGAACTCACACCAGCCGTCTACAATCACGTTCTGGGGAAATCCACGTTCTCTGCCCAAAATCACATCCACTGGGCTTCTATCTCCCAAAAAATACTGTCTGAATCCCGTGAGAACTCAAGGGGAACTCAGGCAGCAGGATACGCCCTATTCCCAGCAGGAATAATCTTAAACCTGGAACGCCCTAAACCCGATTATCCTAAACCGGGAACACCCTAATCCCGGATCCGCCCTGGTCCTTGAGCAAGGTCACCTAACTGTAATGTCACTGCAAAATGTCCTATTTCCACGAGTCCTTCCACTAAGCAACATGGGGTACGCTGGCAAGGAAATTGTCATACCTACTTGGCTAATGGCTCCCAGCAAATATATATACTCAGAAAAATGAGAAGTTATATCCCATCTATGATATATCAAAGTATATAAGTGCATTCTACTGTCATATATAACTAATTAAAACAAATAAAAAATTAAAAAATAATTAAATAAAAATGCATTTGTTTCCATAGTGCCAGTTGAAAAAAAAATAAGTTTTATTATTTTTTTCTGAAGATAGCATGACATTTTTCTTGGGCTGATTTTAAGAACTTTCTATTGGCATCAATTTGATTAGGACACATTTAGCTGTTTTCCTTACATTTATTCTGCTTGGTGTTGTATTTGCTGTGTCTCTTGCATCTAAGTGTTGATGTCTTTTATCTACTATGGACAATTTTCAGTCATTATCTTTCAAATATTGCTCAGTCACTTTTGCCACCTCATCTTTAGCTGATACTCCAGTGACACATTTCTTTAAATCTTTTGTCCACATTCCCTAGGTCCTTTATTCTTTATTTGTGTTTCTTTTAGTTGTTCTGTCTCTGTTTCAGTTTGGGTACTTTTTTTAATCAGTTTTTGAGTTCCATAATAATATCTTTGGCTTCATTCAAGTAGATGCTAAAATTAATTTGAAAGATTAAATATTTTCGTTGTTAAATATTTAAGTTTATGGATTCTAATTATTTAACGAATCCCTCTCTTATCCTGTCAATTTTATCTATTTCTTTTACCTATATATAGTAATTGTATCATAATCTTCATCAACTGGATGTTTGAATATGGTCTATCTATTCCTGTTGATTTTTTCCTCAGTTATTGAGAATGTTTTTTGCCTTCTCACATGTCCTTCAATTTTAATTATGTATAAGATATCATCTATTAGATAAGCTGAAGCTAAAATAGATATGACTTTCTCCTACAAAGGGTTTGCCCTTGCCTGTGTTGCAGGTGTGATCATAGCAATTCTACCAGGAATTGAGCTCGATCATATCTATTTTTATTATTATTATTTAGTAAAAAGCATTCTTCCTTTAGTTTCAAGTGTCTCCTGGAAATCTATCAGGTTTGTTGCATGCTCCTCCCTTCAGTGAAATTTTTTCTGAGAAGCATGGAGTTGTAAAAGACCTCCTCCTTTTCCTCTACCTCTTCCTGCCCCTCTTTCTCTCTAGTTCATCTTTACAAGACCCCCGCTCCATCCTATCAATCAGAAAACATTCAGTGTAGAAAACATGTCATGGTTTGGGTCTCTTAGATTCCAGTCTCTTGATCCCACTCAAGTGACCTCACCTCTACTGTTTTCCCAGAGAATCCTTACTTTGTGACAAGCACTTCCTCAGTTCAAATGCCCCATGGATCTTGTGAACGAAGTTCACCAAAAAAGCGTCCCCATCTCTAGATTTTAGTTCATTCATTTATCTTTTCTTCTTAAACTCTCCTATATTTGTAAAAGTATAAATTTATGAGTACTCTGTTTTTTATTTCCCCTAGATGTTATAACAGGAATTATAGTATTCCATACCTATGATATTATAACTTGTAAAAGTCAAGTTCTGTATTTAGGTTTTGAATTGTTTAAATCTAAACAAAGGATTTTATTTTGTTAAGCTTTAAGTCCACTTTTCAGACTTTTGAATATTAATTGTTATTCAAAACATAGGAAATCAATTCCAGTTTTGTTTCCATTTTTTGACTAGCATTTAAGTAATCATCCAATCAATGAATTAACTAGAACTAAGTTATTTTGACTAGGTAAAACTACAAATATATCTAGTGAAATACAAAATGTGTTTAAATTAATAAGTACCAATTAATGCTCTTTAATCAAATATTCAACCACTTGATGGATCTTCTCCATCATTTTATTTGAGTTAGACCTTCATCTGCAAGACAGATTGTCAATGGACATGACAAGAGAAAAGATACACTAAGATAAATTGTAGTAAGCTTACTTTTCCTTAAAATATCTTAAAGAGTGTTATTCAGAAGTTGATAGTTTAAAAGTTAAAACTATAACTCCTAATAGTTGTAATAGTAGCTTAGAGGTGATAATAAATTATTCACAAATTTTAAAATCATTTTAGCTGAGTAGATAAAGCATCCATGTTAAATTTTAAAGCATGACTCACTGAAGAGAATACAGGTTTCAGATCTGAGCCATATATGAAATTATAATAAAAGAAATGAATACATAAAAGAAAGATGCTCTGAAAGTGGTATTTGTGAGAAAATTATTAATAGGCAGTTTTCATCTACACAGATATCTCTCCTTTAGTTCCAGTAAGTCATATGCCAATGTTGCTTAAATTTAAGATCCTTTCTCACTACTAGATAGTGAAATTGTTTATCAAATCACAATCAAAATTTCTAAAAAGAAAAATTAGTTAAGAGGTTATATCAAAGAATTTCTCTTATAAATGGTTTAGGGAAATGTGCTTTATTATATAGACAGATATACAGATGCAAAAAACCATATACACCTACATACAAAAAGGTATGGTGGTAAGAAAAAAACATTTAATATGAATTGTAGTAAAAAAAAAATGAAAGTATATCTCAGGTGAGGTCATGGGCTACACATAGCAATTCATCCAGAACAAAGAATAAGATGCCTGGCACTAGATCCACCCACCAAAGCAGACCAGGTGCTGGTAAACAGACCCAACCTAGGTGAGCAAGCTTGCCATTTCCTAATATACATACTGACAACTATTCATATACATCCATCCATCACCACTGAGAGAGACCGCCACACTGCCATACCTATTCCCTAACTAGATTATGGAAGAGTTAGCTATTCCCCACATTCACCCATTTGGTCATGGTCCCAATTAGAGTACTATCTTGGCTATTTTTTAGTCTCTAATTCCACTTTTTATCTGACCTTTTTGAATCTGACAACTTGGATTTTTGTTGCTTGTTTACACACAAATCACTTTATTTCTTTGATCTCCCTTGGACATATTGATTGGCTCTTGGTCAATTCCTTAGGTGAGACCCCAGTCTCTTAAGAATTCTCTATTCATCAAACACTTTCCATTGATCCACAGAGACTATGGGTAGGGAAAATCTTATCCTCACCCACTACTGACATTTCTTCCTTTACAGAGATGCCCCCACATACTGAAATATTAGGTCTAGTTTCCACAACTGTGACCAATCCCATTCATAGCTTAGGCCTTGAAGCAACAATCTAATTTCATTAGATTAATGAAATATAAATTAATTTTAAAAGTTTATCAATCTAAGCTGCCTAAGCTTAGATTCCATCTTAGATAACAATCTAAGATGAAAAATCAGCAAATTCCCTGTTAATTACATATAGCTTTAAAAAAACTTACATCCTAGCAGCTGGAGCAGACCAACAAAGACAAAGAAGGCAGATAAAGTTTGTGTATGAATTTGGGATAGAATAATAAGAGAAAAGGTAGAACAGGTTAGCTTCTGGCACCTAATCAGACTGGGATCCAGAGCAGAATCTTAGTGTCATGCAGTGTACCACACAACCAATGCAGATAGTAGAACATGGAACTTGGGTCCAGTTCTGATATGGGTCTTCTTATAAGGATGGTCTTTCGAGGAAAGTTCTATGACTCAGGGAAAGTGTAAAAACAACAGAGAGTCAGTTGAACAAGAATCTAGAAGTCATCAATTCAGTTAGGGTTACAACTCTAACAAGAGGCATAGTTCCCTATCAAACGTAGATAAACACTAGATCAGAGCTCCTTCACAATTTACCTGCCTCTGCCTAAAACCCAGATTACATCAAGAACAAACACTTACATAGACCATAGGTTATAAATCCAGAAGGCCAAATTATGTTGTTATTAAGCTGGTGGGGGTGATGGTGGCAGATAGCTAGCTAGCTAGCACAGACCAGGGAAATAAGTCAAGTGTTAAAGGAACAGAGATGTGACATTTTTCTGAAATGAGTTGCCAAGAAGTTGGATAGGTGGAAGAAAATAATTTGTTGTTTCAAGACAAAGAAGTGAAAGAGAAAAGAATGTGTAAAGTAACTGTGTTCAATGCTTGCTCCAGGACCAAGCAGTGCTGATGAGCAGATGCTGGGTCCAATATCACCTATATTATTGTGTTGAGCAGAACTCTTAGGTGCTGTGATCATGCAATGAATGCAAAAGGAGATTGGGAACTGAGCTAATTAATAAGTCAACAATCAATACAGATTAAGGTGAGAGTCAGCCTATGAAAACTGGAGAGAACAGAAAGAACAGATGCTGACATAAAAGATAGTAACATCCAGTCTTGATATTATAGATTCCCCCATGGGGCTCCGGAACTACTATGAAAAATGTTCAGATCCATATGTACTCTGAGCATTTTCAAATGATAAAATGCTGTCCTGCATCACTATCACTTTCAAATACATGGAGGTTCGATTAGATTAATGAAATATAAATTAATTTTAAAAGTATATCAACTTAATTGGTTATGTATTTCTCACCATTGTGAATACCAAAATATAACTATCAAATGTTGCTCTAAAAATTGTTTGATATTATAAAACATTCCTCATAGTCACATAGGCTGAGATTTAATATTTCAGAAGCAAAAATAGAGGCAATATCATCAAAAAGAGAAAACAAATAGAACTAGGGGTAGGTTGAAGAGGAGAGGTGGGGAAGGCAGTGTAGTAAGGTAGAGCGAACACAGTCCTGTCATTAGTTCAGATCCCCTCTGCATTATTTTCTAGCTGTGGAGTCTTGGGCAAATTATTCTTTTCTATAGATGGTTCAACAACAATAAAACTGATATAACATAACCCAAATTTAGAGTGTTGTTGCAAGGATTAATAACAAAATATGCAAGGATGTTGGGAGTGGGTGTGTAATTTGTTTTGGCCAATAGAACACAAGCAGAAGTTACAGTGTGTGGGTTTCAAGTCAGGGTCTTTGTCCTCCTGTGAATCACCATGATAAGAGCATGCCCTGGTTGCTGCTGGTCCAAAAAGAGTGTGAAGCCATATGAAGCAGATTTTAAATCAACAGCCCAATCAACTAGCAGCTATGTGAGAATGAAATTTGCTTGTTCAGATAAACACTGAGTTTTAGACTGCTTTGTTATACATTGTTGTATATTAACAAAATATTGTTGGATCAGTATGATGGTAGTATGACTTAATATCTAGCAAGACAATACACACCTATTATTTTTCATATATTTTAGCTATAATCAGATGTATATTCAGTCATATGAAGTTTAACATCACCTACAATTGAAAGGTTAAGAAAAACATAAATTTAAGTTGCCATTTATAATTATACCACATTCCTAATTTATTCAGATCTTGCTTTGTTTTATAAAATGGAATATTTTATACTTTTCTTTAAATGAATCCTTTATCACATAGTTTGTCACTATTGGAAATGGGCTCTTTTCCCATTTCTGTTTCTAGCTTGCTATTGGCAGTAAAGATAAAGCTAGTAAGTTTTTTCACGTTAGCCTTATATCCAGCTACCTAATCATATTTCCATATTAAACCTACAAATTTTCTCAAGTTATTGCTTTCTAGCTAACTAATCCTATAAGTGGAATAAAAATAATCGTATCTCTCTTTCTTATAGTAGTTATTGAATTTATTTCCACTTTCTTGTCTTATTGTGGTCAATGTGATGAATGCAAAGTCTTGGTGACAACATTATGGAGGGCAGCATAACATCAGCTAAGAGGAAGAGATAAAGATAAACATTATTGAAAAAAATTATTATACTAGTAAATGTAAAAGGACTTAGCAATGCTAGAGTTAAGCTACATATCATTATAGACAAAAAAAAACTTTAACAAAAAGATATTTTGTGGTATATCACTAAGAGATCTAGTGAAGATTTCAGATAGCCTACTAAAACATCCAGGTGGAAAAGCACCTTTGCTCCCCTAGCACCTGAATTTTGATTTTTGATAATATCTTTCACTTGAAGCAACACTATATTTGGGGGTAGGGAACAAAACCAAGATGGGTCTGAAAAATATTGCTAACAAACAAGGATACTTTAAAAATGCCTGAGTAGTGGCAATAACACAAAGGAATTTCTAAAGGGGTTACACTGGCTAGCTATAACAACGTGAGCATCAGAAGGAAAATAAAAAACAGAGCCATAATGATAATCAACATGAAAAGTAGAAAAGTAAATGTAGTAAGAATTGACTGACTTACATGGTTTTAATGAGAGAGGAGTATTGATTTGTATAGGCATTCTGTTCTGTTTTTTTCTATAAAGTATATGTCTGTTTGTAGAGGACTCACATTTTCTTTATGAGTTAAGTAGAATGGATAGAGAAAACTAGAAATACACAGAATAGCTGGGTCAAATGGTGATTTCATTTCCAGATTTCCAAAGAATCTCCATACTGCTTTCCATATTGGCTGCACCAATTTGCAGTCCCACCAGCAATGTATGAATGTGCCTTTTCCACCACATCCTCACCAACACTTATTGTTGTTTGTCTTTATAATAGCTGCCATTCTGACTGGAGGGAGATGATATCTTAGTTTTGATTTGCATTTATCTAATTGCTAGAGATGATAAACATTTTTTCATATATTTGTTGAGTGAGTGTATATCCTTTTCTGAGAAGTGTCTGTTCCAGTCCATGGCCCATTTATTGATTGGGTTATTTCTTTTTTTGGTGCTTAGCTTTTTGAGTTCTTTATATACCTTAGAAATTAGTGCTCTCTCCTCTATACTCAAAGAATTTAAAATCAGCATACTACAGGGACACAGCCACATTAATGTTTATAGCAGCATAATTCACAATAGCTAAACTGTGGAACCAATCTAGATGCCCTTCAGTAGATGACTGAATTTTAAAAATGTGGCATATATACACAATAGAATATTACTCAGCAATAAAAGAGAATAAAATTATGGCATTTGCAGGTAAATGGATGGCGTTGGAGAAGATAATGCTAAGTGAAGTTAGCCAATCCCAAAACAACAAATGCCGAATATTTTCTCGGATATAAGGAGGCTGATTCATAGTTGGGTAGGAAGGTGGAGCATGGGAGGAATAGACAAACTCTAGATAGGGCAGAAGGGTGAGAGGGGAAGGGAGGGGGCAGGAGGTTAGCAAGGATAGTGGAACGTGATGGACATTATTATCCAAAGTACATGTATGAATATATGAATTTGTGTGAACATACTTTATATACAGCATGTAGTTGGACTGAAGGCTGTGATTTATTACAGCCAAAGGATACCAAGCACAATTGGCAGAAGGGAAAAGCACAAGGGGAAAATATGAGGGGAAATCAAGAATTCCAAAGTTTTATTACATTGTAAGTTTTTATCTAGAGATATAAAAAATTGTGCTGTATGCGTATAATAAGAATTGTAATACATTCCGCTGTCATTTTTTTAAAAATCAATTAAAATTTTTAAAAAATAGTAGAGGTTAATTTTTGTCTCAGATGTCTATTTTAATCTCTGCCTTCAAGATTTTTATTAGAAAAACACAGTTGAAGGCGTATCATTAAGATTTGTGTATTTTTCATAAAAAGAAAAAAAAAGGAATACACAGAATATAGGAGAGAATCTAGCCCCCCCCCCATGGGCATTGCCTATATGAAAAAAAAAATTACATAGCTTTTGAGGAATATTTAAAAAATAAACAAGGGAAAAAGCATACCACATTTCATTTAAAAGAAAGAATCAATACTTCAAAAGTGCCATTGTTCTCAATGTAGTCTGTAAATCTATTATGAACTCAATAAATATAAAGGTTGTTTGGGTTTATTTTGTTTTGATGGATCAGGTAATATAGTTCTAAATTTCATAATGAAATTTCTTTTAAAAATAAATAATTTTGCAAGTATATTCCTGCCACATACTACAACAAACTGTGAAGCAATACACTTAAAAGTTTCAAAAGTACTAGAAAATACGTAAATCATAAAAATGCCTCATAAATTATATTGTATTTCAAATTACAGATAAATTATTCATGAATTATACTGGTAATAGTTTTTAAAATCATAAAATTTGATCCCAAGTACCTGTAAATGAATAATTTTTAAAGATTATATATGAAATTATATAATATTAGAAACCTCATAAAACATTCCATAACAAGTTAAGAGATTCCTTCTCTGCCTGGATTTCTGGAATTTTTTTTTTCTTTTTTTTTTTTTTCCTGTGGATGCTGTATAATTTTCATGAATAATTTTTTTCAGGGTGTTATTTTAGTTTTGACTTTTTTTTTGCTTGAGATCAAACAACTTTATTTATGTAATTCAGCATATTTATATGGTGAATGTTTCTAGATTTCCTTTCCTATTTCACTTCTCTCACTTCTGCTGAAATTTAGTCATAATTTACTAGCAATTTAATACATTTGGATAGTTGGTTTGCAAATTATTTTCTTAGATCTATTATGTCTATGATTATGAGTAACACTGGTCTATGATTTTCTTTTTTCATGCTGTGTATGGTTTATAAATCAAGATTACACTCATCTAAGAAAACAAGTAGCAAAATATCTTTTTTTTCTATTTTTAGAGGATTTAATATGAAATTGGAATAATCTGTCCACTATCTGGTAAAAGATACCTGTATAACCATCTGGATTTCATTTTTCTTTCAGGAAAATTTTAGGTTCCACTTGGATTTCTTTAATAATACAGGGGATTATTCTGACTTTCTACTTCATCTTGAGTAAGTTTTGGAAAATTATTTCTGTACAATTGTCAATTTCAAGTTCTTTACTCTTCCATAACTATTGCATAACATTCCACCTAAAAAATCTAGAGGACTAAAACAACACAATAATTTATTGCACTCACTAATCTGCAATTTGGTAGCGTTTAGTTGAATGGCTTGTGTCTGTTCCACATGGCATTAGCTCGGGAACCTTCAAAAGCTGAATGGTCCACGTCCAAGATGGTTCATTCGCATGACTGTTATGGGACCTGAACCTGCTCTGTTGGAATGGAGCCTCAATTATTCTCCATAAAATTGCTTGGATTCAATAAAGCAAGGTGGATTGGTTCCATTCATAAATGTTCCAAGAGACAGGAAATGGGAGCAGCCAGTCTCCTATGTCTGAGTCCAGAAAATAGAGCACCCCATTATTTCTCCATATTCTACTGGTAAACCAATCTCAGGGCCCTAACTAAATTGAGAGCCACAGATATAAATGTCTTGAGAGGAATGTCAGGGGATCTTCAGTCTATCACATCAACTTACTTGTATAAAATTATGGATAGTTTTATTACCTTGTAAGTATTTATCCTGTTTGTAGGACATATCTATTTTTATTCCTATTAGTATCTGTTTCTTCCTTTTTTTTCCTTAGGCTTTCCAAATAATTATCTTATACTTTTATTCATAAAATCAAATCAAATTTTAGCTTACTTGATATCTGCATTATAGTTGTGTTATTTCATTAATCTCTATATTTTCATTGCTTCATTTCATGTAGTCTAAGATTAATGTCTCTAATTATCCCAACTTATTTTTTGTTGACTTTCATTTAATGCAAACATTTAAGGTGATGTATTTTTCTTTAAGTAACTACAGAAAAGAGATAACACAGCAGACCTGACCAATATCCTCTGAAAAGCATGTTTACAGGGTTGGATTTACAGGCATCTAGGAATTTGAACTTTGAGAAAGTTCCTACCATTAATTGGTAATGGTGACTCATTGTGCCTAAATTGTACAAACAATAGAGTTTATTCTGAGCACCTGCTTTCCTTAGGCGATCCTGAAATTAGGGTACTCATTTTACCCAGTCCCCAAAATAACCCTGGGCATTTATTCTCCAATGTGATTCTCTGATTGGCAACATTTCACATGCATTGTCAGGATTTGCTGCTGGGTGAACTAA